>NW_011888829.1:32360-34278 GCF_000151845.1 Pteropus vampyrus | reverse complement strand
TTTTTTTTTTTCAATTATACTTTTTATTTCGAGATCATTATAGAGCCCCGTGTAGTTGTAAGAAATAATACAGAGAGATCCTTTTACTCTTCACCCAGTTTCCCCTAATGATAACATCTTATAAAACTATGGTGCAATTTTACAGCAAGGATATTGATACTGATGCGATTTCAACATTGGACATTTTCATCACTACAAGAACCCCTCAGGTTCCCTTTTATACCAGCTGCACCTGCTTGCCTCCCCGCCATCCTCCTTTCTTAGCCCCTGGCAACCCCTGATCTGGTCGCCAGTTCCGTGCTTTTGTCCTGTCAAGAATGTTACGTACATGGAATCACACAGCCCGTAGCCTTAGGGACTGGCTTTTTCCCGCACAATGCTCTCCTTTCTTTAGTCTTCAGCTCCTCTTGCTTTGTCATGGCTCAACTTTGTCTCTCTTGAATTGTGGTTCCCTGAGTAAATTAGCTCATTTCTCTGGCCTTTAGTCTCTTGATCTGGAGAACGGGGTTCATTATAGCTTCAACCTCATAGTTTGCTGTGAGGATTGAGTGAGATAATACACGTAAAATGCTTAGTATAGTGCCTGGGACATAGTAAGCATTTATGCATTTTCGCTCTTATCACCATTATCATTAAAATAAAAAGAAAAAATTATTCAGGCTGTATTTTGTGTGTGTGTGTGTGTGTCTATGCATTTGTATGCCAACGGATCTCTTGTGCGTTTGTGTCTTTTTGTTTGCAAGTATCATCTTATCCACTTGAAAATTCCATGATCTCAGGAACATATTTTTTGAGTAAATAGAATCAATATATAACCAGTGAAGCAAAGCAAGCACAAAATATTACTGAAAGTTTTAGGACTGTGCAGAGTCTGGGTTAACAAATTCCATTTCGAACCCCAGAGATAAAGGACATCTGTGGATCTCAGAGAGAAAGATGTGGAGTGGTATTTGGGCACAGTTAGAGTGTGACGTACTTGGTCTCTAAACTGACTTTTTTTTTTTTTCCAGAACCTTCTACAGGCGAAGATTACAAATAATAATTACAAGGACCCTGATAACCTCATGTTCACAGACATCATAATCTTGGGAATGGACAAGCAGCCTACTAATCTTACTGTCTCAGTTGATAATATTTTCACCTCCATATCAAATGTTGACTACAGCGCTTCAACGAAGGTGGGAAATTGTTCCATCCTGCTGTCATGCAGGGCCCTCGCCGAGAGCCCTGGCCTGAGATTCTGGCCGCTAGCTCGTCCTTGCTCTTCTGAGTTTGGACAGTCACAGAGGCGACTGGCATGCTGGGAAATCTACTGTATCGCAGGAAGGATGCAGAAGAAGCGTGAATGTGTAACATGGACCCCAGCCCTTTGTTCCATGCGGACTCTGAAGAGGACAGTTCTTTCAGGGGGACCCTGCAGGAAGGCAGATCTTCTCTGGGCACATTTAAAACTAGACATGCTGATCCCAGATGTGATATAGCAATACGTTATTCGAACTGTATTATTCGATACATTGGCCTAGTTCTGGAGAGTATTTACACCTTTACCCTCTCATTTAAGTTCAAGACTCTCTTTGGGACACAGCTGGTATATTGCCTTAGCGGTTTAAGCTATTTTTGTATCAATATAGAAAGGGAGAGTTAAATAAAACACAAGGCGTCATCGGTTTTGTTCTTATTAAATGATTCCCTTGTGTGATAACCTCGGGCAAGAGATTCCAGTTGTTCAATGAACATTCCAAGTGCTGGGAAATTTACTGTTTCTTAGGGCGGCCCCCTGCCATTTTGCCAACACATATAGCAAAAGAGAGGGGCTTGGATTCTAGAGTTAGGCAGAATGGGATTCCAGTCCTGGCTCTGCCATCCATTAGCTGTGAGATCTCGGACAAAGCAGTAAACCTCTGTGAACCTCAGTTTT
>NW_011888829.1:10001-32310 GCF_000151845.1 Pteropus vampyrus | reverse complement strand
CAGAACCTTCTACAGGCGAAGATTACAAATAATAATTACAAGGACCCTGATAACCTCATGTTCACAGACATCATAATCTTGGGAATGGACAAGCAGCCTACTAATCTTACTGTCTCAGTTGATAATATTTTCACCTCCATATCAAATGTTGACTACAGCGCTTCAACGAAGGTGGGAAATTGTTCCATCCTGCTGTCATGCAGGGCCCTCGCCGAGAGCCCTGGCCTGAGATTCTGGCCGCTAGCTCGTCCTTGCTCTTCTGAGTTTGGACAGTCACAGAGGCGACTGGCATGCTGGGAAATCTACTGTATCGCAGGAAGGATGCAGAAGAAGCGTGAATGTGTAACATGGACCCCAGCCCTTTGTTCCATGCGGACTCTGAAGAGGACAGTTCTTTCAGGGGGACCCTGCAGGAAGGCAGATCTTCTCTGGGCACATTTAAAACTAGACATGCTGATCCCAGATGTGATATAGCAATACGTTATTCGAACTGTATTATTCGATACATTGGCCTAGTTCTGGAGAGTATTTACACCTTTACCCTCTCATTTAAGTTCAAGACTCTCTTTGGGACACAGCTGGTATATTGCCTTAGCGGTTTAAGCTATTTTTGTATCAATATAGAAAGGGAGAGTTAAATAAAACACAAGGCGTCATCGGTTTTGTTCTTATTAAATGATTCCCTTGTGTGATAACCTCGGGCAAGAGATTCCAGTTGTTCAATGAACATTCCAAGTGCTGGGAAATTTACTGTTTCTTAGGGCGGCCCCCTGCCATTTTGCCAACACATATAGCAAAAGAGAGGGGCTTGGATTCTAGAGTTAGGCAGAATGGGATTCCAGTCCTGGCTCTGCCATCCATTAGCTGTGAGATCTCGGACAAAGCAGTAAACCTCTGTGAACCTCAGTTTTTTATTTAGTAAAGCAGAGACAGCCATGTTTTCGCAGCATAGTGCAGCTTTACAGGATTAACAGAGATAATGCACAAAAAGTGGTTATCACAGTGCCTGGCCCATGTCCATGCTCAATAAAGTTTAGCTGTTGTTCTTACTCTCATCCTTATTAAAATGTTTGAGCATCACTCTCAGAAGGTAGTCGTCTGATAGTGACAGTCCTGCACGTGATCTATCCTTAACATGATCACGGCCCTTCCCATTCAGTATTCTGCAGTCACACCACGAGGCAGGAAAGGTCAGGGACAAGCCAAGTGCATTTTCCTGGCAGGGAGGTCAAAAGCCCCAGAGGAAAACCAATAACATTCCAACTATCCAGTGGCAAAGTGGTATTGGATGAAGGGCCGGCGCCCCCAGTCCTAACTTCCAGACCCCCAGAGAAAGATGTCACTTGAGTGTCTCAACCTCTCCTCGTTTGTCACCATGACCTCCTTCCTCTTTCCTCAGGTGTTGAAAATCACTGATCTCAAGGGACTGGTACTAGGACAAGAATTCTCCATTAAGTGGAATCTTCCCGTCAGTGACCTGGAGAAGTTCAACTGCTACCCTGAGGAGCCCACCGCCTCCGAGGAGAGCTGCAGGCAGCGAGGGTGCCTGTGGGAGGTAAGGCTGGGGAGCAGACTGCCACACGAGCGGGAAGTTCTAAAAACTGTCCCGTGAACAATTAGGCACCTAGGAAACACTTTCCGAAAGTTGCCAGGTCGAACAGGAATCATTCTTTAGGACAAAAACGATCCTGTGCCAAGACATGTGGGATTTTGTCAGCTCCGAGGGAGAAGTGATCAGTGTTTTCCTCGGATATCCCGAATCAGAAGAATCTCGTTGCTGCTCTGGCTCTTTCCTCCCACCACATTATTTGAAACCCCGCTTTTATTTTTAACATAGCGATAATACGTTGTGCATGGAGTATTTTAAGTGATCTTTTCCACCTGTTTGAGAGTCCAAGCAGGATGATTCAAAAAATAGAAAGCCAGAGGAAATAAGTGATGTCCTCCAGGTCACAGTGGAATCAATAAGGACACTGGGAGCAGAACCCTGCCCTAGGCTTCCGGTCTCCAGATCAGGCTTCCAGCTGACCCTTTACGACTCAACTGTTACAGGAGGCCATTGTGTGTGTGTGTGTGTGTGTGTGTGTGTGTGTGTGTGTGTGTGTGCGCGCGCATACACACACCCATGTGGCACGTGTGTGTGTGTTAAATGAATGTATTCATTTTCTAGGGCTGCTGTAATAAAGTACCACAAACTGGGTGACTGAAAACAACAGAAATGTATCATCTCAGTGTTCTAGAGCTAGAAGTTCAAGATCAAGGTGTCGGCAGGGTTGGTCCCTTCGGAGGCTGTGAGGGAGAATCCGCTTCATGTCGCTCTCCTAGCTTCTGATGTTTTGCTGGCCATCTTTGGTGCTTTTTGGTTTACAAAAACATCACCCCGGTCTCCGCCTTCATCTTCACATGGTGTTCTTTCCCCGGGTGCCTGCCTGTCCCCATGTCCAAATTTCCTTTTTAATAAGGACACCAGTCATATTGGATTAGATCCACCCAAATGACCTCATTGAACTAGATCATCTGCAAAGACCCTATATCCACATAAGGTCACATCCACAGGAACCGGGGATGAGGACCTTACATCTTTTGAGGGGGAATATAATCCAACTCGTAATAACGGACACGGTGGCAGAGACTTAATCTATGCTGACCAACTTCTTTGGTAATTTGAACCTTGGAGTGTGGTGTTAGAAACTGACCAAGAATGACCACCCTGCCCTCCCCCTTGTTCCAGCAAACAGCCGTTCCTGGCGTGCCCACCTGTTTCTATGACACCATCCCTAATTATGCAGCCAGTAACATCCAGTATTTGCCCGCCGGCATCACTGTGGACCTTACCCTGCTGACCGCCCCCGGGTCAGCGCAAGAGGCAGCACCGCCACCACCAACATGGGACACGCGATCCTCCCCCTCATCGGCCACGGCTGTCTCTGACCCTCTCTCTGCAAAGATCAGCCTCCTTAACCTCACAGTGATCTACCACACCGAAAACATGCTACAGTTCAAGGTGAGCCCCATGTTGCTAGTTCTGGCCCTCAGCGTGGAGGCCTTTACCTTACAGCGCCAGATGGACGGAAGTCACTGAAATGTCTTAGTACTGTTGCCCCGTCTTATGGATGAGGGTGCTGAGGCCCAGAGAGGTAAAGGCCAGACAGCGGGGAGACAGTAGAGCTGGAATGCGACCTGAAATCCACCTAGTTGCGAACTTCCTGTCCCGACGTACTCTTATGTCATTAACATTCTCAAAGAATCATCCCTTAGCCCTAAGGAAAAAAATGTCTGCTCTGTGGTAAACTCACATGAGCTGTATCAACTCACTTCCAACATTAGAGTTATTTCTCTAGCCGTGGTTCTTCGACTTTAGCATGAGTCAAAATTACCTGAAGACCTTATCAAAACTCAGGTGGCTGGGCCTCACCCTCGGGGTCTCCAGCCCAAGACTTTGCATTTCTAACAAGTTCCGGAAGATGCTGATGATGCAGGTTAAGAGGCCACCCTCACTCTGCTTGAATAGAAATACAACGTGAGCCACATATGTTTTCTAATAACCCATATTTTTAAGTGTTATTTGAAAAAAATCAAAAATTGATTTTAATAGCATTTTATTTAACCAATGTGCTGAAATATGATCATTTCACCATATGATCCAAATACAATTATTGTGATACTGTAGGATCTTTTAATTATACCAAGTTTGCAAAATCTGGCGTGAATTTTGCCCTTACAGTTCACACAAACACACTTCATGGGCTTCATGTCCACATGTGACTGGTGGACAGCACCTTGGACAGCTCAGCTCTAGACATTTTAATGTCAGATGAATCCCCTTAGGAGTCTTGTGAAAATGAAGATTCCCATTCAGAAGGTCTGGGGTGGGGCCTGAGATTCTGCATTCCTAACAGACTCCCAGGTAATACAGCTGCTTTTGGTCTGAGAAACGCAATTTTGAGAAGCAAGGCTTTTGACATAACTTGTCCCAAGTGTAACCTGCGGGCGAATATTATAAGAGAAAGGACGCTTGCTCACAATGGCAGCTCTCCCTGACCCTGGCATAACACTTTGCCTTTCTCCCGCATGGCAATCCTGTTAGGTAGGCAGGAACGAGGAGCCGATACGGAAGAGTAATCTGAGGAATGGAAAAGCTGAGCAACATCTGGAAGCTCAACCATAACAAGATCTCAGTCCATATGAAAACGAATTTCTCTAGTTTCTAACACACAGATGCTCACACATCATCTTACACAGTTTGTGTACTCTTAATTCACACATTCTTCAAAGGAAGTGCCCTCCTGGCTTCACATGGGTATTACGGAGGCATGTTTGCAGTTCAGGGTTTGTGTCAGGCACAGAAGGCGGGTAAGCCTCACATCTATTTGCTTTGGGATATTTGATGCCTCCTGATCTGATTCGAACTGTCCAGAAAACATGGGAACTGAATTATATGAGCTGGCATGGGGAGTTTCAGGTTTGAGATTCCATCAGAAACTCTCCTTCTCTCTCCTTGTCAGATCTCCGATCCCACTAAGAAGAGGTATGAGGTCCCAGTGCCTCTGAACACCCCTTCCTCTCCTGTCGGCGCCTCTGAAAACTGCCTGTATGATGTGAGGATTCAGACCAATCCTTTTGGGATCCAGATTCGACGAAAAAACTCCAGCACTGTGATGTAAGCCCTATTTATTTGGTTTTAAACAGAGTGGCTCTAGACTCAATTACAGTGGTTCTAATTAATGCAAGTGAAATATTAGCCTTAGAGACTCTCTGTGTGTGTATGTGTGTGTGTGTGCATGTGCATGTGTGTGTGTGTGTGTGTGTTTAACAGAGAGGATATCTGTTTCTTACTTCAATAGAGATTTCATTTTCTGTTAGTCATGAACTCAACAAGAATGATTAATCAAAGGTTTAAAAACACGAAGTGTTGCCTGATTTCAGAAAAAGGAACATTTTTTATTTATTTCTACTCATCGTTCTTGTTAAGTAGAACAGAAAACTCTATTTAATAAGATAACCTAAGATAGAAACTAGTGTTATATATGCCTCATTAACAAACAGTAACAGAAGAGTCAGGAGAGGGACACAGGTAGCTAAGATGAGTGACATGGTGTCTTATAGTCTTTGCTTCTGTTGACACCGTAGACGTAAAGCTTTCACAACATTAAGCATGAAAGGAGCTGTCATCTCTCACCCCTGTCCCTCTGCTCAGTGGGATGAACTGCAGGTCTGGATTGTGCCTGGGGCTGAAGTTCCCCATCCTGACAGAGACTGTCATCTGTACGTGCACGTGCAGACAATCTTCAATTCTCTTTGACTGCGTCTCTGACTTTCTGTTGAATTCTTTGATAGGAAGTTCTTTGGCCAATCCAGAAAAGTCACTCTAAGAGTTGTACACTTTTCTGTTGGAAAACTTGCTTAGAACTTATTCATTTACTCATATATTTATTCAAGCGATTAGGCCAGACATTGAGAACTAGAAATACAGAGACAAGTGAGATTCTCAAGGAGACTATAACCCAGAAAAGGAGTTCTCAGCCTTGCAAACTACAGAATAAAAATGCAAACACATAGTGAGTCATGGCCATTCCTATGACCTGGGTCATCTCATAGTGTTTGAACCTGGATCCAGGCATGCAGCAATTCAGGAGGCTTCTGAATCAGTCAGGTGTCCTAACTGGATTCCCTATGTGCTCCGGCCTGTGAGCAGCTTGGCATGAATATGTGCCTTTATGTTGCAGATGGGACTCTCAGCTCCCCGGCTTCACCTTCGACGACATGTTCCTTTCTGTTTCTACTCGCCTCCCCTCTCAGAACGTCTATGGCTTTGGGGAAACTGAGCACACGACTTTCAGAAGAAACATTAGCTGGAGCACATGGGGAATGTTTGCTCGAGACGAGCCCCCAGTGGTAAGCACAGAAGACTAAGATTATCAACTGGTTTCTCTCTATGTAAATTTATTTTAATCCATATGTCCATATATGATCCCTATTCCTCAGCTTCACCTTATATTGACAAATTCTATTCTCAGATGAAATAGGCCATATGGTCTACCCTCTGTCCCTAAAAGACATGATTGATAGATAGATAGATAGATAGATAGATAGATAGATAGATAGATAACCTTTTAGTCTTTTAGAATATATATACACTTATTATGCACACACATATGCATATTCCCTGTGGACTAATAATTTTATCTATTTCAATAACTTTTGTTTAATATACTCTATGTGTCAGACACACATAGAATAAGACATTGTCTTTATTCTCCAGAGGATTATAGACCAGTGCGAGAGAGAGAGAGAGGGAGAGAGAGAGAGCGCGCGCAAGTGCGAGCGAGATATGGAAATAATGATAACAGCGTAATCAGCACTGTAATAGAGTTAGGTAATAATAAACAAGGATGACACTCAGCTTTTTGCTTGGGGTGGAAGGCGGGGTCAAGGAAGGCCTTACAAAGGACATGGCATTGCACTGAACCTTCAGCGTTGAGTAGGAGTTGGCTGGTTTGGTTATGAGGAAGAAAGAAGTTCTTGGCTTTTGTCTTTTTGCTTACCCACCCGCCCCCATGACTGCCCCAGTACGAGAAGAATTCCTACGGTGTCCACCCCTACTACATGGCACTGGAGGAGGATGGCAGTGCAACAGCAATGCCATGGGTAAGACAGAGGCGCCTCCCCCAAGGACCACCATAAACAGCTGTGACAACTTTATGGAAATCTGGAATATCAATAGAAATAGGGAAATTGAAGGACAAGGGAAATAGAACAAATACACTGACCATTCATTCATTCATTTATTCACGATTTACTAAGAGCTCTAGGCCAGGTATTAGGAGTAAAATTTTGAGTAAACAAGGTCCGTACTTTTGTATGACTTATTTAACTGTGACATTTTAACTACCGTTCACAGAGTGACATAAGACATTGAGACTGAGATTATGTTTGGGGTACCTGAAAGTCCATTCTGGTTCTACTGCATGAGAGAAGACATTTTATAGGAGGAGGGCACTAAAGAAAGGGAGTGAAAATAGCAAATTTTAGGGCAGATTCCCTATCTGGGTAATACACAGTTCCAAAGATGCTCAGTCTTCATTTTTTTTTTTTTTTCTTTTAAACAGATGTGACATTCCAGCCCACTCCTGCCCTGACATACCGCACCACAGGAGGGATTTTGGACTTTTACGTAGTTTTGGGGCCAACCCCCGAGCTGGTAACTCAGCAGTACACCGAGGTTAGAAGTCCTTCTAGTCACTTACTGTCCAACCATCTTGCACTTACTGGGTGTTACCACAATCTGGGCACCAAGAAAGGCCAATTATTTTCTTATGGCCCTTGAGTGTCCCTACTACATTATTGCTGTCTTTTCTAAAAGTCAGGTTTTAGTATTAAGGGGCTATAAAGGCATATTAATAGCCCATGTGTCTCTTAATTATTTGCCAAATAGCCTTTCTGACACTCTCTAATGGGTAATAACCACTGAGTTCTCAGGTTTCCTAGAGTGGAGACTCTAGAATACAGAGGACTTTCTATCTTTCTGCATCCCCACGGTCGTTCCACATTTATTCAACTTTTTTATTTTTCTTGAGCGAGTCCTCTTAGATCAGACGGTACTCAATAGATGAGCCCAAGTTGCTTCAACCATAAGCCAACACTCTTTTCTTCCCTAAGAAATCTATTTGGATCCATTTTTCTTTGTTATTCCAGTTGATCGGTCGGCCAGCAATGATTCCGTACTGGGCCTTGGGATTCCAGCTGAGTCGCTATGGATATCAGAGTGATACCGAAATCTCCAGTTTATACAATGCGATGACAGCAGCCCAGATTCCCTACGTATGAAACCCTCGCTCCACTCGTGCTTTAGTTATGGGGATTTGTGTGTAATTATAAATTGAAAATGTCTTCATAGAAATCACTGATGACTACTTCAGTACAGAGAAAATGTAGCTGTGGAGCTAGTCCTGCTTTTTAAATGTATTGCGTGCTACTCTTTTAAATCAAGGGTACAAAACCGAAGGGCGTCAATCCAGAAATGAGTGGAGGGTAATGTTACTCACTGCCTCTTGCCAAGAATATCCTGTGCTACAGTAGCCATGGCTGGGCTTAAACCATGACTTTGGGGACTTCCAAGTGAGAACCATGTCAAGATTATGACAATTTTCGGAGATTATATTCTGACTGTCCTTGGAAAGGATGGATATAAAGTGACAGTATAAAAGAAAATAGTTAAAATCAAGCCTTCACTTTCTGTTAAACACAAATACGCATATATGCATATCCTACAATGACAACCTAGCCCCTAGAGAAGGCCCTACCAGTGCAGTCAATTTCTGTCAGCAAGCAGAATTTCACAAATAGCACGCTCTTTCTCCTCTTATAATGATCAAATTTTCATTACTCATTTTCTCTTTATACTTTTAATTCACCTCCTGAGTTTGTGGAGGACAATCACTGATCAGAAGATGAGGATTAAATAAAGTGTTATGATGTTCTCATCAAAGATAATTTGAAACATTCATCCAGGCTTAATTTTTTTCTGTTTATATACTACTATACTTACTAAACGTAAATTAGAAAAGATAGGAAAACTGAAAGATGGAAAAAAATCCACAGATCTACCTCACCAAGGCAATCAATATTAATAATATGTTGGTTCATTTTTTTCCTAAGCTTTGGCTAATGCATATGCCTCTACTCTCTCAAGTTTTACCTAGAGTCTTAAGGCAATACAGGTAATTGTCACGTTTAGGCTAAAAGAAGCATCTCTTTTTTTAAACCAAATATTAACCACTTTAGCCATCATTCAGCAATCTTTGACTGAGTGCATTTCATGTGCAGAAATCTGGATTGGTATCATATAGAGAAAAGAAAAGACAAGGTTCTCAACTCAAGGACCATCCAGACAAATTGGGATGGTGGAAGAGTATATACATTTTAGAATGCTATAAAATAATGTAGTTCTAAATGCGGATAAATTCAGTCAGGTTGACTAGAGAAAAAAGGGAAAACAGATACAATCTTTTCCGTTTCTCAGGGGAGCCCTACTTTCTACCCTTGAATATTTAGCATTTTTTTTTGATAGGTTCATTGAGTTCAAGATTTGAAAAGTAGATAAGATTTGAATTGAGGGAAGGAAAGAGGAGAGAGTTCCAGTTGGAGGAGCAGAAGGAGAAGGAATGGGGACAGGTGATCTGTATGCAGGAATCAGCAGAAATGAAAAGTCCATGTAGGGGAGTAATGGGATAAATTCTGAGGGACCTGGGCTGGGGTCGGCAAGTGTCAGGACCTGGAGCCTGGCAGAGCAGTCTGTGTGCCCTGAGGGGAACTGCCGGAGGTCCCAAACACCTTGCTGCTCCTTTCTGTAGGATGTTCAGCATGTGGACATAGATTACATGGACCGGAAGCTGGACTTCACCCTCAGCACCAGCTTTCAAAACCTCAGTCTCCTGATTGAGCAAATGAAGCAAAATGGCATGAGATTTATCCTCATTCTGGTAGGTATTTAGAAAGATTAGATCCCATTTCTTGTTTCTATGTTCATTTTTTAAAAATAATACCATCGATAGAAACTAGATGAAGAGTACGTGAGAACTCTCTGCACATCTGTGCAACTGCTTATGCATCTATAATTATTATTTTTTAAGTTTTAAAAATCAAACAAAGGAGGAAAGAACAAATGAGAAAAATGGCTTTTATTTTATTTTTTTATTACGTTTATTGGGGTAACGTTGGTTAATACAATTATATAATTTTCAGGTGTACGTTATAATTTGACATCTGTATATTCTATTGTGTGATTACCACCCAAAGTCCAGTTTATTTGATCCCCTTGAAAAATAGCTTTTAAAAGATGATACTTTGCAATATTTATTGGTCCTGAGTGTCACTGAGTTGTAATTTATTATTACTGTTCTCTTGGTAGAGTTAGAAGAACTGTGAGCTAAAACACTGAATGTAGAAAAAAAAAGTCTAGCTTCCAAAAGTTAGGGTATTATTTGCTGACTGTTGTTTGTTCACTCATTCATTCATTCATTCATTCATTCATTGTTTATTAAGCACTAGGTCTTTGAAAATCACTGTTCTAAAAGCTATGTCTATAATCTAAATTAATGAATAAGACAATGTCCTTTTTCTTATAGGGATTATATTCTATTGGAGGAATACAGCCAATAAATAAACAATTAAAAATATAATTTTGGATGGTGAAGATTTACATGACAGTTATGAAATGGGATAGATAAGGGATGGGGTGAATGGGAAAGCCACTTGAGATGGATAAATTGGGCCACAGAATAGAAGAAAAAAGTTTCATGTTCTTGAGGAATATTGCTGTTACACCTTGGAAACAATAAATTGGCTTTCTCCACATGAGGGTAATGTCTTGTTAACCTAGTTTATCTCCAGAAATTGTTATCAAACATGAGCCAGCATTTTTTTTTTCTCAAGAATTTTATAGAGAAGCATCAGTATATTCTTTTACTTCTCAACTACCCAGTAGACATAAGGCAAATGATCCATAGGTTGTATTTTTGTTTGTTTGTTTGTTTGTTTGTATTGAAGTTCACCATTTCTTCTGTACTGTGAATTGTTAAAATTTTGGAGAGGATTTTTCTTAGAAATGGTTTTCTCATGTTTTCTGCTTTAAACCCTTTTATTGCAGGATCCGGCCATTTCTGGCAATGAGACCCAGTATCTCCCATTCACCAGAGGGCAGGAAAACAATGTATTCATCACATGGCCCGATGGTGATATTGTCTGGGGAAAGGTAAAGATTGGGAGGAGGTGTCTGTAATTAATCAGCACCATGATGTCTTGATTGAAAGAGACTCTTAAAAAATCTTGACAAAATGATTTGGGTAATTTATAAATTATGATGAGTAGAAATCTATCTGTAACTGATTAGCTCAGTAAACAGTTAATAAGACCAAGGTCACAGATCTTATCCTCTAAAATATCAGTGACCTTTGTTTTATTGCCTGGAAATATTTTGATGTCCCATCCCTTATGTGGACCAGCCAGTCATTTGACACACATAAATAATCCGTTTAGGAATGGCTCCGAAGTCTGTGTCTCCCCGTCACCCACACTCAACACCTGTACTCATCTTTGGCCTATGATGCTTCGTCAGCCTCCACGTCTAAATAAATCACTAAATCCTATAGATGGCCCTCCTTCTCTTATCTCCTTTAATTCCTTTTTGGATCCCCAGCCTTCATCCTTATTGTTTGATTTAGAGCCACAGGATTTTAGGTTCTGTGAACTTCCTGACTCCAGATGACAGAAGCTCTTAGCCAGGATTCAAACTCTGTCTGTAATTATATCATGCTACTTCCTCTTGCTGTGGGTACATGCTATGTTCGCTGTGCCTTTGAATGTTACTTTCTCAGCTTGCCCAAATAACATCTGCAGTTCAAGACCAACTCAAACATTTCCTCTTATGAAGCTTTCAGTGACTAATTTAACTCTCCCTTTTCTATACCATTGCCCTCTGAGAGTTTAGCATACAACTTAGCACTTACGTTTCATCTTCGAACTCAGAAAACAAGGGCTGTTTCTTAAATCTCAGTGGATACAGATTGTAGAAGAGTGCCTGGCATATAGTAAGTGCTCAATAGGTGTTTCCTGATTGAATGAATCAATAAATAGAGTTAGTGTTCTTTTAATTATAGATGAAATCGGTTGATACTATGTACTTTTTAATGCTACATATACTTGGGGCTCCCGAGAAGTCACAACACTGCTTAAAAGTATTGAGGCTAATGGAAATCAACCTCATTTCTCTAGTGTCACACTTCATGTTTGTTATTCATAAAGGAAATTTTGTTATTAGTCTGTGACAGGCATAACAGAGAGCTGAGCAATCATTTGAAAGGTGATTGTTTGGAGGATATATTTAAAATGGATTCTGTTGGTCATTAAGTTTAAAAATGAAATTCTGATAACTTACAGAATGAGTCAAAAGACCCAGCCTATTTTCACCTAACAGAATTTCATATATTTAGACTTTACAACTCAATTAATGGCAAAGATCTACAAGAATTTTATTGGAGAGGTCTATCCTTAGATTCTAACATGTGAAACATCTCTTCGTCTGTATTAATACCTTTGAAAAGCTTTCATTTTTCTTGTTTTTCTCTAGGTGTGGCCAGATCTGCCCAATGTGAATGTGGATGGATCCCTTGACCAAGAAACTCAGGTTAAGGTATAGTCAGTCACACATAGATTTTGGTCTACCTTGACCTAAATATCTGGATACTTATGAGTTTTATCCTGATTTTTTGTTAAGTAGTTCTAAGTTGAGTATGCTTGTCAACTGGTCATTTCTTGGCAGAGAAAGATTCTCAAATGCAAAATTCAACAAGCAGCTAAATCGAAATGTGTAGAAGGAAATCATGAATGGGATACCTTCACAAGTGTGCCTTCAATGAGTTGTATTTTGTTTGAATCTAATATTGCTTGAAAAATAATGAACCAAAGTCTAGAATATTTTCCCTGGGGAGGTTATGAACAGACTGGGTTTTTAGTGAATTGTCTTCATACAAAAGAAAATATAAGCTAGTTAAAAGGATAATGTCTTCGATCTCAGGACTTGATGCCACGTCAGCCTGGGCATCTCGCTTCCCACCCACCATGCAGCTTACTTTTCCCTGGACGATGGGCCTCCTTCAATTGGCCAGAGTGATTAGAGCATTTGTATCTCTAAAGTTTGATAGTTTAGACACTGACAGTTAATTTTCCATTTCATATGATTAAATGTCCAGTCATAAAATGAATCCCATGTGTAAAAGGGACTTAAGACAATCTAACGTCCTAGGGAAATAAAGAATGAAATCAGCCTTCCCTGATCCCTTAGTGTCCACCGTAAACTGTGCAGCAGCAGCAGCAGCAGCAGACCTGGGTCAGGGTGCATATAGAGAGGGGCAGTGCCTTGCACAAGCACCTGCTCACATCCCCTCCTGGTCCCCACACGCCCCTCCTGGATGGGCTGGGACCCAGTGTGAGCGTCTGTGTTGCTCTTACAGCTGTACAGAGCCCACGTTGCCTTTCCTGACTTTTTACGAAACAGCACGGCTGCATGGTGGAAGAAGGAAATAGAAGAGCTCTACTCAAACCCCCGAGAGTCGGAGAAGAGCTTGAAGTTTGACGGACTGTGGATTGTAAGTGCATCCTGGGTGGTTTTCCTTTGGAAATACAAGCAGGCCATGCAGAGGCGAGCAAAGCCGGGAGTTAGGGCTGGAGGGATGAAAGAGAGGGGTGCTGTTACAGAACTGAGGTGCTGGGACCACCCGGAGCCCAGAGG
Source organism: Pteropus vampyrus (assembly GCF_000151845.1). Classification (NCBI taxonomy): domain Eukaryota; kingdom Metazoa; phylum Chordata; class Mammalia; order Chiroptera; family Pteropodidae; genus Pteropus; species Pteropus vampyrus. The sequence continues at coordinate 19,022 of NW_011888829.1, read as the reverse complement.
TAAGTGCAGGTCTGCCTGGGGCCATATGGCCTGGTGGAAGATGGAGACTGTGGAGGAGACGTGCCATCGCTGGGGACAATGCTGGAGAAAGAGATGGCAAATACTCTGGCTTCTCTTACTGCCCATCCTCCTCCAGTCTTATGCCAGTGCCCCTCATTGGCCAAACCTGGCCAGAAGCCAACACTAAGGAGTCCGGGGAGCCCACTCTGTGGCCCAGGGCAAGGTCTGAATCCCAAAGGAAACATGTTTCCCATATGCTGGTGGGGATGCCTCTGAGGGAATGGCTTCAAAAGCCTGTTCAGGTGTCCGTTACACACGTCGGTAGGGCTTAGGAGCAGGGCTTCCTGAGATGTCTCTGGGACGTGTGTCCAGAGCTCTTCTATGTGTGTTTTTCTAGGGATGGGAACAAATCAATGTCCCAGTTTCGTTCCCTACTGCCCAGTGGCCCGGAGTCCTGAGCGTACTCTGGGCCAGCTCTGAAGGGCTCCTCAGGTCCGAGCCAGGCTGAAAGAAGCCATATTTCACCCAGACACAAACCCCTAAGCCTACTGGCAGCATGGGCTTCCCCAGTCACTCACCTTCAGGATGGGTAGGCACAGAGCAGACACGTGAAAGGGCACAGATGAACCCAAACAGGCAAAACATGCACTGAAGAGACGTGGGTAGTGCTGAGGGATAGATACTGATACCTTTGGGGGTCTTGTTCCATTGGAGGGAAAGCTGAAGCTGCAAACTCGAAATAGTCGATAATGTCCAAGATACTTACCCTTGCCTTTTAGTATGTCCTGCTTATTATTGTCCAATACACAAAAATTTAACTTTTCCATTGATAAAGTAGGCAGTGACCCTTCACCTCAGGAATTGCTGTTTCTTGCACTTAAGTAGTAAACCCCTGTAAGTATCGATTTCCAGATCTGTTTCTGAGTTGCCAGTGGCTTTTCGGGACTGCATCCACCGCAGGAAGAAAGACATTCCCCCTCGTGTTTGGACTACACTGATGTCCGAATTAGTCCAGCTACAGAGCTAAGAAAGAGGAGGGGGAGCTCATAGCAGCCACTGACCTCAGATAAAAAGTGAGCAGAGAAAGTGAGATAGGGTTGGAGGACTCGGATCAAGAGGAGATTTCCTTAGGTCGTAGATCCAGCATCATCTCAATACTTCTGTCCCCACGAAACAATCCTCGCAAGTTGAACAATGCCAAGAAAGCTAGGAGTTTGGTGCTCTTCTTGAACCAACATGAATTCTTAGAGTCCATTTGAGTCAATGCCCGAGATTGAACAGTCAGTGAAGCCACCAGCTGATGCGAGGACTTAAATAAGATACGTTCATCTCTGTGAGGTCGGAGACCTCTGTAGCAAAGGCCATACTACCACTGACATCACAAAATCTTTTTTACTCATTTCAGGATATGAACGAGCCATCAAACTTTGTGAATGGATCTGTTGTGGGCTGCAGTGATGAAATTCTTAATAATCCACCCTACATGCCATGTATGTAAACTGATTCCTTCATCAAATTATTTCTCTGCTCAAAAACCTTGAAAGTTTTCCCCTTATTGTCAGAGGGAAGTCTCATTTTGAAGAGAGGACACTCTTAAATGTGATACAAAATCCCTAAAAGAGTAAGTGCAAATAAATGACTAATCGAGCATAGAAAGAATGACTCGATGTGGGTGACAGGAACCAGGAAATGCATGGTACGTTCGATTACATTGTCAACTATGAACCGATTGCTAAGACTTTAAATAACACCCTGCATACCACCCCCCCACACACACTCACACACATAAACACACACTCTTTTGATTAGAGAATAGAAACCTACCCTGCACTCTTCCTGCTCGTGTTCACAGATACTTCATGTACTTGATGAAGGACACACCCTGGTTGACCTATAGTACAAACAGAAATAGAGACTCAAAGTCCTCTCAGAATGGTGAACTCTCTCACCTTACAGAAACCCAGGGAAGGAAGTGACTTACCTTCCTGAAAGCACTATGCCAGCAGTTTGTGGAGGGAATCCGGAATCCAAGTTTCTTGATGTGTAGGTCATCGCTGTGCTTCCTATTGCTCTTCCCTCCCTCCCTCCCTCCCTCCCTTCCTTCCTTCCTTCCCTTTTCCCTCTTTTCTTCTCTTCCTCCTTCCTTTCTTATTTCTCTCCTTCTCCCCATAAGTTAATATTCGTGTATCAGGCAAGTACTAACAAATCAGGATGCTTTAGCAACATTAATATGTTGTTGTTGATTGAAACAAGCCTTATTCCCTTGAGAACATTACCATCTAGTGGAAGACACAGTCATACCAATGAAGGAGCTTATGATGCTGCTAAATGTTTGAGTGGAGCAAAAAAGAAGGGCGCCTTTCCCAGCTCTACACGCTGTCCTTGCCATTAGTTACAAGGTCACAGCACATTGATTCTGTAGGCAAAAACATTCTTGGAACTGGAGCTGTTACTGGTAGCAAAGTCGTTGATTGAAAGAGAAATGCCAAGCCGATGGGCATTTCCAGTGAATGTGCAGATCAGGTTGATCAGGAAATAACTCAGCATTTCCTCCCAGATCTGGAGTCCAGGGACAAGGGTCTGAGCAGCAAGACCCTGTGCATGGAGAGCGAGCAGATCCTGGCGGACGGCTCCCGGGTGCGGCATTACGACGTGCACAGCCTGTATGGGTGGTCCCAGACACGGCCCACCTACGAGTGAGTGTGCTTTTGTCACTGGCAGCAAAGATCATTTTCCACGTTGTTACTTTTATATATATTGTTCTTGTATCTACATGGTGCACACTGAACAGATGAACATCAAAATAGCAAGTATGATTTACCAAGCAACCATACAACCTCCAAGTCATATTAACCAAGTAGGTTGCTAAATTCTCTGAGTTAAAGTGAGCAGGTACTAATTATAACTACAGGGGCAACTGGGCTTCCACACATAATATATCAAATCAGCGTATCATACACCTTACATTTGCACAAGGTTATATGTCAAATATACTTAAATAAAAAAATAAGGTGAGCAAGTTATGTTGTGTTTAGCATATTCATGGAGTTGATAGAAATAACAACAATCAAATTTTAGAGCATTTTTGTTGTCACAAAAGGAAACCCTGGTCCCATTAGCAGTCATTCCCTGCCCTTGTGCCCGCCTCCCGAGCCCCAGCAGCCACTTTTTGTCCATGTGGATTGCATAATTGGGACACTCATGGAAATGGACTCATACAGTATGTGGTCGTTATGTTCTTTATGGTCTTTATGATTGTTCTGGCTATGCTGAGTCCCTTGTATTTGAATTTTAGAATTAGCTTGTCAGTTTCTGCAAAACAGGAACAAGGGTTTTGACAGGGATTGCCCTGGCTCTGGAAGGCAGTTCGGGGAGTACTGCCATCTTTTTTAAATTTAATTTAATTAAAATTTTTTTTTTTAGCCAAAGCAACCCTTGGTTGACCTCACAGATTACAAGGACCTTGTCAGTTTACAATTCCTTATTTTTTATTTTTCATTCCGACAGCACCTGGTTTTCCTAAGTAGTCTCCCATCCAAGTACTAACCAGGCCTGACCCCACTTAGCTTCTGAGATCAGACAGGATCGGGCTAGTTCAGGGTGGCATGGCTATAGATGGCCATCTTAACAATACTAAGTCTTCTGATCCTTGAGCATGGGACGTCTTTTCATTTCTTTAGATCCCCTTTAACGTCTTTCAGCAATATTTTATCATTTTCAGCATGTAAGCTTCTGGGCATTATTTTTTCAAATATGTTTTTCAAATATGTGTTCTCTTTCTTTTCTCCTTGTAAGAGTCCAAGGATGTGTATGTTGGTACCTTCGATGGGGTCCCACATGTCTCTGATGTCCTGTTCACTTTCCTTTATTCTTCTTTCTGCTATTCATACCACACGGTATCTATTGATCTATTTTCAAGGTTGCTGATTCTTTCTTCGGCTAGCTCACATCTGCTTCATGCTCAGTCCCGCTAGTAAATCTTTAATTTTAGTTATTGCATTTTTCAACTCCAGAATTCCTATTTGGTTCCTTTTTAAATTAGTTCTGTCTCCTTATTCACATCCTCCATTTAGTGAGACATCATTGTTGTCCTTTCTGTTAATTATTTAGAGATGCTTTCCTTTAGCTCTTTGGATAGATTTATAATAGCTCACCTAAAGTCTTTGTCTACGAAGCCCCTCAGCAGCATTTTCTGTTGGCTGTTTTTTTCCTGTATATTTGGCATGCTTTCATGTTTCTCTGCATGACTTAATTTTTTGTTGAAAACTGGACATTTCAGTTAATAAATTGTAACAACTCTGGCATAAAATCCCCCCCATCCCCCCACACACAGGGTTTGTTGTTGTTGCTGTGCTTTTGTTGTTACTGTTTTTGCTGTTTTACTTATGGCTTATTTATTTGGCAACTTTTCCATCTAATTCCATAGATTGTGTATTTCCCTGTAGTTTGTAGGCACTGAATTCTCTGCTACCCCTTCTTTTAAAGTTCTTTTTCGATTTTTTAAGCCTGGCTTCCTTGGGTACTGCTGGATCCGCATAATTTAGTTGTCGGACAGCGATCAGTTGGGAGATTGCCTTTGTCAAAGTAAAACTTGCACTGGGCAAAGTTAAATAGGCCAGGAAGACTTTATTCAAGGCTATTACAATGAGAGAGAGGGGGAGGGAGAAGAAAGAGAAAGAGAAAGAGAAAGAGAAAGAGAAAGAGAAAGAGAAAGAAAAAAAGAGTGAGCAGAACTCAATCTGGGCTCAACTTCATTGAAACAGAGATTTTGAGAGCTGCGGTAGGGGGTTCATAGGCCACCTGTGTTTGCTAACTGACCTTATTCAAAGGAAAAGTAAATGTCTCCTATCGTCATGACAGGAGGGAGTGTTACATTTGGAGCATGGAGACTCCTGGTCTCCTGCAGACACTGTCTTCCTTGCTAAGTACATTTCCAAGGGAGATCCTTGGGCTGTGACACCAGCAAGAGATTTTTTTAAAGTTTTACATCTCAAAGGGGCAGAGAAAGAATTTACCATCGAAACTTTTCTAAAGTAAATGCTCTAAAGAAGAGGGCAGGTTCTTAGAATCAGGAAGAAGCCTAACAACATAAAATTCATTCAAGCTGAGGGGAACATTGAAGCCATTCTAGTCGCCTTAAATTCCTCGCCTCTATGTCTTATACCCTTCGGCAAGGGGATAAGTACGAGAAGGCGTGCCTTCGAACTTCAGGCGGTTTGTAAGACAGCCTCACCTTTCACTTCCTGCTTGCTCAGGGCCTCCAGTACAGACAAAGTGAGTCACTGGAACCTTCTCCTTTCGTGGTTTTTTCTCGGGCATGCACAAAGCTTTGTGCATATCCAGTCTTTTAGATCCCCATGACTATGTAGCAACTGTACAAAGTTCTCTATTGCTTTAATTCTCTAGGATTTACTTTTAAATTCCCAGCCAAGCTTTTGTTTGCCCCAGCCGAAACCACAGCCTGAGCATCTGTGATGTTGCCAGAAATTTGTTGCTTTATTAATTCCCTGGGGGTGGGAATTTTTTTCTCTCTGCTGAGTTGAGCTCTGAGTCAAATCAAGTGGCCACAACATCCTGGGAATAGAGATTTTTCCAGGGGGCTACAAGTTAGAAAACAAATTATTGCGCTCTGGGGATGGTGCTTTTAACAGAGTCGCAAAAAAGAGATCAGGCCTCTCTGTTTGCCGCAAGATTGCTGCTGGCTTTGGGTGACAATGAGCTAGGGAAGGGGCAAGCTAGAAATAGCCCAAAGTTATCCCACAAGACTCACTGTCTTGCCAAGATTTAGTACTTTCTCTTAGACAGATGATTTTCATTTCTTTGTATAGCTGGTTGATTTTTAGAGTTCTGAAATGGTCAGCGACAAAGTTCTTTGCCTTGCTCACATCCACCCTTACTGTCTACCCCAGGCCTTCACTATCTCTCACTCAGATGTGTGTGTAGGCACGCGTGCACACCTCCATCCATTTTTGGATTTATTTTGGTGTGAAACATTGGAAGTGACCTAAATGAGTTAGTTTCTGCTACAGTAGCTAGCTTCCTTCCCTGACATCATTTATCGAATAATTCATCTGTGTCTATTGATTTGCGATGCTTTATTTAGCAAATGTTTGGATTGCGTTATATTCTAGCATAATAGACTTTCTCTTCTGTTCCATTGATTTTTCTCTCACGTGATCTTCGTTTGTTTTCTGACTGAGGTTGTGTGCAGCAGATCCGCCTTCGATCGAGAAATATTTAAACATCTTTTATGCGTATTTGCCTCTATGTGCAAAATTTATTCTGCTTTTTGAGGAGTTCCATAAGAACGAATATTACCAAAAATGCTGAGTCATATATACTTTTATTAGGATCCCAGATCTGCCTCTTCGCTTTTTAAGTGGCCTGCGATGAATTAGTGAACTTCTCTGAGCCTCAGTTCCCTAACGGTAAAAACAAGTGAAGGAAACCTTCCTTGTGAGATTATGAGATGATGCACATGAAAGCGACCAGTATTACACCTGGAATAGAGTGATTGTTCCATAAATACATCTGCTCTGTACCTCGTCCCACCCCCTCCTCCTACTTCTGTGTAGTCAGCTAGTTAATTCAACTTTTTTTTTTTTTTAAGAAAGGAAATCCACATTTTAGGTGATCTCATATCTCCAATTGTCCTTCTGTGAGGCCACTGGGACCCTTAGCATCACTTTTAAGTGGAAGGTACTCTGAGGGAGGATGCAGGATGCTCTCTGGCTAAAATGGAGCACCACCACTGCCTCAGGCTCCAGGCCGAAGCTGCTCTCTCTAGTGAAGGTCCGTGGCTGTCCGCCCTCAAGTTCACCTTCATTTCACCTCCGTGTTCCCCTCCAACCAGAGCTGTGCAGGAGGTGACAGGACAGCGAGGGGTCGTCATCACCCGCTCCACATTCCCCTCTTCTGGCCGCTGGGGAGGACACTGGCTGGGAGACAACACGGCCGCGTGGGACCAGCTGAGGAAATCTATCATTGGTGTGTGGGCTTAACCCCGGGGGCCTCTGCTGGTGGGGAAGGGACTGGGTGTGTGCTCCTCAGCCGCATTGGTTGTGTGTAATCATTGTCTCACCTAACTGTATCTTCTCATTGCAGGCATGATGGAGTTCAGTCTCTTTGGGATATCTTATGTAAGTCACGTTCGGGCCGTTACTAATGACCCAGTCAGAGCTTGGTGTTTCTGCAACCGACGAAGTCCCAGCTCATGCTCTAATTTCGTGTCTTCTCAGACAGGGGCAGATATCTGTGGGTTCTTTGGAGATGCAGAATATGAGATGTGTGTTCGCTGGATGCAACTGGGGGCGTTTTACCCGTTTTCCAGAAACCACAACAACATCGGGACGAGGGTGAGGCGGCGGTTTATGCTGCAGCTGTTTTCTGTGCCCGAATCACAACTTCCTTTTAGCCGTCAAAAGCATCCTAAGAATTTGTTGAGAAAACTCATAAAAAATTCCCCGGACCTTCCTTTTTTTGGAAACTTCCGGGGTTTTAAACCCCCGGGTTTCCAGCAATTTTCAAGAATATACTTGTTCTCATCTCTTGTGGTGTTAGTGCCTATGAGGAGAGAAGCATGGACGGCTCCCTGTGGGGCTCAGATAAATGGAGCTTCCTTTGCTTTTAAGAATAGTGACTTTATACTGGGCTCACATCCACCCAAGATATGTTAGAGACCCACAGAGACCCATGTCTGTACACAGGTACAGGGCCAAGGCCAGGCCTGAGCAGGGGACTTAGGAGTCTGTGATAAAGAGGAGGAAGCAGGAAGCTCTAGTTTAGTAAGATGGCCGGAGTGGGGGAAAGGTAGGCTAGAAACGAAGGGAGAAATGGTGTGTAGCCCACCTATGGGATACGTGCCAGCTGGTCCTTTCTTGATACCATGAGGATGGAGTAGAGGAGAAGTGATCTATCATATGCTCCTTCATCCCTTTAGAGACAAGATCCTGTAGCCTGGAATTCAACCTTTGAGATGTACTCGAGAAAAGTCCTCCAGACCAGGTACACCCTGCTGCCTTACCTCTACACGCTGATGCACGAGGCTCACGTTGAGGGCAGCACTGTCATCCGACCCCTTCTCCACGAGTGAGTGTAACCTGTTTCCCCAAGCCGCAGGTCCGGGAATGCCTTGTGAATAATCCTCCGCAGCAGTCATGACAGTATGAGTCGTTTTTTATTCTTAATTTTTAAGGTTTAGCGATGACAACACAACATGGGATATAGACAGTCAATTCATGCTGGGCCCCGCCATCCTAATCAGCCCCGTGCTGGAAAGCGTGAGTTTTCCACAAACCGTCCCATCCCATAATCTAAACACAGGAAGGGCATTCTAAAGACGATTTCATCCGGCTCACTAGTCTTTTTCTTTTCTCGAAGTCTCTCTTAATGAAAACATAACCTTCATTGATTTCTCATCGTAATGTCTCGTCACCTTGCGTCCTTAAAAGTTCACCTCTTTAAAAAATTTATTTTTCTGTGTATATGAAGAATTTCCCAGTATCTTTCTCCCAAAAAACCTCTGAACTCTTAAAATTATTAATAAAGTATCCATTTGAGCTTGATTCTACAGAAAGAATTTTCAAAGTTAAAATTAAATTATTGCCGTATTCATAATGATCTGTGGATTTTGCATTTCAGAACACTTTCGAGATCCGCGCGTACTTCCCCAGAGCCCGTTGGTATGACTATAGCACGGTAAGAACTCACATATTTCGCGAGGAACCAGATTGGTCCACGCAGGCTGGAGCAGGCTAGTTTTCTCGTGACTTCCAGGCACATATTTTCCAAGACAATCATTTTCCATGTTTCCGCCATGCCAGGTTCGTTTAAATAAAAATGTCCACAAAAGCATAACTAGATAAAATCTGATGCCCCTATCACATCGACTCCTCACCTATGCCTTACCTTTTCTGGAAAATAAAGAGAAAAGACTAGATTTCCGGAGTTTTTAGCAAAGCTGAAAGTCAGAGATTTTCTCCTTAGATTTGCAGTATTTTGCTGACTTTCCAACACGCTTCC
>NW_011888829.1:7930-9951 GCF_000151845.1 Pteropus vampyrus | reverse complement strand
TCCTTAAAAGTTCACCTCTTTAAAAAATTTATTTTTCTGTGTATATGAAGAATTTCCCAGTATCTTTCTCCCAAAAAACCTCTGAACTCTTAAAATTATTAATAAAGTATCCATTTGAGCTTGATTCTACAGAAAGAATTTTCAAAGTTAAAATTAAATTATTGGCGTATTCATAATGATCTGTGGATTTTGCATTTCAGAACACTTTCGAGATCCGCGCGTACTTCCCCAGAGCCCGTTGGTATGACTATAGCACGGTAAGAACTCACATATTTCGCGAGGAACCAGATTGGTCCACGCAGGCTGGAGCAGGCTAGTTTTCTCGTGACTTCCAGGCACATATTTTCCAAGACAATCATTTTCCATGTTTCTGCCATGCCAGGTTCGTTTAAATAAAAATGTCCACAAAAGCATAACTAGATAAAATCTGATGCCCCTATCACATCGACTCCTCACCGATGCCTTACCTTTTCTGGAAAATAAAGAGAAAAGACTAGATTTCCGGAGTTTTTAGCAAAGCTGAAAGTCAGAGATTTTCTCCTTAGATTTGCAGTATTTTGCTGACTTTCCAACACGCTTCCGTGGGAAGGAAAGACTTGTTATAAGGCATGTGTTCATTTCGTGCATTTGTCATCCATCCTCGTCTGTATTCTCCCTGCTAGGAATCTGGCAGTGAATCCACCGGTGAGTGGAGGGTCCTGGAGGCTCCCCTCGACCACATCAACCTCCATGTGAGAGGAGGCTACATCCTGCCTTGGCAAGAGCCTGCGATGAACACTCTCTTAAGGTACCTGATGGCTTCGCTTCATGGGAATGAGGTGGCCTCACGGGAGCCGCCTACCTCAACCTGTCTCTGTGGATAAATAAACCAAGTCTCAGACAGTGGCACTGGTTTGATTTGAGTGGGACCTGGGGGAGGAAAAGTTCATGAAGTCAGTCTTGGGGACATCTTTTTTTTTTTTAAGTTTATTGAGGTAACATTGGTTAATGCAATTATATAATTTTCAGGTGTACATTATCATTTGACATCTGTATATTCTATTGTGTGTTTACCACCCAAAGTCGAGTTTCCTTCAGCTACCATATATTTGATCCCCTTTACCCCCTTCTCCCTCCCCCTACTCCTCTATATTTGACCCCCCTTATCCCGTCTACCTCCCCGATCCTCCCCCACCCCACTAGTAACCACTACCCTATCTATAGCTCTGTCAAAAGTCAGAGCAAAAATTCCCAAGAGCAGCAGCATGCACCTCTTTTCCACACGATTAAAGAATTGGGACTATTAATGATCTTTTTGATTTGTGATGTCTCTCCCGGGATTTAGTGTTCATTCCCGGGTCACCTTTGGTTGACCCGAGGAGAGATTATGTATATGCATGTGTGTATGCATGCATACATGCATACACATTACATTAAGGAGAACCTGTTATATCAAGAGAGACACACATAGAAAGAACAATAACAGCACAAAAGGAGGGAAGTTAACTTTCAGCCTTGCAGGGTGAAGCATGGTTTCATATGAAAGAGGACTTTGAGCTGAGTCTTGAATAATGAACAGATTTTAAATGTTTGAAGACAAGGGAAAGAGATATTCTCGGAGGGTGAAAGAACTAAAGATGAAAAGTTGAGTCGGCTTTGAGGAATAGAAAACCATTCAGTTTAACCGGAGCATAGAGAAGTGAGAGGGATATAAATAAATAAAATTCAAGCAGATTAGGGTCAGGTCATGGAGAGTTTTGAATGCTGGGATAAGTATGTTGCATTTTATTCTGTAGCAATCTGGAAGCTACTGAAGGGTGCTTTTTTAATGCTTTTTTTTTTGTGGGGGGGTAGGGTCTTTTCCTTAAAGAGGAAGTAGCTTCTTATATTACTTATAATATGTATATAAGTAAAGTATGTGCATTTGATTTTGAAAGTTGAAGTTTTACCAAACGTTTCATTAAATTTTAAATGTGTTTTCCATTAGTTTTTTTTTTTATGTGCATTTTTAATCCATTACCTTTTTTTGTTTGGATGAATAA
>NW_011888829.1:0-7880 GCF_000151845.1 Pteropus vampyrus | reverse complement strand
ATTCAGTTTAACCGGAGCATAGAGAAGTGAGAGGGATATAAATAAATAAAATTCAAGCAGATTAGGGTCAGGTCATGGAGAGTTTTGAATGCTGGGATAAGTATGTTGCATTTTATTCTGTAGCAATCTGGAAGCTACTGAAGGGTGCTTTTTTAATGCTTTTTTTTTGTGGGGGGGTAGGGTCTTTTCCTTAAAGAGGAAGTAGCTTCTTATATTACTTATAATATGTATATAAGTAAAGTATGTGCATTTGATTTTGAAAGTTGAAGTTTTACCAAACGTTTCATTAAATTTTAAATGTGTTTTCCATTAGTTTTTTTTTTTATGTGCATTTTTAATCCATTACCTTTTTTTGTTTGGATGAATAATATTTTCAACAGAAGCTATCCTTCGTTCTTATAACCTATGATCTAGAGAAAAATAACTCTTCTTTTTTTTTTCATAGTCGACAAAAATTTATGGGATTGACTGTTGCTTTGGATGACAGTGGCACAGCTGAAGGTCAAATGTTCTGGGACGACGGACAAAGCATTGGTGAGCGTGAACTTTCCATAGTCTCAATACGGCATTCAGAAAAGCCACACCCTAGGAGCTCAGGACATAATTGACATAAACTGAAAACTTATCTTAATTTTCTGCTACTGTTAACAAAAGAAAGGTGTCGGGACAATTTTTACAGCTTTTGCCTGCTCATTTATAGTACACTCTAATTATTTTGGAAGAGTTTGTGGTCCCCGGGTTCGTAGGTCCAGTAAATTGATGCTGTGGATTCAGCCAGAGGCGAACTCCGTATAGCTGTCTCACTCCGATAAGAGGGTGTGGATGCAAACATCGGGCTGACAGTTCGTCCTCAGTGGTTTACAAACCTGGCTAAGTTATTTGGGCCGGCCGTCGATAACCAGGCATCTTTTTCCTCCAAAGTAAGATCCACTCGAGAGACGAATTAGAGCTTTGAAAATGTCTTAGTGTCTCAGAAACAGGGAATTAAGTATTGCCAAAAGGATAACTCTGTCAATGAAATATCATTCTTCATGCTTTCTTTCCCCAATCTAGGGACATGATAGTTCTACCTTACATAATCGGTATTTGTCACTATACTCAAAACAACCTCTTCCTCAGGTGTTTCTATAGAAATACTGACACACTGTTATCAACCAATGCCATTTTCCAATATTTATTACTGTAGACCAGAACATTCCAAGCTTATAACATGTCACAGTACCCAGAATTATAGCTTATTTTTCACTAGCAATCTTTCTAAAGATTTCCGCCTTTAAGTTTTCATTATTATAAGGGTAACATTTTCATTAAAGAAAAGCATTTTAAAAATAGAAAATTAGAAAAAAATAATCACTTTTAATATTTTTTGCTATATTGCCTTCTGTTTTCATATTAAGAAAATTTTTAAATTTTTTATATTGCTGAAAACATACTGCCTATTTAATTTATGAATCCTGTTTCTTTGCATTTAACATATGACAGAAATATGTCTAGATGTTATTATATGCTCCTTATAAACACCATTATGGTTCCCACATCCCACTGAGAGAATATGATATAATTTATCTAACTTTCTGTAATTACTCTCTACCCAGGGTAGAGGACATTTTCAGTTTTCATTGTTATAAATAACAACCTTGATTATTAACCTTTGTTCGTATTTCAGATTGTTTCCATACAGTAAATTCCTAGAAGGAAAATTCTTTTTAATCAACTTTATAGAGTTATAGTTACATAAATAAAACATATCCGTTTTAAATACACAGTTCCATAAGTTTTGACAAATGTATATAGTTGTATAGCCACAGCCACAATAAGACCGTGGAATGTTTTTATAAGGCACATGGAGGCTTCATTACAGAGGCAGATAGCATGATTTAATATATAGAGAGAATTCCTGGCACATGGATACTGAATAAAATGTATGCTTAATATGCAAGATAAATAAAACTCCATTATAAGCCTTTAAGATGTTTTACGTTTACATCAGTGTGGTGAACATGACAACAGGAAGTCCAAAAGCCAGAGGAAGGGAATTAACAGTCACCTGAACCAGGTTTAAGGAAGTAGCAGGACTTCAACCTAGTAAGAGAATAATATGCCACAATACCAATTTTTAAATTTAAGAACTATTTTTGACTGATGGGCTAGAATGTTCCTATCTATTGGGAAGTACATATTTTCCTTCAATTAAATCTGTGTAAAAGATGAAATTTTAATCAGGGATTTGTTTGGTGAACAAGAAATTATATCAAAAGGAGTTAGTGGCCATGACGAGGTAGTGAATACTATTATCACTTCAGTGACACTCTTGCCAAGGTGACTGCAGACTATTTGCACTGTCAGGTCATGTCACGTATATACTGGGGTGATTAGGCAGGAAGTAATTCCATCATAATGGCATGGAACATGGGCGATAAAGCCAGTTTAGAGAACGGTGAGAGATAACGAGAGTCCGAGCTGTCCGTGGGCTCTCCCGTGACAGCACAGATTCTGGATAGGTGATGACTGAAAGGCTGGTGAGGAGTGGGCTGGTAGACCTTGGTGGATTACGACAAACAGAAGTCGTACGTTGGATTTAAAGATTAATCGGTAGAAATTGTTTTTGAAAAGTACATTTTTATGAGAAAGAAATGCCTTCTGTTTTTCTTTTACTTCTTGGGCTTGACTTCAACTTTTTTGGTAATAGCTTTATTAAGATGTAATTCACACACCGTGTAATTCACTCACTTAGAGATACAATTCACTGATTTCAGTGGTGTAACCATGACACAGTCAATTTTAGGACAATTTCTTCATCCCTAAAATAAGTCCTGTACCTTCTTAGATATCTCCCCCCCTCCTCCCCAACACCCACCATTCTCTCTAGCCCTGGGAAACGCAGCCCTAGGCATTCCCTAATCTACTTTCTGTCGCTGCATATCTCTATATAATGAACATTTCATATAAAGGGGATCATGTAGAGTCACATAAATAAAATAAATGTGATCTGTTCTGACTGGCTTCTTTCACTTAGCATAATGTATTCCAGGTTCCACCATGTTGTAGCATATATTTGTACTTCATTTTTTTTTTATATGGCTGAATAATTTTCCATTGTATGTGTATACCACATTTCATACATCCATTCATCAGTTGATAGATGTTTGGGTTGTTTCTATTTGTTCACTATCCTGAACATCTCTGTACAAGTTTTTGTATAGAAATATTTTTTCAATTCTCTTGGGTCCATACCTAGGAGTAGAATTTCTGGGTTATATGACAACCATATGTTTAATGTTTTGGGGAACTTCCAGATTCTTTCACAAAGAGGCTACACCATTTTACATTTCGCCAGCAGTGTATGAGAGATCCAGTTTCTTCACGTCCTCGTCAGCCCTCATTATTATCTGTCTTTTCGAATATAGTCTTCCTAGTGGGTGTGAAGTAATATCTCACTGTGGTTTCAATTGATTTGCATTTCCCTGATAACTAATGCCATTGAGCATCTTTTCATGTACTTGCTGGCCACTTGTATATCTTCTTTGGGGAAATATGTATTCATATCCTGTGTCAATTTTTAAACTAGAGGGTCTTTTTGATACTGAAATGTAAGTGTTCTTTAAATAATCTAGATATGTTCTTTATCGGATATATGATTTACACAATTTTCTCCTATTCGGTATGTTTTCTTTGTGTTATCAGCAGTATCCATTTGAGGCCCAAAAGTTTTTCATTTCAATGAAGTCAAATTTATTTATTTTTTTGCTTGTGCTTTTTATGTTATACTAAAAAAAGTTGCCAGATCTAAGGTCACAAAGATTTACCCTGGTTTTTTTTTTTTTTTCCCTAAATTTTCATAGTTTAAGCTCTTATATTTAGGTCTTTGAGCAATTTTGAATGAATTTTTGAATATGGCGTAGGATCCAACTTTATTCTTTTGCACATGGATATCCAGTAATACCAGTACATTTTGTGAAAAGATTAATCTTTCACCATTGAATTGTTTTGGCACCCTTGTTGAACATCAATTTACTTTAAATGTGAAAGTGTTAACTGAGAACACAGAAAAAAACCTTCTCATATGAAAATATATATCTTCATATTTTAAATAATCATTCATTCTTATGCCACTACCACCTCTCTTGATTACAGTTGCTTTGACATAGGTTTCGAAATCAGGAAGTAAGAGTCTTCCAACTTTCTTTCTCTTTTTCAAGAAAATGCCTTTTTAAAAACAGGTTTCCTCAACCTTGATAGTATTGACATATTGAGCTAGATCATTCCTTGTTGCAGTGGTGACAGGGCTGTTAATGATAAGATGTTTCGTATCACCCCCACCCTCTACCCATTAGATGCCAAAAGCACTTCCCCCAACCCCAAGATATATGTGTCTCTAGAGATTGCCAAATGTTCCACCAGTGTCTCTAGAGATTGCCAAATGTTCCACCAGAAAAATCTCTGCCGGTTGAGAACCAGTGTTTTATGGGAATCTAGAGTCCTTTTATACAGCTTGAGCTAATTAGGACTAGATGATTGATGGGATGTCATAGTGGGTTCATAACGCACAGTTGATATGCAAAATCAGCCCCTTAAGAGCAATATATTTCAAAAATCTATGAGAAAAAATGAATTTTCTACAAAACTTTAGGCTTCTACAACAAATGTATTTCAGTCTCAAGGTTAAAAAATCAATGGTCCCTGAAAGTTTTAAATTTTTTTCACTTTTTAACTTCCATAGAGAAGTTCTTTGTCCCTCTTCGCCAAACAGACTTAGAACATAATATTAAGTAACTTGCCTGAGTTTGCACAGCTACTGAGTATAAGAGCGGAGATTTGAATCCGTGTCAATCTGACTTGAGAGTCTGAATCCTGACCACACTCCTCTGCTTTGAGCCTTTAGCATCACAGCTATCTGAACTCTCATG
Source organism: Pteropus vampyrus (assembly GCF_000151845.1). Lineage (NCBI taxonomy): Eukaryota > Metazoa > Chordata > Mammalia > Chiroptera > Pteropodidae > Pteropus > Pteropus vampyrus. The sequence continues at coordinate 2,973 of NW_011888829.1, read as the reverse complement.
GCTGTGTGCTTGCTGTGTTGGCACAGAGCAAGAAAAAAACTATCGGTAGCCTCCACACGTCTTCTCCTGCGGTAGAAGACCTCAGTCCAACCCAGGTCCTCTGGTCTTGCACCTCTAAACACCCTTTTCCATGTGCACATCTCTACACTAACCTGGGACAAAGTACTCCCTCAGCTGCTCTCTGTCGTGCTCCCTGGAGAAGTCATAATTATCCCGATCACTAATTGTGATCCCATTGAGACATTTTCTGACTCTATGAAGATTATCTGCTACAGTTGAAGTAATGAGTGGTTGTTTATTGTTTCTTTCTTTCTTTCTTTCTTTCTTTTTTCCTTTTTTTGGCTTGCAGATACCTATGAAAATGGCATCTATTTCTTGGCAAAGTTTACAGCAGCTCAGGTATGACTTTTGTTTTTTTAATTTTATAAATCTTTTTCGAGTAAGCTGCAGATTAAACATTATCAGTTAATTGTATCAATGTAATATCCCACATCTTAATTAAAATAAATAAGAAACAGTCCTTATTTTGACAATTACCTTGTATACCATAACTCTACAAGAAGAAACTTGTGATTCATGTATGCTGGGGGGAAAATGAGTCCTTAAATGTATAACATTCTGGTAATGAGACAGCATTTTTTGGGTAATAAAATTTTGAAAGGTAAGTGCTAGATCAGCTATCTGTTGCACAACAGTGCTACATAACAAACAACCTCAAAACTTTAGCAGCACGTAAGAAAAAATACTTATTTAGCTCATGAGTTTGCAGTGTTCAGGCGATATGGGCTGGACTTGGCTGATCTTGGCTGGCTCTCATGCATCTGTTATCAGGCATGGGTCTCTTAGGCTGCTTGGGTGATCCTGACCATACTCACTCACATATCTGGGAGGTCAGCTGGCTGTTAGATGACCTTAGACAGCCTTATGGATAGGTCTGAGCATGATCTTTTCATGATTATGGAAGTGGAGAAAAATAAAGGTGGAAATAACAGCACTTTTTAAAATCTCCATTTGCATCAAGTTGACTAATATCCCATTAGCAACGCCAAGTCACATGGCCAAGTCCAGACACAAAAGTGAGATAGAATGCCCATCCAGAGAGGGAAGGCATTGCAAAATTACAGGGAAAGGGGTGTGGATATGGAGGAGTGAATACCTAGAGACAGTGACGCAGTCAATCCACTGTGCATGTTTAGTGATTCCACGGATAACCTATATAATTTGAATTAGAGTGGAAGGCTCATTCTATGTCAAACCTTGAATCTGCTCCTCTATAATTTTTTCCATTGATTTGAACTAAGGAATAGTATAACACAAATCTATTTGTCTTTTATACATAACAGTGCTTCAAGTATTTGAAGATGTCTATCATATATCTCTTCTGTCTTCTCTTTTTGAAATTATATACCCCCAGGCTAACCTCACACTTCCTCTGTTTTGTGCTTATACTGATTTCCGGGTATGATTATTCTGTTTGGACTACAATTAGTGTAGATTTCTCTTAAAACATGGTGCCCAAGATTGAGAGAATATTTTAGAGCTGCACTATCCAGTATGATAACTACCATCAATATTTAGCATCATCAAATTTCCTGTAGCAGGTTCTCAGAAAGCACATGTTCATGAAATGTATAAGAATAAAACAGTGAACCAGTACAACAGTAGTAGTTTGAGGTTTTATAACGTTTCAATGTGGAATGTAGCCCATCCTTATGTATATTTTCTCTTTATACATCTTTTACAGAATGCATTGCACATTCAGACCATACACAATAAGTATTTGAATGACTCGAATCCCCTGAAAGTTGGATATATTAGAATCTGGGGGACAAGCTCTACTTATGTGACACAAGTCACTGTTACCTATGACAACCAGCAGTTCATGGAGATGAATTTCAAGAGTGACCCCTACAATCGGGTATGTCTCAAAGGAATGTTACTGTATCATAAGTTAATTTTATTATTTGGGAAAGTTATCACCACTACTATCATTGTTATATTTACTTATATTTGAAAGGTTATAGATATGTACAATAGATATGTTCCTGAAAAGTCACGAGTGATGAATCATATTGTAAAATGCACACTGCAATCAATGATCAGTGGGCTGATGAAGACCTTTTCATGTGCTGTGTTAAGGTTGGTCTCCCAGCCTAGCATAAGAAAACTTATTTACACCTGCAGCAGAGCCTCAAACAAGGAAAGAGGGATCCCATAAAACCATTGTTGGAAGTTTTGCCCTCCTTCCTGAAATTGCTCATATCCCTGGTCAAATAGATAGATCTTACAGGTTGGTGAAAAATGGCAGTAAACTGTGGTCCTCATCAAAATCAATGCGCCCCACCCATGATGTGAGGTAAAATAATTTGGTTAACAAAACGGACATAAGTAGCAGGCCCCACTAGACCCTTCAGTAGAGTTTGCTTTAGTTGCCAGAACCAACTAATTGGAAGGCAAATTACCAGTAGAGTTACCAAGAGCAACCACAGAGGGAAGGGCATCCCGCTTTGGAACACTAGATCTATCGCAAATATGGATCCAGTAACCCATTGCGGGTGGTTTAGAAAAGTCATAATGGAAAAGTATAGTTGCTGTTCTCTAAAAGGTGAAAAGAGTGTCCTGCTGGTTTTTGAATTTTGGAAAATGACCCTCTTGAACACTCAATTAGATTCTCTCTCTCTAGTCTCTTTTAGTTGTCTATTTCAGATTTTTTTTTTTTCCCCCTGAACTATTGCATTCAAAACCACCCTTTGCAAGTAATTACTGACAGTTAAGACTGATGTGGAAAATCTTTGAATACCTTGTTGGAAAACTTTGTAGCATATCAGATACATCTTTGTTTTGTGCTGGTCTTAGCCTATCAATAACCAAGACTGTGGCAGACCAGCTCTCGTGGTTCTCATAGTGATTGCAAGATGCCCTTCAACAATACCCATCAGGAAAATTTGAAAAGAGATACAGATTTATATCTTA
>NW_011888828.1:9731837-9733551 GCF_000151845.1 Pteropus vampyrus | reverse complement strand
AGCGCAGCCCCGCGGCTTCCCCGGGGTCCGGCGGGATGGGGGGACCCTCGGGCCGTCACAGCACGGCCGCGGGGGTGGCCGCCGCGACCTACCAGAAGTCACCGCGGTGAGCAAAGCAAACACAACCCACGCGCGGGCGGCCGGGCTCCCAGCCCCCACTCCGGCCGCGAGGCCCGCGCCCGCCAGCCCTTGGTCCAGGTCTGTGTTCCTGCCCAGGGCCGGGTCAGCCCGACCCCACTGTCCGCCTGTCCCCGGGGCGGCCCGGGCGGCCGTCTGGGCGCCGTGGGGTCTTTGCAGGGCGCCCCGAGGGAGGAGCCTACCGGGAATGGCTTGGCCAGGACCCCGGGAGTTTCAGCTGCAGTCAGGCATCCCAGCCCCTCGTCGGCTTTCGGCCTCCGTGTCCGCAGCACGTTGTCGAGATAATGGTGTCTGCCAGCATCTATTTTAAGTGTTTTATTCCAGAGGGTTTGCTTGGGCATCTTTCTGCACGCAATCACGTGCAATTCAGGGACTCCAGAAGACAGGAGACCGGAGAACAGGAACCTGGAACTGGGCGGAGTAGGGAAGAGTTAAATCCGCAGATGGGAGGGGAAACTAAGCAGGGAGGAGGATCGGCTGCGGAGTGCCCCAGTCCCCCGCAGCCTGGGAGTGTAGGGAGAGGAGGATACCACTTCCCAATCCTTGACTGCTGTGGAAAGGATGCAGTGCCTCAGGCCCAGGGTGGTGTGTGTGTGTGGGGGGGGGAAACAGGGCCGAGTCCCCAGGGGCATCACCTCTTCTCTCAGTTAATGACCCTGGGGGCCTGGGATAGGGAGCAGTTAGGGAGCAGTATGGGAAGACTGAGTTTGGGCGGCTGGCCGGCAGGCAGTCCAGGTAGATAATGAGTTGGATTTGTCTTCTTAGTGGGCCTAAATCAATCCCTTGCCCGGACACCGAGGAAGTCCACAGGCAGTGAGAAGGACAGTAGCCTCCGCCCCATTCTACCTCTGCCTGACTGGGTAGAAACACTCACCCAGAGGAAAGGGAGGTGGTGGGTTCAAAGGGAGGCCTAGTGCCTTTGTTACCTGGGAAAACCTGATCCCCAAGTGCCTCCACCTCAAGGTGAATGCAGCTGAGTTGGCATTCATCTGGATGAATCAGTGCAGAATGAGAACAAGGCAAAAGGTCTGGAAAGATGTCTGTCTTGGCTAAGATTACTTTCTTTTCCTTAATGGAGAATTGTTTCCTGTTGGCACTGGTGATGGTGACCAAGGGCCCTTGAGCTTTATAGAGAAAAGGGCTGGGCCATCCCCACCTTGTGTAGTTTACCCAAAGAGACGATCGAAGGTGCCCTAGAGAGGGGTTCCGCTCAAACCTTTTTTGGCCGTTTGTCCCAGAGCAGGGGTACTGCCCAGTGAAAAGGTGCAGAGCCCTCATCCAGGGGCTTCGCAGGCTCAGGGAGCAGCAATACAGGTTGAACACAGCCTGGCTGCAATAACTCCCTTGATGTTGGATCAGGAAAACCCTGTTTCCTAACTGGTCAGTTGGTGAGAGTGGAAGCCTTTTGGCTCCAGGAAAAACCTGCCTGTGTGTGGCTGATCTAGCATCTTGCACCCAGGCCCTTCCCATAGACTGATTCTTTCTTTCCCCAAATGCTGGACTGGGGAGATAGAGTGGGACGTTGCCCACATTTTAGGGGTGAGAGGTATTTTGCAATACCGTTGGCAGCTGGATT
>NW_011888828.1:9726066-9728207 GCF_000151845.1 Pteropus vampyrus | reverse complement strand
CACTCTGAGAACATCTAGATATTCTGCCAAGAGACCCAGTGGAGGCTGAGCTTCTCCATGACCCTCTGACTTGCTGACCTGGAGTTGGGCAAGATCTGCTCACACGCACACAGAAGTCACATGGCTTCCAGGCTTGCACAAGACCTGGAAAGGTGGTGCCAGCCAAGGGCTTCAGCCACGCCAGGGTTGAAGCATTGTCCAACATCAACTGGGAGCCATCTGCCTCCCATTCTCCATCCACTTAACCCACAGGTGCTTGGAAATGCTTTGTTCTGGTGGTCAACATAGCAGAATAAACCATTATTTGAGGGTTTGTCATTAAAAGTTGGGAGGCCATAATTTTTCATCCACACTGGGATACTTTTAAGAATAAAAAGAATTACCCTGGGACAGCAAGACTTAAAGCCTGTGCGTAGGGCATGAGAGACTGTTTTCCTAATGACAGTTCATTGTAAGGGCTGCTAGCTCTGAGCCAGGTAGCGTGAGAGGCACTTTCAAAATGAGCATCTCCTTCCATCTCCCAACACCCTTGTGAGGAGAGTGTCTCTTCCTGGGGCCCCAGGAGAGGAAACCAGGACCAAGCTGGAGAGGCGAGGCCTTTCTGTTGCTTGCTTTTGTGGCGGCTAACATCTCCGTCGCCCCAGTATCTAGTCAGCAGGGAGATGTAATCTAGCCTGTGATTGAATTAGGGATCTACTTACTGTGTTCCTGCAAGCTGGAGAGGCTTGGAACATTAATCTCATTTAAATCTTCAAGGATTTCTAAAAGCTTTTATAACGTAGTTGCAAGGTCCTTCAGAATCCAGACAATATGCCCATTTTAGAAACCGTAACATGAAGATGTAGTGCCCCCTTCAGCATCTCAGTAAATCAATATTGGCTGGTTAGCAAAAGCTTCTAGAACTTTCTAGAACTTTCCAGAACTTGTCCAAACTATGTCTTTTTTCTCAACAGTGTAAGATTTTTCGACTGCTGAGAGCCTTTCCTGGGGTTCATGTTTTAAGCTTAAGGTAGTAATTTTCTTCTCTTTGCAGGATGTGGGCTGTTATTACTGATCTTAAGTAATGTTCCATTTGTGGGCACTGAAGCTCTATGGTTTCCAGGCACTGTGGGAGAGCAGCTTGAGTAGGCCAACCCTGCTGAACCTAGTGGGAATTAGTCACTTACTTTGGACAGATGATTGGCAAGTGGGCAGGAGGGGAAGTACCTGTGAATGGCTGAGGTAGGTGGGGCCTTCTCACACTGCCTCTGTTGGTTCCCTTGGAGTCTGCAGGGCTGGTTAGCACTGCTGCTAGCAGCCAACTGCAGGGGATGCCTTTTCTGGGTTACACAGCAGTTGCCTGGAGGGATCATTCAGCTGTAGAGAGCTAGGCTGTAGAGGATGGATAGCTGGCCAGCCTGGTGCCTATTCATCCTCATAGCTTTAAGGAGACAGATGATGACTAGGCGTACTTTTTCATTTTGTTATTTTAATTTAAAGGTTATAAGCCAAGAGCAGTTAAACACGTTTGCCTTAGGCGCAGAGACATAAAACAGAAAAGACCACATCAAAGGTTGTGATTCAGTCAGTGGGTCTCCTTCAGGCCCGTTGACGTGTATTTGATCAAGGCGCTTATATCAGCCACCACAGTGCTGCTCCAGCATTGAGGTGTAACTGGGCAAACTGAAGTCGTGGTGAAATGAAGATCTGCCTGGTTTTGTTTTGTGGGTACACCGAAGTAGTCAAAACTTTAGGAACCACTGCCATTAGTGACAGCGAGAGGCAAGATGACAAGTCTTTGTGGAAGAGAAAGGAGCAGAGTTCTCTAGCAAGAGCCCACTAAGTCTTCACACCTTTCCTATGTTCCACCTCTCCCCTGATTGGGAGTCTGTCTGCTGATACATAAGGCACAACCTTCATTTGCGGCTACTGTCAAAATGCAGTTACCGCAAGTTTTTTGATTCTTTAGAACCAGCTGTGAAAGAGGTCATTCATATGTGAACAGCAGCAGCGGGCAAGGAAGAGCAAAGTGGCAGGTGACAGACTATTGCTGGACATTTGCTCATCTTTTTCTGTATTAACCAGAAGATTGCAGCTGGCTTTATTGGAAAGTTAGGTACATATATATGCCTTGTCTCTGTAGATTCAATACAGATTTAGGA
>NW_011888828.1:9720531-9724251 GCF_000151845.1 Pteropus vampyrus | reverse complement strand
AACCGTCTGGGAGATGGGAAGGGCCCGTGTTCTCTCCCACCACAAAACAAACAAACACCATGCACACACAGAAAAATCTTGTTTATAATCCGAGTTGCCATGAAAGTGCTCCTATCCTCCACTTGCTTATGATTTAACATCTCAGCAGCCGGCTGAGCCCCCAGGGGACACCTGGGGACACCCCCGTTTGACAATGAGGGAGCATTTCATTGAGACCGCCTCTTACACTTGGTTCTCCTATCTTGGAAAAATGTTTAGATGCCAAGTGCAAATCAGAGGGTGTCAATGAAAAGAAAGGAGCCCAAATGCTTTGCTCCCCAGAGAGCTCGCTGCTTCTGCCATGCGAGGATGGAGCAAGACATTTACCTAACAGTCTGGAGGCAGCATGGGTCCCTGACGTGTGGTCATGTGAGTGGCAGTCTCCCCATGAGTCACCGAAAATGGGAAGCTTAAGTGTTTTGAGCAGAAAGTCACTAGGGAGGGAGCCTCATTGGTGGCTGGGGAGATGATTGGAACTGCATTTGGGGCCTCATTAAAACCAATGTTCTTTCATCAGTTTGGTGGCATGGGGTCTGTGGTAGCCCTAGCTACTGTTCTTCCTAAAAGAACAAAGCTTCAAATATAGTAACATTCATTAAAAAAAAAAAGAAGAAGAAAGAAAAGAAAGATGTTTACTGAAAAATAAGTACCCCCGCAGTGGTTACTTATTATGTTTGTGTGTTTTTCTTGACTTTTTATATGTAGTGACAGGAATATATTTGTACATTGCTTAATGGGTTTATGTGCTGACCGTGACTCACCTGGGTCGTGCTTTTTTTCACTTACCGTCTATCTTGGGCATATTTATCAGTACGATGTGATAGTGTACTTTATCAGTACAGTTCATCTCTTGAATGGCTGCTTTCACCATTAACCATGACTTAACAGTTGCTCTGTTATTCAACACTTGCTTGGTTTCTGGTCTTTTACTAATACAGAGACTGTTTGATGAATATCTGTGTACTTGTATCTTTGCATTTTGAGACTGGTAGGATAAATGTCTAAATGTCAGATTGCTGAGGCAGAGGACATGCAGATTGAAAAGTTGATAGAGATGGCCAAGGAGGCCTCTGCGTGGTGGTTCCCACACTGGGCAGTGCCGCATCTCTGCTTCCCCACCTCGAACCCCCGCCGAGAACTATCAAACTGTGCTGCCTTTGCCAGTCTGACTGAAGATTAATTCTGTCTTTATCTCTCCATGGTTGAGCATCTTTTAATATCTGATGGCCATTTGTAGTTCTTTTTCTGTAAATTCACTGTGCGTGTACTTTTGCCGTTTTTCTATTATGCTGTTTCTATTCTGATTTTTAAGAGCCCTCCACACATGAAGGAAACGAAGCCTTTGATAGACGTAAGCATTATTTTTTGTCAGCTTGCCACTCTTTGTTTTTCTAGAAGAGAAGCTTTATTTTCATGTCATCGTGAACCTATAAGGTTCTGCATTATGTCAGCATTAGGCGTTCCTCATTTCAATGTTACATTTTTTAAGGTGCATTTATTTTCTTCATAAAACTTCTATGTTTTTATTCAAGACTTTTGTTCCATGCGGCAGTCTTTGTGTGTAAGGAATCGAGTGTAAAGATACAGCTTTTTTCTTTTTTTCAAAATGCACAGCCAGTTTTGCAAGCACTGAGGTTGCTCCATCTCCTCGCTTGTCTCTACCACACGCATGAAATTCCCACACAGGACACGCTTCTGAACGGCAGGTCTGGTTTGTTGTTCAGACTGGTCCTGGGCCAGCATCACCCAGAGGTTTACAGTACATTTACTACCACGAGGGCCTGGCCTTCATCCGTGCTCTTTTCCACAATTGTCTTGCTATTTTTACACATTTATTCTTCCAGGTGAATTATTGCTTAAGCAACAATTAAGTTTAAATATTCTCTCAAATGTAATTCACTGTGTGGTGTGTGGGAGGCAGCATGTTAAGTGCCAGTCACCTAAGTCATGTCGTCCTTATGGAACTCTCACAACAACCTGTGACCTCTGAGGAGTTAGATCATTTCAGAGCCTGCCGTGTAAGCCACTGAGGTCCGGAAATCTCCGCGACACGCACACACTCACTCACAGTCCCGGCTGTCGGGGTGTTTCCCAAGGCCTGGCATTGATGTGGCACCCGGTTGCGTTCCTTGTTTTTATAGAGCTGCTGCCTAAGGGCGTGATACAGAGGCTGAGCTGGAAATCGCTGGTCTCCTGACTCATAGGCCAGTCCGAGATCTAAGGGCCAAGGTTCTGATGTGCTGGTTTCTCTTCTTGGAAGGCCCATCTCTGGAACTGGAAGCGGAGCCCTCAGCTGACTGGAAAAACCAGAGAAAGCCTCAGAAGACTTGTGCCACTGGCCAGACCAGCTCTGCTTCCCTGCCTCTCCTGAGTCCGGCGCATGCCTGGCTCAGGTTGCCTTGTGTTTTGCTTCTTTTGTATCCAAAATGTGGCTCATGGAATTTCTTTTCTCTTGCATTTTTCTTTTTTCTTGCATTTGGTCCTCCACCAGGGGCATAATCACCCGGATAGACTGCTTACTCTCTCAGAGCACTAACTCGGGGAGCGTCTCCAACTTTGTTCTACAAATCCATGGCGAGACAGTTTGGTGATATCAGAGAGGGCCCTGGACCAAGTTTTAGCCTAAAGATGTTGGTGCAGTCATTCGTGTAGGACTGACTCATTGATCATGCTTGTTGCCTTGGCACTGGGGTTTTGGCAGAAAACAAGGCAGCCCTGGTCTGGCCCTCACAGCTCACAAGAGGGTTGGGGCCACGAGCCATCCGGTAAACAGCACCATTTCAGGCCACGGTCTCAGTCCTAGCTCTGAGTGACAGCCCTGGAGGCCCAAGCAGCACAAGTGTCCAGTCCCCGGCTGCACAAGGGCCTCACTGCAGGCGACACAGGCTCTCTGCTTACTTTTTCCCAGCGCCCAGCCACGAGGAGGAGAAACGCACACGGCCTATCTTAGCCCATTCAGGCTGCTTCAGCAGGATATCACACACTGGGTGCCTTGTAAGAAGAAATTTGTTTCTCACAGTCTGGAGGCTAGAAATCCAAGATCAGGGCACCGGCACGGTCCAGTGAGGGCCCATGTCGAGGTCACGGACTTCCCGCTGTGTCCTCACATGGCAGAAGGGGCAGAGGATCTCTCTGGGGTCTCTCTTCTAAGGGCATTAACCCCGTTCATGTGGGCTCCACCCTCAGGACCGAATCGCCCCTCAAAGGCCCCGCCTCCTAATACCACACATTGGGGGTTAGGATTCCAACATGGATTTTGGGGGGATGCAGACAGTCCACAGCATGGTCCTGTGTGCTGCAGGCACAGGTTGGGACTTTGGGACAAGGCCTGGGAGCCTTCTGAGGGTTCTTTATCACCAAACCTTGGCATGACAGAAGAGGATACTGAGGAACAGAAGGGGACAGATGGCAGCCACGGCGAGAACATGGGGCTTTTGGCCCCTGGGTTTTTCTGGGCCCCAGAACCATGCTGCCTGAAATGGCGCCCTTGCTGTGTGTGGAACATTTGAACTGAGTGAAGGAGGAGCAGCCTGATGTCTTGTGTCCTTTCTTTTCTAGGTGAATCTTCCAAAATGTGGCAGCTGTTGACCACTCTCAGCTGCCTTGTGGTGCTGACCAGTGCCCGGAACAGGCCAAACTTCCCGCCCCTGTCAGACGAGCTGGTCAACTATGTTAACAAGC
>NW_011888828.1:9675436-9719721 GCF_000151845.1 Pteropus vampyrus | reverse complement strand
GCATGGTTGGGTTCTGCTGAGGGCCTTCTCAGGTTGCACATGGTCGACTGTGTCTGTCGTCATGGGGCAGGGTGGGGCAAAAGAGCACTCTGGGGTCTCCTTTATGGGGGCACTGATCCCACTCAGGAGGGCTCCACCCTTAAGACCTAAGCACCTCCCCGAGGCCTCACCTCCAGATACCATCACATTTCAGGTTGGGCTTCAACATAAATTCTGGGGAACACAAACATTTGGTCTATAGCAGTACCCCACCCGCCTTGCTCTGTTGAGTTGGGAGGGATACCTGGCTTTGTCAGGCCTCGCGTGTGGGCGGCATGCACATTCACATCCCCCATCCCTGGAACACCCCCTCCGTGGGGGGCGGTGACCACTGTGGGTGGGTTCTCTTCCAGGCTGGACACAACTTCCACAATGTAGACCTGAGCTATGTGAAGAGGCTGTGTGGCACCATTCTGGGTGGGCCCAAGCTGCCCCAAAGGTGAGTGCCCGCTCCCCAGGATGAGAGCTGCAGGTGTTTTTTGGGGACAGTGACGAGGAGGGATGGGAGAAGGCCTCCCTGGCTTCTGCACGTTTCACTCCCCCAAGAGCTGCAGGGACTGTACTTAAGATGCAGGGCTCAGTCCCAAGTGCCAGTGCTTCTCCCAGTGGCTCAGAGCCCCAGTGGGAAAGGCCCCAGTCTGGGTCTCCATGATTGGTTGGGCCCAGTGGTTGAATAATTTAAGGAAAAGCCAAGAAAAGCCATATGATATGGCATTATGTTTTATTCTTCTAGAAAACTCTGCAATGGACATTTTTATGTAGACATATTATTTTTGTAGGAAGCATTAAAAAAAATCTAAGAATGAGAATGGGTTAGTTACGTTAGGGGACATCACATAGCGGGGAAGATATTTAATACGATGTGAACAGCCTGGGCAGACATTTATGATTGGGGGTGGGGTGGAGGAAGCAGGAAACTCAATTCTCTCTTAAACTCTTAAAGAATATGCATAAAATGAATCTAGAAATAAGCATATGGAATGACAAGTGCTGAGCAATTGAATCAAGTTTTGTTTTCTAAAATCCCAAGGGGACATTCCTACAGACATCTCTTCTGTGTGTCGTGTGCCTCACTCCCTTTCTGAGTGACAGTCCACAGTCAGCTGGCCTTTGCAGGGATGCAGTGGGGTGGGCGGTGCAGGTGTTAAGATGTGACCTCGTAATGGAGAGAGACCTTCCTTTGTCCAGAGTTTGGCTTGCTGAGGACCTAGTTCTGCCTGAAAGTTTCGATGCCCGGGAACAGTGGCCAAACTGCCCGACCATCAAGGAAATCAGAGACCAGGGTTCCTGTGGCTCCTGCTGGGTGAGGCCCTGCTGGTGGGAAGGGCTAGAGTGGAGGGGGCGCAGGGGTGCTGGGAGTGACCAGGGGAGTAGGGGTCAGACTGGTTGTGACTCAGCACGTTACGTAAACTTTCTGAGTCTCAGTTGCCATAACTATAAACATAGTAAAGTTCCTCATGGCCCTGAGTTATTGCAAGGACTAGGTGGAAGGATAAAGGTGTAGCGCGCCTTGCACAGGGCACATCCATATGTGGGTTTGTTGAAGTGTTTTTCTCTGTTTGACGTGCTGTCCTAGGCCATCGGCAAATACTTACTAGCTTTGATTCCTACTCTGCATCATGAAGTTACAGCCATTCTATATCAATGAGCCGTCTTAATTTTGTTTGTTTTTTAACTGTGGTAAAATGTAAATAACATGAATTAAACTATCTTAATCATTTTTAAGTGTACAGTTCAGTGGCATTAAGTACACTCACATTATTTTGCAGCCATCACCACCATCTATCCGCAGAGCTCTTGTCATCTTGCAAAAATAAAACAACATCCCATTAAACACTAGCCCCCTATCCTCCCTCCCCCCAGCAAGTACCCTTCTACTTTCCGTCTCTATGATTTCGACTAGTCTGAATATCTCATAGAAGTGAAATCAGAGTGTTTGTCCTTTGCGTGAGCTGTGTTTTCAGGTTAACAATCAAAACCACGTTTCAGAAATGTATGGAGCTCCCAGGTAGCGGTTCAGGGAGGATGGGTCTCTTGATTTAAAGCTAAACTTGAGTGCCAGGACCCTCGTCTGATGTCGGGAGACACTAGCCACCACGAAGGTCTGAGGTGCCCACTATGATCCTCTAAGGTGTCTGGAGGCCCCACAGTCCAAGAGTGGGGCTCACCTGGGCGGGGCTTGTTCCTGCAGGCATTTGGGGCTGTGGAAGCCATTTCTGACCGGATCTGCATTCTCACCAATGGGAACGTCAACGTGGAGGTGTCTGCTGAGGACCTGCTTACCTGCTGTGGCTTCCAGTGTGGGGAAGGGTGAGTCTGAGGCTGCACCTCCCCCCACCTAAGGAGCCCAGGCCCCTGGGAATAGTACGAGGGGGACCTGGGCCAAGGCCTCCTCAGGTGCGTGGTGACTGAGGGCTCCCTGGGACTGGAGTAGCACTCCTTCAGGATGAATGGTGGTCCTTTGTGGAGTCACTCGAAGCAGGCCCCAGTGTGACTGCTGCTTTTGAGATGTGCTTAAAACCAGTCTGGCCCCACAGAGCTGGCTGTGGGTGGTGGGGTCTGGGCAGAACAGGTGATCTCAGGGTACATGGTTAAATTTCTCATCTCAGGTCTGGTTTTTGTCATCCTTGTTCCCTTTTCCTGCTCAACAAAATGTAATAGCCTCAGGGTCTGTTTCCTTATCTGTAATTAAGAACGATGCATCCCCACATTGGCCTCATAGGACTAAACCCCTGCCACCTGGGGTGCTGCCTTCTGCCCACTCTGGTCTTGGTTCTACAACAGTGGTTCCCAGCCAGGGCTACAGATTAGGAATACCTGGAAGGTCGAAAAAAAAGAAAAAGAAAAAGCATGCCCAGGCTTTACCCCACCCCAGTTAAGCCAGCATCGCTGGTGTTTTCCTGTGTGCTGCCTGGTTGAGCATCCCTGTTCTAGAGAGGAAACGACCCGGTTCAGCGTAGATGTGAGTGTGAGCATCCTCCTGTCTCACTGAGGACCTCGGAGGCTGGAGTGGGGAGCTTGGGCAATTCCCTGGAAGAAGAGACTGTCCGGGGGAGGAAGAACAGGGGGTCTGCTGGGATATGGAAGTCCGTTGGGCCAGTTGCTGAAGGCAGTGGTGGGCCTGCCAGGCAGCAGTGTGGAACAGCTGGCACCTCTCTCACGATGACTTTAATGAATGGCTCTTTTCTTAGCTGCAATGGGGGCTTTCCTTCTGGAGCTTGGAACTTCTGGACAAAAAAAGGCCTGGTTTCCGGTGGCCTCTATGACTCCCATGTAGGTGAGTGTCTGCCCTCAGCCCCCATCTGACCAGATGGATTTTATAAACAATGAATCATAATGGTTTCATTTTCCATTATAAAGCGAAGGTTGAGGATTGAGATCAAGAGTGCTGGGCTGAAAAATAGAGTAGAAAGATAACCCAGGCATCTCCACGGCAGACTTAGCAACAGGTAGAAGAACAGTCTTAGGTTGTAGACTTCAGGGTAACTACTGTTCCCGCTAGTCATCACCCCAATTTCTTCTGGCCTCCAGGGGCCTCCGTAGGGACGGTCGGCTGACATTCTCCTTTCTACTTGTCCTCCCAGGCTGCAGACCCTACTCCATCCCTCCCTGCGAGCACCACGTGAATGGCTCCCGGCCCCCGTGCACGGGCGAGGGAGGCAACACCCCCAAGTGCAGTAAGATTTGTGAGGCTGGCTACACCCCATCCTACAAGGAAGACAAACACTTTGGTAAGCACTCTGGGCCAGAGACCCGCTGATGGCCTTCCCAAGCCACAGGGAAAAGCCAGGGCACCTGAGTCTTAGCATCAGGAAGGGTTCCCTCGCCCTCTCCCTTTGACTCTAAGATCCAGAACCAGAATGAGCAGGAAGGGCGTTAATGCCCCTCTTGCCTGTCTGTAATGATTTCCGCCTGTCTCCACTCTGAATTCAGCCTCAGGAAGGTTGTCTTAGAGTCGCAGACCGTCAGAGTCAGAGTTTGGAAAGGACCAAACTCCTTATTTTACAGGGGGTGACCTGGCCTAGTCCTCCTGGGTCCCAGTCTGCCCTCCTCCAGGGTCTCATGCTCACACCCCTTCCACCGCAGGCCATGCTCTCCTGCTTCTCCGCTTCCAGATCCAGTGCAATTGCTCCTCCCTCAGGGAGCCTCCCCTGACCGCCACCCCACTTCCAAGGCTGGGCAAGCCCCTTAGATGCTCAGTCTGTACCTGGCGGCTCCCCATAAATCAGTGAATAATTGGCCGGTGGAGCTGCAGATGTGGCTCACCCCCCTGGGCTGCTTCATTTGCCAGGATGCAGTTCCTACAGCGTCCCCAGTAGCGAGAAGGAGATCATGGCAGAGATCTACAAAAACGGCCCAGTGGAAGCGGCCTTCTCCGTGTATTCGGACTTCCTGCTGTACAAGTCAGGTGTGTACTGACCCCTGATTGGGGCAGGGTGGGGCACTGCAGACAGGGTGTCCAGAAGTGCAGTGGCAGGCCTCCCCTTGCCTGGCTCTGCAGACCCCTCACCAGCTGACCCTGCTCTGCCCTCTTCTGCACATGCTAGTCTAGATTCCTCGTGCAGAGTGTTTCTGTATGGCCAGTTCCTGCTCATTCCTTTTCATTCCTTAATAGCTAGCTCAGATATCTCCTCAGGGAAGCCTTTCCTCACCTCCTTGGAGCTGTTTGCTCCTGCCTCTGTCCGCCTTCATTACCTTATCAGTGTCCATCACGGTGTAAGTTTAGGTGTTGTATGTCTGGACTGAGTGACCCTCTTCATTCATCTTTGTCTTGGCAAAGTCCTGGCATCATGCCTCCCACTCAGTGGTTGAGGATACAGGGAGCACCTGCTGTTTGCGATGCTGTGGGGATTCAGACCAGGGAACTGGATGGTCTCTGGCCCGAGAACTGTCTTAGAGACCCCCCATCCCAGATGAAGTCAGTGCTGACTGCTTCTGTCTCATTTTTTTGCTAGATTGAAAACTCCAAAGCTCTCAAATCTTTAAAAAGCAATGATTGGACAAAGGAAGATGATTCTGGCAATAAAAATATAGAAGGCTGGCAGTTCTTAACATAGTCCCCACCTATATTATAAAAAGATGCATTTCTAGTTTGACAGTGATTCATCTACAAGGGGGATAGGCTAGCTAGCCAGCCCTCTGAACGAACATGTTAGCCAGTATCTCTCCATCGATCAACATTGGCTGCCACCAACTCAGCCTCTCCTGCATCCTTTCCACAGTGACCCCAGAGCAGTAGCTTAACTCTTTCAGCCACAGAATGCTTTTGACAAATCTTTACATGGAGTCTCAATATGTAAAACAAATAATTGGTATTTTAAAATTAAATTTATATCTTAAATTAGAATTTTAAAAGCAACCAATGAGCATGTTTTGTTGGATTCCATTGTAATATTTACTCCATTTGAATATTTAAGTGTTTTTAGGCTTTCAAATATATATATAAATAATTCCTTAATGTTGCGGGAACGCTTGGCACTTGACAGAAAACTAGGGTTCTATAGAATCCCGTCTGAAAATGGGCATGTCCTCTCCTTGTGGTAGAGCTGTGGGCCCTATGGGCCTTGTTTGTCCTGACGGCATAGCCAGCTCAGTTGGAGGGATGCTGTGGGAGATGGGGCGGTGGCTTGGTCTCTACCTGAATGGGTTTTTTCTTTCTCAGGAGTGTACCAACATGTCACTGGAGAAATGATGGGAGGCCATGCAGTCCGCATCCTGGGCTGGGGAGTGGAGGATGGCACCCCCTACTGGCTGGTTGGCAACTCCTGGAACACTGACTGGGGCGACAGTGGTGAGTGACTTTTCCCTTCGTGCCAAGAGTGGGATGTTACAAGCCAGAACATGGTTGCCATCTTGTTTTCCTCTGCTCTGCCCACTGCACAGCTCTAAACCCTAGGCCTTGGGCTTCACTGTGACCTTCCAGGTGTTCAGGTACTAGCAAGCTATTTCCTGCCACAAAGGCAGCCTCTAATCCTGAAAGGTGGTAGGGACCAGGACTCAGTTTCAGCTTGCTTGTGCCCACCAGTTCCCCCATGTACCAGGTGCGGTGACAAATAAGAGTTGAATGCAAGTGGCATCCAGAGGCTTCATGACGTGGAGCTGGGCTGCCGGGCCAACAATAGAAGCTGATAGAGCACCTTGGTGCTGGTTTGATGTCTGGGGGCTGGCTTGTCTGCTCCTGGGTCTTTTAGAGATGAGTCCGAATATGTTGCCCAAAGCACACTTTAAAGGCATCTTTACTTTTGCTTTCTAGGCTTTTTTAAAATCCTCAGAGGACAGGATCACTGTGGAATTGAATCGGAAATTGTGGCTGGACTCCCATGCACTGAGCAGTACTGAAAAAGAATCTAATCTGCTGTGGACCCGTATTGCCAGCCCTGGAGCAGTTTTCCCCCAAATATAGGCAGTGGGGCTGGGGATCAGATGAGGGATAGGAATATCTTTAATTATTTGAGTTCAAATAGGATACAAGAGGTTTTAGACAGGGCCTGAAGGACTGGATTGGGCCAAACCTCGTGTCTACCATGAAAGCCGTCTTCTGAGACACATGTAAGGCCTGGCTACCTCCCAGCCTGTTCAGTGGACTGCTATCACAATGCACTTAGACCACGTAAGCCACCGCTGCAAGCAAAGCAAGTCCTTCTCCTGTAGACTAGTGCTGCTCTGGCTCTCGCTGCCACTGTCTCCGCATCCTTCACATCCTTCCCCATTCGTGCATCACCAGGGAGCATGACAGACCTAAAGGGTTTGTAGCTTTTCCAAAGGAATGAAAGGTGCAGTTCCTAACAAGACAGCTTCCCACCCATCAGCAGTAGCTTTCTAGATTGGGAAATAGGCTGAGGAGAGAAATAGTGGGGCTAGCCCTTTGGAGAAAGCCACATTCCTCCAGGGCCCCTGCATCTATTGAGCTTTCTCATGTTGCTAACCCTCTGGTCTTATCCTTAGCATGATTATTTTTTAATAGAAGTTGTATTTTTTTTTTTTTTTTTGGTGCACCTCAGTTGATCATGTGAGTGAAAGAGTCTGATAGTTGGAAGAGCTGTACTGGTAACTGGGTGGCTGTGATCTGACTGACCTACCGACCTCTAATACCATTAGTTTAGAAGAAACCAGTTTTTACTGTTCAAAAATCATGGCCTCACCATTAATTTAACAATAACCGCCAATAAAAGGTTTCTCCTTCATGTGAAGTCTGTGTTCTGGTGGGACCTCAAAGATCACTTGTCACTGTAGACTTGAAGCTGCTATCCATCCTTATATCCCCGGACCATGGACCTGGGTGCGCTTGGAGACTAACCAGGGCTTCCTTGTCTCGGGTAGAAAATAAATACCTAATTTTAGCTTCTCACCGCCCCAGCCACTTTTTGTCATTCTCATCAACCTTTCTCGTACGTCATCCCCAACGTGCCCCAAGCCTTCAGCTCTGACCCTGCTTAAAGAGCTCAGGACATAGTTGTACTTGATTTTTTTTTTTCTTTTATAAATGACAATTCAGTAGTAACCTGAGGATTTATATAGGCATGGTGTATCAGTGAGGTCATAACCCAGGTGTCCTGCTGGAAGACCAGCTTCCCCTGGAACCCTCCAGTGTGGGAATGGAGTGGATGCAGAGCCTGCGTGGTATTTTGAGAGTTCCCTATGACTCTTCAGTTTACATTGCTAGTTAACTATTCCTTTGCACAGTCCTAGTTAAGAATCATAAGCGACGAGGTACACCGGTTCTTGAAACAGGAAACTAGAAGGATCGGCACCCATCCCACTGGCCTATCAATACCTCAGTTATTTCCTTCCCCACCTGACGGTTGGACTAGCTCTTCCCAAAAGCATTCTCAGTTTGACTTCTGATGTGACTCAGAATCAGAAGCTACCTCAAATAAGCTCTTAAATACCTGGTGAACATTGTAGGAAAAATTTGTGAAACTCGTCCTAGCACTTACAAAATGTTTAACAAGGGTTACCAAAGACACAAATTCAGAATCACATTATTATTGAAAATTCAATTAGAATATATTCATAAACTCAATGAAATTCTGACGTTCCACCCACTCCCAAACAGATGAATAATTCCATTTCCATACTGCTTTCCCCCATCTCTACCATGTCCCCGCCTGCAACTCCATCCTTACTCAGAAGCCAGCAGAGATGCTAAATGTGGTAACAAAACAAATTGAGGGGCATCTTCACATTTGGTCTAAGGCGTCTTTGTAAGAAAACAAAACAAAGTTTATGATTGGGATCAATATCAATAGATTAATAACCCTCAGATTACCCCACTGATCATTACCCTAATCACCTCAGCTGCTCCTCTGAGGAAAACTTAAAATATTCCACTATAAGTAGTAATCAAGTAGATGATGCCAGGGACGCTAAACATTTGATTAAATTGTGGTTTAGAGGGTGGGGTTGCCAGATTTAGCAAATAAAAATATAGGATGCCCAATTTGATTTGAATTTCAGATAACTATGTCCCATGAAATACTTGAGACATAATTATACTAAAAAAAATAGGTTATCTGAAATCCAAGTTTAACTGAGTTTTGTCTTCAATAAAATTGCTATTTTATCTGGCAACTTTAGTAGAGAAACGTTTAGAACGGAAATGATCATCCAAAGAACTTAGTGGTGGACATGAGGTCTAAGAACTTTGCACAAGTCAGTGATAATAAAAATCATGTAGCTTATAGTTGGGAGGGACCTGAGATCCCCTAAACCCACAAAAGCTCAGCAAGTTCCACAGATCACGACTGGGCCAGAAAGATGCTTCTAGTATGTCCACCTCAGACTGAGGCCCTCTACCAGGTTGTCTTGTGTCCTACAAGGACTTCAGCAGAACTAAGGTTTCAACACAACAAATTTTTAACAACCTACCCTGGAATCTCAAACCAAATTCTGATGTTTAAAGTACTTGGAAAATTACTGGAGTCTGGCTCATAGCTGTATGGTATGTGGCAAATCACTTTAGTTTGTCCAGGACTGAGCCTCCATGAACCAAAACTAAACCAACTGTGTCAGATGGCAGTGACGGTCATGAGAGGAAAATCAGTGTGGGTATGTGCTTAACAATGTAAATCCAACATTATTGCTGGAAAAAAAACATTCAGTAAGTCAGTACATAAAGGAGTAGACAGTATACTATATATACACCGAGAGCACTAATGGCTTCTAGAAAGCACTTGAATGACCTATGACAGCGATTTTCAGCCTGGGGGTCTTTTTCAGACACCCCTAGGGAGGGGCCACGTCCTCCCTTGTTCACGCTGAGATCTTAGTCTGTGGGCGAGAGTGCGTCACAAACCTCAGTTGTACAGGAGGAAGACGGCGAAACAGCGCCAGGAAGATCAGGCTGAGTGCCTTTCAGCTTCAAGCCAATCACCCGAAAACAGTTTGCCTTTCTTGAGACTTCAGTATATAAACTGGCAATTAAAACAAACAAACACACACGCTGAATTGAAAACTGAATGCAGCCAAGAGAATTAGCCAAAAGCGGAGAAGGCTGGCAGAGTTAACGCAGGCTACAAGCTGGAGCAGTGAGACAGCGCTGTCCCTCTCTCTTTTTCCAGCCAGCAGTCATGCAGGAGCCAGGCAGCTGTATCCCTTTCTTGGTACTGCTCTGGCTGGCTTCATGGTGGTGGCAGATGGCCGTATGTCTTTCAAAATCTAGCTCCATGTTTGAGTTATCTGCCATGGTCACCCAGGCTGTCAAGTGTGCTGCTCTTGACAAATGCTGAGGAACTCAATTTGTTATTATAAAAATCTCAAAAACATCAGCCTTTAACTGGAGACCTATCTCCTCCAACGAGGCCAAGGCAATCCTGCTGTTTCTTTCTGAAAGCCAGACTCTCTTTAAATGAGGAAATAATACCCAGAAGTTAATTCCTAGCCTTCGTGTATAGAAGACAGTCTACATTCTTAAGAAACACAGAAAAATTACCTAGAGCTATAAACATTCACATTCAAATCAACTGACAACAGAATGAGAAAAACAGGAACCGTACAGAAAAAAATTCACTTCATGTTTCTACTAGGATAGGTATTCAAAGGTTGCTTCAAATTAAATATGTTTAATTATAATTCTGGCCAGGATTTACACTAAATAAGACCTCTCAGCAGTCCCACATGCAGCCATTTCCCCTAACTTGCATGCTCTGCCGTGGGTCACCATGTGCAGAAGCGAGCACCACCTTCAAGGACCAGATCCTGAGGGGGAGGTATCATCTGCCTTTATTATCTTCTTCTCGGCTGCATGTCACAGTTTCTCAAAATCCAAGCCCACAGAGTTCTTTTAGGATTAAAGCAGGAGAGAAAAAAAAGGTGAAGCCAATATTCATCCTTGAAAAATAGGTCGGTCCACATAATGATGAGCTTCAGCTTCCGGGCCATTCCAAATCAGTGTTCTCCAGTTTGAACATAGTCTTCTGTGGCTTGGGACAGAGTGCTCAGATACTGCCAGCTCAGGGCAGCCAAGAGCATGACAAACGACAGGTAAATGGGGGAGTAGTGGCTTCGCTCAGAGATCAGCTGACAACTGGGAAGCTTCTGTGTCCTGATTGTGGAGATGATCTGCCTTGTTTTATCGGAAGATGAGTCTGAGTCGGGGATTCTATGATAAATCTATTAAAGGAAAAAATAGTAAGTGCTACTTATTGAGTCCTAGGAACTTTATAGGACATCCTCTTTGTCGACATGTTACAAGCACTCTAAACAGGTAGGGATTTTATGCCCATTTTGCCAATGAGGAAACTCAACTAAAGGTAGGATATCAACTTAGGCCCTCTGTAATCCGAAAGCCCGTCCTATGGAGCAAGCAGGGAGGCCTGAGCGTACGCTGTGCTGGGAGCTACTGGTTCTCACTGATCTTCCATCCCAACACCTCCCAGAGCCAGGCACATAGTAGGCACTCAGTAACGTCAGCAGTTTTGAGGCTGAAGTAGAGTAATATGGAGGAGGGGCAATACTGGAAAGACTGGCAGATGCGGCTTTGGAAAACAAGACCGAATCTGTGGCACGGGCCACAGCCTAGATGAAGAAAGGCAAGAACAGAAGCAGGGTACCTGAAAGTCATCCGAGAGTCCTCCCTGCACCTCTGCACCTATCCCCTCCACAAACCTCTGAAATATTTGCTGAACCCTGTCCTCTTCATGCCTCCAATTACTGCCCTCCACGCCTCTCACCTAAGCTACACCAGCCTCCTAATTGAGCTCCTGCCTCTATGCTTGACTCGTAAAATCCACGATCTGTTCTCCACCTTGGCACCAAAGAAATCCAAAACCTCTACTTGATAACTTCAGTGGGCTCTAAAATCATCTCCTAGCTCAAAAAATATGTTTATACTTAGAAGCTCCATCCTAAATAAAGCCTTGCTTCATTTATCGCCTCTTACCAGGGTCCTGTGCAACTCTGCACAATCAGCTCCTTGTGAGCATACTTTTTCCTAATAAAGGCTACCAATTCATGTCTTTGTACCATGACACGGTGAGTTGTTAGAATCATCTAATATCCAAACCTGAGATGTTTAAGTGACATTATCTAAATCATAAAAATACCTACACATTATCCAAGTAGTTCAATAAAAACCTACCTCTTCTATATACTGGTGTATTATAGCTTTGACAGCTGGCATATTGGTGGCATCCATCATTAGGGTTACCGCTTGTCCTTTTCGAATCTTCACTACTCCTTTGAACACCTGCTGATTATTATAACAGGCAGCCAAAGTAGCAATGGCCATTACCTACGGATAATAAGGAGAAGGAAAAAACACTAATTCATTTCATTTCGTGAAAAAAATCATTAGTAAACAGCGCTATAAGCAACCATCATCATGAAACAGTAAGAAAACCTTCTGTAGAATGAGAAAGAGCTCCCAAAGAGCTAAGATATAACCAACGAAGAAAAAAGACCCATGAAGAAAGCATATCTAGATTTTTACATTTCCCACTCCTCCCTTTCTCAACACAGAATAATCAAGGGGTCTTTGCAGTCTTGATTCTATAGTTTAGCCATGAAAACTCTTTTTTTATTAGGAAACAACAAACCAATGCAATATTTTCCATGCTAAAGCAATGAGTTGTTATATCTGAAAAATATATCTCAAAAAATACCCAATAAGAATTTTCTATTAGAATTGAATTAAATGTTTTTCTCCCCTATTTTTCCTACAATGAACATAATCATTATACATTAAAAAATTAGCATGGAGGTGGGGGGAACAAAAGGGCAGTAGTTCTAGTTTCCCATGCTCAAAGGTAAATTATTTCTAGGATAAACAAAAACCCAGGTCAGGCCTACAGATCTTAGTTCCAACAACCATTCAAGACTGGCCATTAGATTTTTTCATATAAATACCCAGAAGTAGAACTGCTGAGTCATATGGTAAGTTCTATTTTTAATTTTTTGAGGATCCTCCATACTGTTTTCCATTGTGGCTGCACCAATTTGCAATCCCACCAACAGTGCACAAGGGTTCCCTTTTTTCCACAGCCTCGTCAACACTCATTTATTGATTTATTGATAGCCTTTCTGGTAAGTGTGAGGTGCTATCTCATTGTGCTATTAGTTTGTTTTTTCCTGATGATTAGTGATGTTGAGCATCTTTTCATATGTCTATTGGCCATCTTTATGTCCTCTTTGGAGAAATGTCTGTTCAGGCCTTATGCCATTTTTAAATTGGATTGTTTTTTTGGTGTTAAGTTATATAAGTTCCTTATATATTTTGGATATTCTCCCCTTATTGGATTGCCAGTATTAAAAATAGTCAGGGGAATGTAAAGTACAGCATAGGGAATATAGTCAATAATACTGTAATAACTACATGGTGTCAGATGCATACCAGACTTATCGGGGTGATCACCTCATAAATTATATAAATGTCTAATTACTATGTTGTACACCTGAAACTAATATATTACTGTATGTCAACTGTAACTGAAAAATTTTTTTTAAAGATTGGTCATTAGAACAAGATCAAACCAAGTTTCCTAATCAGTTAAATCCTATGACTTTCTTCACTTAGTTGAGTTACAAACTGAAATACCTGATAAAGGCATTTTAAAAATTGTAAGCTCCTAGAGTAGTAAGGGGCTAGGAACATAGAATCAGGTTCTGTTAGCCTGAGTCTAGGAAAAGGAGAACAAATATTAGGTGCCTAATTAAGACTTTTTAATGATAATAGCTTCACCTACGTTTTACTCAGCAGTCCCCATAAATCTAGGCCAGATCCCTAGATTTAACTGTAAGGATAAAAATTTAACTAACTAGCTTACAATATTTAATGGAAAAAAAAAAAAGTTGTGGAAGGTTCTGGAAAGGAGCAGACTTAACCTTGAGGCTTAGCTGAGTGTGGAGGTTGTAAGTCAAAGGGGAGGTATTGTGAAACGCTGCCTGCCCCCCAGCAAAAGAAAATAACTAGAGCCACTTTTTAAGTGACCATATTCTTGAATATTGTACATCAAAATACATTCTACCCACCCCACTACACGACTCCCTTTAGCCTCTGCCTCCCATATAAAACAAGACCAGCCCTATTCCATACCTGTGGAATAGCGCAGAAGTTAAACACACTTTGGTTTCTAAGTCTGGATAGGTAGGTGATGACATCTGGGATGTGGTGTAGTGCACTGGTTATAAGTTCATTCAGACACTGCACAGCTAAGTCAATATTCTCTGGCTTAGTAAAATCACTCAACTTCTTAACATACTTGCTCCAAATCTAGACAGACAAGATTAAAAAACAAGTCACGATGTGCATAGGGAAAGAACATGTAAGCAATAAGAAAGGATCTTTGTGAATAAGAACAATGTACACAGTAAACTCTTAGCTGCTGACTTATCTATGACCAAGAGCAAGTCCATTTTAAGGTCCAATCAGTGGCTATTTATGACAAGTCAGGGTCTAATCACAACCTAAGAGTACAGTTAATACGGCATAGACCAAGCAATACTTTGATGACCTCATACTAAAAGGGCCTCCTGTTAACCAGATATGTACAAAATCAGCTACAACAGTACTGCAAGCTAAACATTCTCAAGAGTGCCAGGTCTCCAGTTAATGATTAAGATCACATTCCTAATTCTGATAAAAATGCTGCTGAACATGCAAATCTGGAGAAAATGAGCTGGGTGTATACCAAGAACATTACCACCCTGGATCTTAGCAACTTGAAAGTGAAATAACATCCTCAACTCCAACAGTGGGATTCGTTTGATAATTTTTAACAATATTATTTAGAGGATTCTCTGAAGCAAATAACTTACTTTTATTCTTGGGTAATTATTAAGCTTCCTAAAGAATGACATTTATTATAACTTTATATACTCCCCAAAATAAATGATTAGGCCTAAAAACACTAGGAAATCCTATGGAGAATCAAATTTATTACCATTCTTAAATGTACCTAAACCCACTAAGATTGATGGTACTAGACTGTTCTGCAGAACCTGGAGAAAATACTTAATAAACCCCTATGTATCTATCTTCCAGCTTCAACAATTATTGACATTTGGCCAATCTTGTTCCATCTATATGTCCCCCCACTCCAGCCCTGGGGTTATTTGAAATTAAAGCCCTGATACATCAATTTCTCTACAAATACTTCATTATGGAACCTTTCTTGTACACATATTACATATTATTGTAAAAATTAACAATAAACACTGAATACAAAATATCTAGTTAGTGTTCAAATCATCTCATTGTCTAAATTTTGGTTGATGTCATTTAGGTCTATTCTGCTCAATTTTTATTTCACTCCACAATGTGGGACCCACTCCTGGGAAGAGAATTCTGGCAGCAGCTAAGAGTTTACTGTGAACATTGTTCTTATTCACAAAGATCCTTTCTTATTCAAAGGGGGATAGTCCACTCTAGCTCCTCCAGGCTTTGCCATGGCCCCTCTGCTCACCCACTACTGGGAAAGGAAAACCTCTCCCTATGTCACATGCTCTTCTCAAAGGAGCCCATCCGGCTGTCCAGTGAATACCTGTTGGCCTCTCATTTTCAGGTCTGTTACACACTCCATAGCCAATCCTTGCTTTCCCCTGTGCAGGCTCTGGCAGCAGACAGGTTTTGTTTGTGGTGTATGTGTTTTGTCTGCCTCCACTTTTGTTTTGGAGCTCCTGGGGCTGTTGTCTCACTTAGTGCTTTTGTACATTACCAATGGCCTGGATTCTGAGTCTGTTTGTTTAGCTTTTTTTTTTTGGACAAGTTGTTTTATAACTTTTGTGAAAATCTGGGAAAATCCCAAAACTAAGCTGCTGCTGCCACCACCACCATCTTTGCAAAATTCAAAATTCCAGCTAAAAATTGCAGAAAGGATGACAGAAGCAAGACAGCACCATCTGGCATCTCTAAGGATAATGGATCTGGACGGAGACCACCAAGGTAAAGAAAAAGAACTCATAACTTATAAAAAAAAATAAAATAAAATAAAGAAAGAAAATTATCATTAAATTCTCAACAGCCAGTCTTTAAAGCAAAAGGAAATGGAGTAACACATTTAAGATACTTAAAACTGTGAACAGAAAATTTTAATCCAGACTGACTTTCAAATATAAAGGACACAGACAAACTATTACCAGTATGTACAAACACAGAGAATTATTGTTCTGATGGGTCTTCCTGTCCACCAGAGCACGAGCCTCAGAAAACCAAAATGACTAGAGACGCCAACATAAAGATGGGTGGTAAGCATAAAACTAAGACTAAATAAGTAGAGAAAGGGTGATATTATAGTAGATAATGGCTAGCAGATCTGACAATTTAGATATAAATACAAGCATAAAAAATTCACATGTACTTTTAGCTCCCCCCAAATTTAACTAGTCGTCCCTTGTTATTGTGGGGGATTGGTCCCTAGACCCCCACAGATACCAAGATCTGCGGATGCTCAAGTTCCTTATGTAAAATGGTGCAGAACATGACATACAGTTGGCCCTCCACATCCAGATTCCCAACCACAGACTGAAAACAATGTCGGTTGGATTCATGGATGCGAAACCCAGGGATATAGAGGGCTGACCTGACCGTACACGAATGGAAAAAAATCTGCGTATAACCAAAACCGCGCAGTCCAAGCCCATGTTCAAGGGTCAACTGTAGTTCTTTCTGTGCTTCCATTTTACAGAAGAGGGAGGTGAAATGTGCACAGACAGCAGAACTGGTAGTACCCGTGAACCGCACTTGGGTGATGTGCTCATCTGAGGCAGTGTGGTATGCCAGGCAGCCACTGGGCTGGGACCCGAGAGACAGGGGCTTCTCTCGCAGGGTGGCCACTAACTCACTGGGGGTCCTCAGACAGGCCCCTTTTCCCTTCTTGGAGCCATGGTGTCAAAGGAGGGCTGGTCAAGAGCTGTTTGTCATCCCTGGCTATATATTAGTCACCTGGGAAGCTTGAAAAACTATGCTTCTGAGCTCAGGGTACTTCTAATGTGAATTTTTCTTAAGAATAAGACTGATCATCTTTTCAGATGTTTAAGGATCATCTGCATCTTTCTGTGATGCTATCTGTTTTTATCACTTTATCCATTTTTCTACAGGGCACTTGGTCTTTCTTATTTTTTAGTAGTTTTCCTTTAAAGATTAACCTTTTATCTGCAGTATAATTTACCAATATTTTCCCACTTTGCCACCTGCCTTTTTTCACTTTAGAAAGCACTTTGTTTTAGGAAACCATTTTATGGAAAAAAGGTAAATGCTGGAATAAAATCAGCAGATAGTCATAAGATTTTCTAGCTTTCTTTCTGAAGAAAATCAATGTCAAAACCTTTTCTTCCCCTATCCGCTTTTTAACTGTCAAAGATCAACTCTTATCTCTTAAAATGAACATCTGTAGTTTTTGCCTATCTAGCATCCTTTCCCTCTTCTTTCTTTTAATCTTTCTTCCTTGGGGGAATCCATTCTATGTGCATTGGGCAGACATAATCCAAGCCTGGTCAGAGTACTCAGCCCTCTGGCACAGTAACTGGTTATAAAGGATGGCAACAGGAACCAAGCCATACCAATCAAACCTTCCTAAGGACATTTTTGTTAAACTAGTAGGTTGTGAGTCATGGGTTATTATATCTACTACTTGGAGAATGCCTGTCAAAAGAGAGAAAGAAAGAACACAAAGACTGATTACAGAATCTGAACCCCTGGTTTCAGCCAGTCTACCTACAGGAAGCAAACTAAATCTTAACCTACTTTATATATACCTTTTATGTTGCCGAAGGTAGTTTGATTTACATTTCTGTCACTTGCAACCAAAAAGATTTAATGGTTTTCAGAAAGTGTTTAAAATTAATTTTCCCCAAATCCCCTGAATTTGTTACCTCTTGAGGCCAAAATTCTCTTCCTTCTTGCTGATCTTCCAGATAATCACGAATGATGTTTGTTTTCTGCAGAAACAGGCCCATAGAGTTGGCACGCTCTGTGTCTTCACCAACTAAGGGGTCTTCTAACTCTGAGGCTGAGAACAGTCGGGAAAGGCCAATTCCTACCAGCCCAGCAACATAGTGACAGTACTGTAAAAGATTGAAGTAGTTCAATAAGGAAACTTTTACTAAAATGGTTTCCTGATAGACCTACACAGCAGAAAAGGAAGTTATTATACAGATAACCAGTGCTGGTTCTTGGCCAGTTTTATCTGTAAATTTAAATTCATAAACTGATATTCTAGCAGCAATCACATACATGCTCACTTGGGGAGCATCAACCCAGGAGCAGTTCCAACGATGTTGCTATTGAGTTCTGAAGCTTGAAAAATTAAGAGGCCAGGCCTTGGACCTGTACTCACTAAATGAATATGAGGTAGCTTGCTCTTGATATACTAACCTACACACTGTTAAAGATACAAAATACATACATAGTTTAGATGTTTAAAATGCCAGTTGCTTCTACTGGGATAATAAGTCTTACAAATGCCATTCCTATGGAAAATGGGCAAGCCCCACCCCACCACCCTGCATTCTGTTAGTTAGTTTAGTCTTTATAATCAATTAGGTCGCTTGTCTAGATAAGCACTCTCTCCCAGTTCCCTAACTCCTAACTTGGTCTATATCCTTTATAGCTGCTGGTCAGGAATAAACTGGCCAAAAAAAAAGCCACTGCAATTTTATTTGCCACTTCATCTGCTCTCATAGCCCTTCCAGATATTATGTCTCCTGAGGAAGACAGCCTCACCCATGTCAGGTCTCCCCTTGCTCAGCCCCACACATATTTGTTTATAACCAACAAATGAATTGTGGGGGTGGGGGATGTCAAGAAACTTAGAATATCTCGTATTGTCTTATTTCTGTAAGGAGATGATGGGAAAGGAAGAAGTAAGGTATTAGAGAGATGCTTACCTCTTAGTATAATACATCCATAATCCAAAGTTAATACCTGTGGATTTTTATGAACTACTTTTATTTCTAAGGAAATGGACACATAACAGTTTAAAGTTCATCTTGTGCTAAGATGGAACTGAAATGACTCAGATACTAAGGTAGGTATACACACACTTGGTCATAGAAAAGACGAAAATAACAAAAAACATTTTAAAATATGAAAATTGTTATCTATTACCTGAAGTAATTTAATCATTTACCTAAAATTTCACAAGTCAGAGAGACTTCTATAAGCTTAATGTCTGTACCTCTGGGATAATTTCTATCTACTTTGGCCTAACTTAATGGCAAACTCTCTAGAGCATCAATTATTTCAAGTATCAAACCATAAGCCCTTATTAAGTATTTATGATGAGACATTCAAGCTAAACAAAAGGGTTGTAAAAGCAGAAATCCTGGATCTGGGGGACAATTTTCTCCTTATTCTGAATTTCACAATGAGTCCTGCTGGCCCTGTCTTATGCACCACACACTGTTTTTTAGGAACACTAACCTGGTCCCATTCCTGTTCAGATGTCACTTGCTTAACCAAAAACTCCGCCATCCCACATCCCATTTTTCGGCAAATGTCAGCAATCACTGTTTGATATTTCTCGGCCAGATTTCTAAACTCAAAAGAGATCTGAAATGGAGATCATAAAGAAAACAGAAAATATGAAATATGTATTTATACTAGGAACCAACATGGTACCTACAAACCATAAAGCAAAGCAAAAGTATAACTTATTAACTAAGACTCTCAAATGATTCATCTATAAACCCAACATCTAGGTTATACTAGTTTTCTATATATTGACAATAAATCCAGAAAATTTTATAAATATTAAAATAGAAGGGCCTAAAATGCTAGTTTCTAGACTCAAAAGAAGATTCAGTCTCCCTATTCACTCATCTTTCTGATATATAATAAATGAGATGCACCAACATAAAACAGCATAAGTCTAAGAACTTTAGTTAGAAGGCCTCATTTTAGACAAACCTCGTTAAGTGAAGATTCATTCATACCAAGGTATCAAGCACTTCCTGTGTAACAAGCATTGTCTAGGCACTGAGAAAGACAGCCAGAAATAATCAGAAACTCCTGCGTCTGTAGAGTTTATATTCTAGCAAGGAGATCAGACATTTTCTATCATCTGTTCCCAAATTTGTATCACAAAGCTATAGTGTCTCCTGCACTATAAAGCTACACTTTTTTTAACCCCTTAAACACCTATAGTTAGCTCATTCTGAGGACTGATACCCAACATTTTTTTCATAGCCCAAGCTCTAATGTAGGAAAGTACTACTGATGCCTTTAAAATTCATTGCTTCTGCACAAGTATCTTAAGTTCAAAGTATTTATAGGTTTTCAAAATACAATATAAACACATCATGAAACTGCTTATATAAAATGCTATAAAATATTACGATACTAAAAACAGTGAACAGACTTTGTTAAGCATCAGAAGTGTGAGAAATACTTAGTCTGTTTACAGAAAGGTTAGAAAAGGTTCCTCGAGTAACACCTAATTTAAGGACCCAAGGGAAAACCAGCTGGTTGCAGGGCACTAAACAGAATCAGAGCCTAAGAAACTTTAGGATTACAGTACTAAACATCAACTGTTAAACCCAAAAATCCGTAAAATCAACCCAGTATCTCCAGAACACAGTTCTTTCCAGAACAGCTGTTTCAGGGCAAAGCCAGGGTAATTCCTATTGTGGACTAAAACAAATGAGCAACTTTACCAAAGGTTATTTGAATCCCTGAATCTTCCTAAGACCCTGTTCTTTCAACACATCCTTAGCTAAGTCAGTTCTATTTATAAGAGAGGAAAGGCCAGTGAGATGGGGGAGGAGCAGCAGCCTGGGCTCTTAAAAACAAACACTCCAAAATAAACACCTCACAGCTGAATTTAAACCATCCCTCCCTTCAACAACTCTTTGGTACTCATTACATAATTATACAATTCAAAAAATGAAAACAAAAATATCCAGGAAAAAGAGGCAATGAAGAGCTCTGTTTTCCCAGAAATCTGAGAGGGGGAGAGGGCATTGCTGACTTGCTCCACACTTGGCGCCCCATTTGACACATTCCCTATGAATAATAACAAGCTCTGCCAAATAAAGTGAGCCAGGAAGGCTTTTTCTTATCCCTCCAGGTGATTCTGATCCACAACTACAGATTTCTAGGTCCTTGGGGTACTCTCTGATCACTCCAAGTACATGAAGGAAGGGTACCAGGGTGAGTCCACCAGCATAATGGACAAAAGCGTGAGCCTTAATTCCTCACCAATTTTTTTTCACAGATTCTTTTTCTTTCTTCTTTTGTGTTGTGTACTGTATTGACTCCACCTGATTATTCGTCATAGATTTTTTTGGTTTGTACTGATTTTTGGCTTTGACATTTAAGATGTAATCTCAGTGATCTGAAATGGCCCTTGCTCCAAAGGAGTCCTTCTCAGTCTTTTGCAATGGGTGGATTCCTCCCCTCTCCACTGAGGAATATAGATTTGTTTCAATAGGAAGAGCCACAATAAGGACTATTCTTCCTCCAAATCCTGGCAACTGTATATAAAAAGAAGAGCTTCTTTGGTCTATTAGATAACATGAGACTTGGCTAAATCACTTATTTGTGATAAGACATGCAAGTTCCAAAAAAGCAGGACCCGGTCGCATGTATCACATAAACTTGTAGGATTTTCTAAAGCTCGAGATTTTAATTTAATAATCCACTTTACTCCAAGAAATGGACTGAATACCTAATATTTCTAGAATATTTAGTATGCAGCAGGCACTATTATAAATACTTTTTACATGTAAACTTATTCAATCCTCATAACTAACTTTACAAATGAGGAAACTGAGGCATCAAGCAATTAAAGAACTTGTCCAGAATCACACACGGCTGGAAAGAATCAGAGAGCTGGAAGCGGCAGATGCTCATCCTGCATCTCAGTCTTCACCACAGCTGCTTGCTCCCTACACCATAGCTGCTACTCATCATGAGCAATATGTCCACACTACCAGGCTTAGAGCACCCAAGAAGGCAGCAGTGCTACATACTGAGGTTGCATTATGTAGGCAATAGGTTTTGTTGAGCTAGACTGAGAATCTATCTTTTAAGACACTGGAACTTGAATGCATCTTTCCACAGGAATAAACACTGGACTTCCAAACATATACTACTAATAATAGTAGCTAATGTCATTCTAAGAGATTTATCTATATTAATTCTTTTAACCCTCATAGCAATACTATGAGGTAGGCACTATTATTGCCTCTTATTTTATAGGTTAAAAAAATGAGGCACAAACAGGCTACTTAAGTACCAGTTAATAACTGGGAGAGTTGGGATTCCAACACAGGCAGTCTGGCTTCAGAATCTTAACCATCCCGTTATAGTATGCTGCCCTCAGACTGCTTGTTTTATTGTTCTCTACAGGTATGTACGCTGGCTGACATTACATCAATTATAAGCACAACCCTATGCAGAAGAGATCTGTAATTCCACTACCGTTGGGAAATCCTCCAGCACTTGTCGATCCCTCTCTTTGCTCTCCATGAAGCACCAGTTGGGTTCATAAAGGTAAGAGTGAAAGTTTTGTAACATTGGGACCTTTACTTCTAGATTGATGGTCATGTCATCTTCCAGAGTGTCCAGAGCTCGGAGAACCAGATAAAATATGCATACTGCATTGCTGTAAAAAAGAAAGAACTATTAATATATTGGAACAAACTTCCAAGATATTTATTTTAAAATAGCTTCTTATGTATGCTAGACCGTTTTCTAAACCCTCTTATACCTTTAACTCTGCAGAACTATGAAAGAACATCCAAAGCCTTTTATACTTGAGACATCTTAGTTTTCTTTTCTTGGATGGGAGCAATGAACTTCTGTAGTTAAATTATAAAAAAAGAAATTAAAAAAAAAAACATATCACTTGGATGGCACTACTACTCCCAGAATGAGTTACATTTAACTAATGTAGAACAACTGTACAAAGGCCAACAGACCAAGTGTTTAGATGGAATACTTGCAGATAAAAAAGTCAAAAGACCCAACTTCTCCGTATAAATACTACCAAGCATAAAGGCAACTGGTCTAAATTCATGGATTTATGTAATCTGCACAGAGGCGATCTGGAAAAAATTAACACAGTATACTAGAAACGCAAAGGAGCATCAGGGAAGCCAAGAAAAATGCATGACCTGTTCAAAGGCAGGTTCGGCTGCCAGGACTAAAAAAGGTTAATAAACACCCCCCTCCGTCCCCTCCCTGAAAGAGCTGGGCCTGCCAGGGCACTATTAGATGGTGAGGTGCCTGGAAGGGCAACCTAAAGTAAATACATAGGCGTTTCAACAAGAAACATTCCCTTCACTCGAGTAGAGCATGTTCTGCTTAAGCCACGAAGGCACAGAGACCCAACGGTTAGGAGCTATGTCAAACAGCTTCAAATGACTCAAAGTCCTCTAGAAAAAAGCTTTCGTCTCCTACGTCAAAGGAACTGCCTCTGACACTTACCGCATTTCCCCATCCAGCGCCTGGATAACAGCTGCGAAACTGCGACTAGTCTGACGCAGATACTTGTAACAAGTTTTCAAGCTGCTGCTGAGCGAATCCTGAGGGCAGAGAAGACACGCGGAGGTGGGAGACGTAGAGGAGCAAGAGTGGGATTGGGGCAAATGGCCGGCAGCCGTCGGGCTCCACAGCCTACGGCAGACGCCCTCTCCCCGCGGCCAGTCCTTGGAGGGCCAGGTGGCGGGAGGCAGTGAGCAGCCTCGCGGGGAGATGCCAGTGCTCGTGACCCTGGGCGCAGCGGTGGGGCTCAGCACCAAGGTCCGCTTGAAGAGGGACATGGCCTTGATGCCGCAGGCGGCTGCGGCCATGAGAAAAGCGAGGCCAGCGCAGTTTTTCCTCCCGACCCAAGCGGAGCTGGGAAGCGCCCACCGAGGGGTGGGGCGGCTCTCCCGCCACCCCAATAGGCTTGGGGCTGGCTGAGCTTGGAGCGGGCTGTCCACCGGACCCGCCCACTCCACCCATGAGGCCCGCCGCCGACCCAGAGGTTGCCCCGCCTCCACGGTTGGCCCCGCCCCATACTCCCGGCTTGCAACTCCTTAGCCACTCAGCCACCTTCCTCTCCGTCTTCCCCTTCTCCCCGAACCCACAGGATGCTAGCAGAAACCAGTCCACTTTTGAGAAGCTTGCTTTTCCTCCTCGTGACAGCATCTCTCCTTGACCAAACTTTAGTCAAGATCCCTAAATTTTCTACCATGGATGCATACTATTTAGTCAAAATAACAAAGCTTAAAAAAAAAGAAAAAAGAAAAACATGAGAATTTTACTGCCATGTTCAATAAAAAATTATTAATAAAAATTAGCATATACTGAGCACCACAAATTAAGAAAATCATTAGTAGTGTCTGGCATATAAAAATACTCAGTGAAGGTTTGATGAATAAATTAACACATTCAGAACATTTAAAAAAGATTCACCAACTCCTTTCCTCTCAAAATGTGAAGGCAAGACTTCACAGTAAAATAAAAGAAACAATAAGAGCTATTTACTGAGCTCCATGCCAGCTCTTCGCATAAACTGCTGTTATCAGGCCACAATGATTCCTTTTTGCATTGCCAGATGTTTTAATCCTCAGCTACAACTGATGGTTTGGGGGCTGATATCTCCCTGAGTTGCAATACACACAATAGTGCAGTCACACAGGTTCTGAAAAGCAACACTCTTAAAGAACACTACCCTCCTCTCTTTTCCAACACACCTCTTTCACTCTTAAAAGTGATCAAGGTCAATAAATCACTTCCTTATCTCCTTCCCCCATCATTCTTTTTCCAGTCACCTATTTGTTTCAGTATCTCACCCTGTAACAATAAATTTCCTCAACTTACCAAGATACAGGAAGCTATAGCTATTAAACACACTATGGGAAACACTACTCACTAAAAATTTCCACTGCTTGATTCCCATAAGCTGAGGCTGCAGGAGCTAAAGCTACTGCAGCCTGTCCCTAGAGCATCCTGATGTTTTCCACTGCTAAGATGCTACACACTTCCAAGAACTCTCAGGTGAGCGCAAAGAGGGATGAAGGGCATGTAAAGGAAGAATGTGCAGTGGCTAGAAACAAGACTGAACTCCTGGGACTTGTCTCAAGCTGAAAGACAGTTCTGCAAGTGAACAGCTACCAACCCTCCCCACAGCTTTCCATTAAGACTTTAAGTAATACAGATTCCCTCAGAAGGGGGAAAAACCCACAAACTTTGGAACTGAATTTATATAACAAGATTAATAACTGCCACTTACTGGGCAGCTACCTACTTGCCAAGCACAATACAAACATTACTGACTTAACCTGCTGTACCTCTTAAATCCTCAAAATACCCTTTAAGGAAGTTACTACAGACCTACAATCAACCTGAAATCTTCATGGCCAGATGTATAGTAGAATTCAGATATTTTTGTGTTTTAGAAAACAAGCAATGAAATACATAGATAGCCCCAGTCACTATGGAGCAGCATCCCATAACTGGTTTTAACATTTCTTCAGCATAACATTTGAATATACCAAGCAGGATCACTTCAATTCAAAGTAAATTTTTTGCTGCCATATGCTCTTGAGCCCAACTTATGAAAAAACTGGTTTTCAGATCATTTTGGAATTTGGAAATAGTAGTTAAACAACTGAGCTGGTATCTATTTTACAGGTGAACAAACTGTTGCACAAAGGTTGTTACCAAAAGTTATTCAGCTAGTTAGTTAAGTCAGGATTTAGAAATGACAGAAGCCAGAATTGCATCATTATAAAACGCCTGCTTTCCCATTAAGTGCCCTCAGTGATGTCACAACTTGCAGGTGGCAGTATGCCCCTAGACTTACTGATATGCTCCTAAAAATTCAGTATAAATCAAGTTTACCAAACTCTGAATTCCTACAGCTAAATACTTTTGTGACAGAAATATTCGGCCCTCAAGATCTGCTAAGTGTATATTTTTTCCCCAGCTTCTTTGTTACTTACGAGAGAAACTAAGATAATGTCAAGTGAGGGAAAATGGATTTTCCTGTTTCCTCTAATTAGAGATCCACTCAAGCGTGGCTCATGGGAGTTAAAAAGGGCTCAGAAAAACTGCAACTGGCAAAACAAATAATATTGTATTTTCATCAAATCTTAGAGCTAGAAGAGTTGGAATAATCTGTCTCACTTTTTAAAAAACTCAAAAGTTTTTCACTTTTGAGTTTTGATACTGTGAAAAGTCTTTCTCCTATCCCCTTATCAAGACCACCCATTCCCCCATTCCTCTAGAAGGTAATCAATGACACCAGTTTTTCCAACGGACTCATTTTGTAGAAAGAAAAATGAGAGGCAGAGAAGTCAAGTCTCTGGACCCAACCCTATAAATTGTGTTCCCTGATTCAGATGCCCAGAACCCTTGCCCTATTATTTTTCTTTGTAGTACTTAACTATACCTGAAATATCATGTTTGAGATAGCTGTTGAAATATCCTCTCTCTTCCACTAGAATATAAGGTTCATAAAAGCAAGATCTTCATCTACCTTGTTCACTGTTGTATCTCCAGCACCTAAAACAGAATCTGGGCTGTCACATGTTTGTTGAATGAATGAAGGAAGGAAGGGGTGGCGGTGGGGTGTGTGTGTAGAATAGGTAGGTAGGAAGGTAGCTAATACACAGAATTGAGAATTGAAGAAGGGAATGGAATCAGAGTGCCTGTTATGTGTTGGGAGCACATGTGACAGTGCTGGCATCTGATCTGCTGTCTAGGACTAGTCAAAGCTTATGCTCTTTACCCAGGTGGTCTTCAAACTAAAGCATGGAGGTTTTCAGACAAGCCTGGAATGGCATCTTGGAACCACTGCTTGGGAGCTGTGTGACCTCACCAAAGTTATTTAATTACCCGATGCCACCAGTTCCTAATCTATAAAATGGCAGTGATAATAGGAACATTTCTTTAGGATTGTTATCAAGATTGACTAGGTGTGGTAAGTTACAAAATGGCCACAAAAGTTTGTGGCTCCTTCCATCAGGAGATGGGATCTTTCTCCACCTACTTGAATCTGGGCTTCCTTTGTGACTTTTTCTAGCCAACAAGACAGTAGCAAACGTAACTCAAGCAGAGGCTTGAAAAGCGTGTGCATACTGGGGTGTGCGCTCTTCCAGGCTCCTGCTAGATGATGAGACACATATGTCCTGGTCACCCCTTCACACTGCAGCCTACAGCCTGCTAACCATCAGATTGTCAAGCCCATATCATCTGGTCAGCTGAACAAACCCAGTAGTAATCAACCAAGCTGGCCTAGACCAGAACTTCCCACCTCTCCTAAAGTTGAATCTGGACAATCCTCTGCTTAATGTGGTGGTCTATTGCCTTAATGATAAGCAGAATGGTGGAGTTAGGAGAGTGAGCTGTGGATTCAGACTGCCAAGGTCAAAGATAGGCTCCACCACACAATAGCTGTTGGACCTCAGGCAATTAATTAACTTCTCTGTGCCTGTTCTTCATTTATAAAACAGGAAAAATTATAGCAGCTTCTTCACAGGGTTACTGGAAAGTTTAAATAATAGATGTAAGGTGTTCAAAATAGTTCTTGGCACACAGCAATAGCTCAATAAATATTAGCCATTATTATGACACCCTTTATCTAAATGGTAAAAACTTAGGTTTAAAAAGCCTTTCGGCAAGGTACCATCAAGATGGAAGACTAGGTCCTGAACAAGTACAATGAGGGATCTTGACTGACCACAATTCTGTGATAAGACTGCCTTTAAAAAAAAAAAAAAAAAAAAAGAACACTGACGTGGGGGTGGGGGAGATGAAAAAGGACTTTTATTTGTATCTGGACATATTATTTCTTAACAAGAACAAAAAAGAAGCAAATATAGCTAAAACTTAATATATATAGTTAATTTTAGAGATAGACAAAATGGTTTGTTATAGTATTTTCAGTATTTTTCTATTTATTTGAAATATTTTAAATAAAATACATTTTTTAAAGTTAAAGCAATCTTAACCTATGTTAACTAGAAATACAACATCCATAAGAAAGGAATTTAAAGTCTTGAAATGACCAGAAGTACTGTTCAATTTTGAACAATAGACTTTAAAGGAAGAGAGACCAAGTTGGTAAATGATCTGGAAAGAGCAACACATAACAAATGCAAGAATACAGAACATTTGGCTTCTATATCAATATTCTTAGAGAGAATATGAGTTTTCTTAAAACACTTCAAATGCTGTATTACAAAACAAGGATTAGATTCCCTGGCTCCAGCAAGAGAACAAAGTTCAGCTCACTATAAAGTAACACTGCCTAAAAACCAGAACTGTCAGGGGATGGAGTAGGTAGGCTGTCTCCAGAGGTAGTGACTTACAGGAGGCCTTCAAGAAGACCGTGCAACCTGGATTGTAAAGTGACTACCTGTTTTGTCACAGATCTCTGGAAGAATCTGTTAACAGTGGACACCATTCTCCTTCCCCCAAATGCTCAAATATACAATAGCAAAAATATTTGCAAATAACTTCAGGAAAGCTCCAAGAACTTTTAGTAATAAGCTCTAATTAAACTAATATCCTTTGAGCAAGGTGCAAGAACAATTTAAAGCTGTATTTCCTTCAGGCATTCCTCAAAAGATTAATCTCCTTTCTTGACCATAAGTGATATTGCTCATCTGTGAATTTCCTTATGGCATTTATTATAATCTGGTATTTACTTACATTTATCTTGTTTAAAAAGCTATATGTTTCTTGAGAGTAGTGTACCCACCTTTAGTTCATTCATTCACTGAAGGTATATCAAACAAGATTATTTTCAAATTGTTTCAAATATAGAATCTTAAATCTGAAAGGGACTTGGGGAAGATAAAACCAATACACAACCACAATACAAGACTATGAGACTGAGATAAAGTAAAACAGTGTTAAAGAAAATAGTTGAGGGACCTTCACAGGTGACATGAAAAGGCATCTCGTGATGGTGTGGTGCCTACCTAAATTTTCTATGGACAAGTTTACATTTTATTAACCTGACAAGATGGTGAGCTCTTTAAGTGTCTTATTTGTTTTTACATGCCATCTGGCCATGCTGCACCCACTATAATGCCTAGAACAGAATGGGTATTTAATAAATGTCTGCTGAATAGTCAATAGAGGTGATACTGAAGCTAGATCTTGAAGGATGAGGAGGATTCTGAGTTACAAGACAAAGGGAAAAATTTTTTTCTGATGGAAAACTAAAGTGTTTTAATAAAGGACACGGATAAAGGGTACATTTAAACAAAGAACAGTGTTCGACTGTGATATATCCACTGGGAAATAGAATTTAAAACTTTTAATACAACTCATTAATTCTGCTGAAAGGAATAATTTTCTTGTTGAAATAAATACCTTGTTGAAATAAATAACTTTCATTTAACAAAGGGTACTGGAATGAGGCAGATGAAAAATGAACAAATAAAACCAGGTCTGGTCTTCAAGAAGCCAAAAATGTAGCTAATCCACAGACATACAGAAGAAGCTGTTAGAGTAAATACGGGTTTAAAAAAAACTGAGGAAAAAGAGATTGATCAGACTGCAGAAAATTGAAGCAAGCTTCTGGAGGAGATGGCGTAACAGAAAACTGGATGAGTCAGGTTTCATTCTAGAAAAGGTATTCGCATGATAATGTTTACATAATTAATTTTGTTCACAATCCTCTCAAAGGTCCTCGCCCACTTATACTGCCCATATAATCTGTTTTGGAAACCACGTATTAGAACATAAGTAAACGTCAGTGCTCACGGAAAGAACGAAACATTAAGCAAAACTACCTGAAAACCAATGTCTTGACAGAGCAGGAACATCTTAAGCAGTAAGACAACTTGAGGGAGGAGGGGGGCCTGCCTAGGGAGCCAAGCCAGCTGGGCCCGGCGCTGGGTTAAGGAGAATGAACCCGGCTGGGCGAGTGGGGCTGGCTGACCGGGCGCGGGTCTGCTCCCGGAGGGAAGGAGGGAGTCTGTGGCGTTTGGTACCCGCTCGCCGCGTCCCTTGCTCCCGATTTTGGGCCCTCCGCACCGGGCCCGAAGGGCGCCCGCCGCGCTGCCGCGCGCACAGTCTCCGACCTGGCAGGGATGCTTGGCTCACCTGATCCATCTTGGGTATCACCTTATACCAGCCCCCCATCTGGAAGCGCAATAGGTTGTAGAACTCCTCGGGGTGCCCCAAACACTTCACGAACTCCATGCTGGCCGTAAGCGATCGGGCCACGGTAGTAACCTAGGGAATACCTCGGACTAGCGCCAGCCCCCACTTAAAAACGGATTACGTAGAGGCTGCGCTACCGGTAAGGTGAGAACCGAGGTGGGCCCAGAGCGGCGACGCCACACCTACTTCCTGCCCATCTCAACAGGACTTGGCTCTTGCGCCGCATCCGGTGAGCTATTGGTGGGTGGACTGACAAACGCTGATTGGCCAGACTGCTCGCACGGTCGACACAGGCCAATTGGCTGCAGGATGAGTCTGGCGTGACGACACCCTAGCAGCTGATTGGAAGGTGAGAAAGAGGCAAGCGAGCGAGATTGGTGCTCCTACGGGGAGCGGGCCTTTGTTTTCCTCAGCTTGTTCTTTGTGTGGCTGGAGGCACAAAACCGACCTGCCCAAGCTCGTGTGAGTGAAGTCATACTCTAGCCTGGGTGTTCGGTGAGATCCGGGCAGAGGTTGGCACAGCGGGCAAGAGTCCGCTATGATTTTTGTCGATAAACTGTCCACGTGTTTATTTTTGTTTGTCTTGCTGGCCAGATAAGCTCCTCCATGACGTGCTCCGCTCGTGGTCGCACCGGGCTAACATTTAAAAGGCGGGTGGGCACATTACCAAGTTGTCCGATCTTTACTGCCAATAGCATGCAAAGCAAAAGCTTGGCCAGCTCACCCGTGGCACATACGCAGCACAGCACCGTTCACCTGCCTCTCACACCACATGCAGCCCCATGGAATACCTGGGTATTCCGTGGAAATATCACAGTAGAACACTGTTCTTTGTTTAAATGCACCCCGCCTACCTGTAACACTCCCCTCGTTTGTTGGGCTTCACTACTCGCAAAGCGAGTTCACCTCTCTGAGCGATTTCAATCACTCTTTTGGAGTTTCAACTACCCTCTTAAAAGTACCCACTTAGTTCCAAAAAAGGACTTCGAGCGTTCCCACGACATATATAACGGTGATATGGAAATTTATACCACCATCCCAGGTCTCTCACGAGCCCTGGAAAACTATTTGCTACTGCAGCCTCCACTCCACTCCCCAATCTATTTTAACAGCAACCAGCTATCCTTTTAAAATCTGTCAGATCGAATCTCTCGGTTTTACTCTCCTATTGAGCCTGCTTCTCCTGTGAATGGCATTAACAGCTTCCCAGTTGCCAATTATAAAAGCCAGACATCATCCCTGACTCCTGTCTCTCCTTACATCCACCCCTTCAAAATCATTCATCAAATCCTACAGAGTCCAAGAAACAAACATCTCTCCTCTTAATCTCTCCTCTCTGTTCCACCTTGGTTTAAGCCCCATCTTCTCTCCCAAACTATTTTGAGGCCAATTTTCCATCTCTCTACAACCATCCCCATGTGGCATCTAGAGTAATTTACTAAAATGTATACTTGATTATGTCACTCTCTTGCCAACAATCTTTGGCAAGGATTTTAAATTCCTCAAAGGAAACGCCTTTCAAGATAAAATAAAGGACTCTGGCATACAATAAAACCTCCATCATCATTTAGCACCTACATGGCCTTTTTTCTCTTTCAGCCTCCTACCCAGTTATGCTCCTACTTTCAAACCCTGATCCAGCTGATGCCTTTGACTTGGTAGCACTTCCAGTTCCCAAACAGGCTAGGCACCAGTATTCACATATTTCCTTGCTTTTCATAGTTACCTCCATGACCTCATTATAGCTCAGGTACAATCGACTGCTTTGAGAATTCTATTCTGAAGTTTCCTCAGCCTTTCCTTTATCTGTTCTTTAGATTCAACAAATATCCACTGAACACCGACAATATGGCAAACACTGGAAATAAAGACGAGTTAAGATAAGGTTCCACCCCAAAGAGCTTCCAGTCCAGAAGAAGAGACAGATATGCTTGAGGCGATGATGCTGCTACTTATTAGAAACAGTTGGAACCTAATCCAGCTTGTACAGTCTATCCTGGGTGCTCAACCAGAGGCTGCTTGTAAAACAGACCATGATCAGAGACCATTTAAGTAGAACTCTGACCCATAACCTGTTCAGCAATTAGCCTGGAACAGTCAGTACTTGATCAGTGGCTTTTCTGTATTTTGCACCCCTGCCTTTTCGCTCCCAATGCAGGACCAACCACAGGCGGCCAAATTTGCTCCCCAAACCAACCACATAAGACACCCTGCTTAGCCTGCTTCCAGCTTCCTCTGCACCCCAACCTCCTCCAATCTCAGCACACCTGATGACTCTTTTTTTCACTGTAAAACTTTCCCACTCCCCTGCCTGCCTCTGAGTGTCTGCCAAGTACAACAGTGGCTGATGCCTTTGTTACAGCAAGCTCTGAATAAACCACCTCATTTGTTTCAGTGGTCTTTATTTCCACAAACCTCAGTACTCCAATCATGCCCAGTAGTTATTCTCATCCTGAACTTTCTGTATGCTAATTATCTTGTTTGACTCTTTACTTCACCATGAGCTCCTTAAGGTAGGAGATATGTCCAAGCATAACACCTGGCACAGTGTTTGCCACATAATAAGTCTCTACCCACTTTTGTTGAGTAACAATTCTTGAAATGTGGACTGTGCTGGGCAGTGCTGGAACATTTGTTTATCCTCCCCACTTTGCAAAGCACTGTTCCTACAACCTACTGAAACACTTTTAGCACTGTATTGTAAAAAGCCGGCCTCCTATTAGTGTGAGATTTTTCTTGTCTTGTTTACCCTTGTATTCCCAAACCCAGCATTTAAGAAATATTTATGGAATAGCTAAGGCCTCTGAAGTCTAACATTAAATTCCAAATTTTTCAAAATGTCAATTATCTGGAAACTCAAGCTCAGGAGATAAATCTTTCTCCTAGCATCTGTAGAGTACAACTATCGTGCCTCTCTTAACTTCTAAGAGAAGCCCAGACTCACCCTTTCTGTATCCCACCTACAATTCTGTCAAGCAATATCCTCTCCTTAAATCCATCAGACACATGGACAAGTGGAGTAATTCTCACTGTTCGATTCCCCACCCCTTCCATTTCAGTACCACTATTACTCATTTCACTCATTCTCTCACTTATGCTATCCCTTCCTTTCCTCCTTTCAGAATGAACTTGAAACTTCTTGTGAGAGCCACGTGGTAGCTGTCATTTCTGCTAGTTGTCACCGTTTCCACTTCACCATTTCTTCCACCCAGAACCCAGTCCGTGGAGCTCTGATGGTGCCGACAATAACCCTCACAACCCAACTGCTAGATGCTATTATTCTTCCCATTTTGCAAACTTTATTCAAGTCACCGATGTCAGAGAAATTATACGTCAGCTCCTGAGCAGAAAGAGTAGGCGTGAGGATTCTTCTTCTATATTACATTCTACAAACTTTTACACTGCTTGAATCTTTTGATGTCTGTAAAAACAAAAGAAACAAAAACTCAAAAAAAAATCTAAAGAATAAGGATTTTCCTTCGCCTTCTTGGCCTTCTACCATTCTCACCCTGACAGCCTTCAACTGTGGGTTCATCCAGCATTCAATTTATTTTTGACCCTAAGCTACTGCTGGAAAAAGTCAGGAAATGGGGCAACTACCCTAATCTTCAGTGTGGCTCTATAACCCTTCCCTTGAACCCTAAGTGTCTCCAAACTCCCTCATAAGAGATGTTACAAACCTTCCCACTCCTCCTTTGTACCTCAAAACACCTCACCTCCAGCAAGTTTTCTTAGTGCCTATTTTCCTCTTCTCATCCCAGCCCAGTCATCTTTAAGTGTTGGCACTAGTGTGCTCTCTCCCCCTCCTGGTTTTTTCTCTCAACTAATCATATACAAATCCTCACATTACATCCATCCTTTAATAAGTAATCTCCCTCCCTGACCTTCTCTTTCTCGTTCCCTTCACAGTCCTGAAGCACAGGAAACCCTCATCACTTTCACTTCCTTGGCTCTCATTCAGTTTCCAGACTGGCTACCACTCTGCACAAACTGCTCTCCTGAAGTTCATCGTGACTTCGAATTTGATCAGCTGCCAAATTCAAAGGTCTCTTCTCAATTATCCTTTTTCAACTCAGCATAATTCA
Organism: Pteropus vampyrus; assembly: GCF_000151845.1. NCBI lineage: Eukaryota > Metazoa > Chordata > Mammalia > Chiroptera > Pteropodidae > Pteropus > Pteropus vampyrus. Next base: position 9,686,052 of record NW_011888828.1, on the reverse strand, counting down.
ACCTTACAAACCATTAGCCTCTACTTGAATCCTCTTGTTATACTGCCTCTCTCATTGACTTCTTTCTTCTTTTGCCTCTTGAACAAAAGACTTTCTCTAGGGTTCCACTGTGATCTCCATCTTTCCTTATGCTACATAACTATATAAGCTTTCCTGACCATCATGCTGAGTGAAGCTCCTGAATCTATGCCTCCAAGCCCAGCCTGCATTCATAAGGAGCCAGGCCTACTTGCTAATTATGTTGTCCCCACAGCTTAGGTGGTGTGCAGGTACCTCAAGCTCAATGCGTCTCCCACGATTTTCTGTGTCAGTCAAGGGGGTGGCATCCTCCAGGTACCAGGTGTAGGCTTGAGCTACCTTCAGCTCCTCTCCCCTCCCCATCCCCAGTCTCCACATCTAGTCTGCTGACACCTATGGAGCCCCTGATTCTCGCATCTCTTTCCACTCCCACTACTGTTTCAAGTCCCATCACTTGTTTCCTTGACAACTGTAACAGCACTTTCTCCTTTTCTTTTCTACCGATCGTAACAGGCATACCCCACGTGCAGGCTGTGGTACCCTGCCCAGCCTCCATGTCTGCAGAACCTCTCAGCCCATCACCTCTTGTACTCTGGTCCCACTGGACTGATAGATATTGATCTGTCTGGGTACCATCTTTGCCCCTAGCTTATGCCTGGTATTTCCCCCTTATCTCATCTGGGTTAGAAAGATAAATTTTGTATAATACATATCTTACATACACACACAACTGTGCATAAGTATACTCTTCTAGATATAAATAGCAATTTATTACTCAAATGGTATTTTCACAGCATCTGGTCTGGAAAAAAAAAAGTAATGCGAGATGGCCCCTGAAAGGTTCAATGTTCTCCAAAACCCCTTTCAGCCTGTTATGGTCTGTACTGTGTCCCCCTGCAACCCCACCACCATCTCAAATTCGTATGTTGTAGCCCTAACCCAAAATGTGACTATATTTGGAGATAGGGACTTTAGAGAGGTAATTAAGATTAAATGAGGTCATAAGGGTGGGGCCCTGATCCAATAGGACTGGGGTCTTTCTAAGAAGAGACATAGGAGTGCCTGCACACAGATAAAAGGCCATGTGAAGATGCAAGAAGGCAGCTACAAGCCAAGGAAAGACCTTAGGAGAGAACCTTAGGAGAAACCATACCTGCTGCCACCTTGATCTTGGGAATTCCAGCCTCCAAAACTGTGAGAGAATAAATGTCTGTTGTTTAAGCCCATCTGTGCTATCTTGTTAGTCAGCCCTAGCTAATAAAGTACAAAAGAATAGGTATATTTGTAAAGTAATAGGTAACTAAGGTACAACTGTGTAAGATATATAAATATGTGACACAAAGGAAATGTGAGGAAAGCAGGAAGAATTTACATTAGATAGAAGGAAGCAGAAAGGATTTGAATTAGGTAAGAGTACCGTGACTACAAGGGGTTGTGGATAGCGGCTGTAAGCAATGGTCTGAAGGGAAAAGAGCAGTGAGGCACATCTGAACACAGACTCAGAGGGTGCTTGGAGAAGATCTGGATCCTCGTGCATTATAACAGCATTTTCTACACAGTGTTCCAAGGAATAGTAAAGATAAAATGAGTTCCAAGGTAAAACGAGGTTTGGAGACACTGGAGCAAACTAAAAGTTTGCATACCCCCTCTCCCTGCCCTGCCCTTTTAAGTGACTACACCAAGCCACTGCAACAAGTCTGAAGTGGCCACCTTCACAAAGAGCTCATTCTTTACAGTGTAAGAACCATTACTGCCAAATACAGGATGACAACAGAAAATAACAAAGAGCTTTTATTTTCATGTCCTAGTTTCTTCCAGCTATTGCTAACAGGACACTGTCTTTACATACCTTGATTCCTGCATTGTTCCATGTATGGTCACAAATATATCAGGAGGAAAGCAGTTTTTTCCTAAAGCCTATTGGGTACATGAGGAAGGTGGCCAACTCCCTGGTTCCCCTCTTCTCCCCACCTTTTCTCCTGGTGTCTCCATCCCAAAGGAAAAGACCCAGGCAGGAGGCTGGATCTCGGCACGACCCTTGTGCTACTTTGTCCTCATCCCTGGATAAGGGATGAAGAAAGACAATTCTATGTTCCTGTTTCTCAAATGGAGAGTCTTAAACCAAACAATGTTTCAAAAACTGAACCAAACCAAACAGAGCAAGATTGGGGCACAGCTGTTTTCCACGGGTTTCATTTTCATTACCCTACTGTCGTCTGAGAGGGTTTGGCCTTGACTATCTTCATGACTCCTATCTTAGAGAAAAAGAATTTACCAACACTTGAAAAAAAAAAATCTAACCCTGTGGAAACTCTGCCTTAGACATAACTTCAGTGAGATGAATATTAATGGGACTGACACTCCCCTGATTCACCCTGCCCCTCAAATTCCATTCTATACCCAGTCCCAATCCCTGCTCACACCCACTTCTCAGCACTCAGGCATCATGGTCTCCAAAGGCTCTGTGAAGAAGGGGCCTGAGCACCTTAGGAGAGCTGGACCTGCTCTGGCTCATCAGGTGGCAGCCTGGGCTGGCACTGTGGGCACCACCAGGTGAGCCTCTGGAAGCCGCCTGGAGGTCCAAAGGCCTCCTTCATGACCTGGTGCCCGGCAGGGCATTGCTCTTTCTGGTAGATTTCCGTGTGCTGCTGTGTGCCCTGCATCTTGCCCTGAAGCCAGTGTGCACTGAACTCCACCACTTGGTCCACGAGGATCTCAAGCTGTGGAGGACTGAGGAGTGAACCAAGGGAAAGGGGATGGATCCCAGCTCTGTACAAGGCTTCATTCTTAATGATGTTCCCTGAAAGAAAGCAGGAAGAGGACAAGGGAAGAATAAAGGACACATTCACAATGAAATCAGTCCACAAAGTTAATAAAGTAAATGAAGCTGGTGTGACGGCAGCAGGGGAGGGCCTCTGCAAGGCCCGGAGCCAGCTCTCCTGTGCACCAATGACTCTTGGGTAAGTCACATAATCTCCGAGTCAATATCCCTATCTGCAAAATGGGCTTGGTAATGTTTACGTTTAAGGTTGTTGTGAAGATGAAATAAAACTCATGCACGGCCCATGTTATAGCAAGCACAGTAGTTATCAAAACAGGCTCTGGAACCTCACTGTCTGGATTTAAGTCCTGGCTCAACCAGACCCTAGCTGTGTGACCCTGGCAAGTTCCTTAGCTTCTTTAGGCTTCAGTTTCCTTATCTGTTAAGTTAGGATAAGTTACCTGGTTTTTGTGAGAAGTAAATGAGAATTCACACAGACACACAGACATATACACAAAAATGCTGAGCACAGTAGTTGGTGCACACAGTGGTCAATAAACATTAGCTGTGATTATTATTTAAAATATCAAGCATAATGCCTGAAATACAAAAAAGCGTTTAGGCGGTATTATTTTATTATTTTTCTATTCCTGCCTCATTCTCTGTAAAGCCAGCCTTGATCCCTCCTTCCAGAATCAATAACTCTCTTCAGAATGTTCTAACCGTATACTTTCTTTAATCTCTGCGAGGCATTTATTACAGTCTATCTCAAGTTACGGTGGCCTGATTCAGGCTTATCAGGCCATTAAACAATAATCTCCTTAAGGAGAGAAGGTTGGGTTAGGCAGAAGGCAAGCATTCAGCATGTATGGGGTGAATGGATGAAATTACTGCCCTTTTCTAGAGCTGCATAATCACACTCGCAGCCACATACAAAATTTCTCTCTAAAATTCACTGCAGACTACCTGGATTCTTATCTCAGGCTGTACCACTTACTAGCGACATGTCCTTTGCTTTAGTTTCTTCATCTGAATAAAGGAAAAACTAGTAAGTAACTCCCCTCCAGAATAGCAGTAAGGTTGAAACCATATGCCTGGCACTTTAGAGTCACTTGAAAAAATGTTTGCTGTTATTACTACTGTTAAGAATAATGATTCATTAGCAGGGCATTAGCTCTTGCTATAAATATCCTAAAGACCACTTCTGGAAGGCCCTTTGCTCCTCGAGGCGCAGGGGCTCCCTTGGTCCTAACATGAGGTGAGCTGTGCCTAGAGCAGACAAAATCATGTCTTGGAGAGGGAGGTGACTGCCATCACCAGCTCACCCAATTGCCTCAATAGCCAATCACGGGTGCACATATTGCCCCATTGTGGGAAATAAAAACGGTATATTCTTGTACTCCAGCCAATGAGCCACCCTAGTTTTCAAATCACTTAGCTCTTCACCCTACCTCAAAATGCTCACAGTTTCACTGCTCAAGACATCTGGACAGGGAGCAGGAATCCGTTTCTTCACTTGTGTTTTATAAGATCCTTATGTAGACCGCAGACATCTCTGCTTTGACCAGCAGGCAGCTCCATCTACCCAAGAGCGGCCGCGTTAGCAAATGCACTGCTCTCCATTAGCAAATTGCATGGCTTTTGGTTCCCAAGACACTGCTCAAGCACCTCCCGTGTGCCAGGCACTGCACTAGGCAGTGGAGGATTCAAGAGCAGACAAGACATGACCCCTGCGCTTTAAGAAGACACACAGTAATGTGGCTGTCAGGCAGACTACAACTGATAACAGAATTAGGGTATGAATTCTGAAACCTGGAGGGAAGTTAGAAATTGCCTAATCTAACTCCCACAGTTTAAAAATGAGACTGAAGCTAAAGAGATTAAGTGATCACTTCAAGACTAGCAGTACTCATACTTGGGGTGGGTCTCAGTTTTGTGCCTCCCAGCCGAGTGACTTTTCTGATAAATAACACTGTGGGGCTCATCCCTTTCCCATCAGTCATACCTAAGCCTGAGAAGTATCTTTGGTCCAAAAGTGTATAGCAGACAGGCTGCTCCTGGCCCAGAGCTTCCAAGGCTCGTCCTCGATGGAACTTTTCAGACAAGATGTCAGAAGTGGGTCTGAGCACAGGGGAAGAATGCCAAGACATTTGACAATTATAAAATGCCAGGAAGCCGCCTCCGCCGAAGTGCAGCACCAACCTAGGAAGAAAGAAAAGATCAGAAGTGCATATGGTTACAATAGTATTGTCACATCACACGTCCATACAGCTCCCACTGCACGGTAAGGATTAACCTGGGGACACTAAGGTCCCAAAAGACAAAAGGGATGGCTCTGCCACAATTATAAACATTTCAGGGCTACGTGGATTTCAGGGCAATTAAAAGAAAACATATATATATAGCCCTTCATTTTACTGATAATAATAATAAGTGTTCACTAAAGACAACTTGGGACATATATAAAAGGTCTAAAGTTCAGGAAGTGTGGCTACTTGCACAAAAAACAGGGCTTCACAGGAAGGACAGATAGATGCTAAAGAGGTACCACTCCCAGTCTCAAGATTTACGGAGAAAGACACACCAGCACATACTCCCATGGATTTCTTGAACTCCAAGGACAGAGAAAAAAACCTTAAGAAACAACAGCTACTATAAAATAATATTGAATGTCAACTGTAATTGAAAAATAACAAATAGACAGACAGAAATAATAGGTTATTCTGTAAAGGAAGATAATCGGGCCGGGATTGGACTCCACATCAGAAGGAGAATAAGATTCATGTACCTGACCTAGGTGGTATACTTACGCTAAAGTAAAAGGATGACTGTAGAGGAACAGGAACTCAGAAGAACATCCATGCATAGTATCTGAGGTAATTAATTACTCAAGGAAAAATACATACCCAATGGAAATTAAATCAGTGAGGATTTCAAGATGGGGGAAACGAAAATGATGGGACACAATGAGCAGTGTTGGATTTTGTAATATTTATTATGAGATCTGAATGGATTGTAATCATGATGGTGCAACTGACAACTATGACACAAGTTTTAGGAAAGAATTCTTGAAACGAAAGATGCCTATTTTCATATTAACTAGTTCTTAATATTAACTAGTTTAATTATACATAGTTAATAACTTAATATAGTTAATTAACAATCTGAAACTAAAATTCTAAGCTATCTCAGCAAATGCGAGAAATAGGGTGGATATGAAAGATAAGAAAGAGTGAAGTAGAAATATTTTAAAGGTCTTATCTCAGAGGAGTGAAGGAGAGTGAGCAAAAATCCAGATTCAATAATAAGGGAGAAGAGTTATTAATTTAATGTTATTAAGAATTTGATAGTTATTAACTTAGAAAAAAATACATGGATGATTTAAAGACAAGATTATTACAATGGAATGAAGATAAACAGCAGTACTTCCAAATAAACATGGGTAAAAAAGGCAGAAAGAAACTTGATAAATCCAACAAAAGAAACGAGGTATAATAAAATGGCAAATGGAAGAAAATCCAAATACCTCACTTCAAAACAACCAGTTTCAGTTTGAGTTTAAAGAGATACATCTGCTTCACTGTTTATAAGAAACATACCAAAGTAAGTGCAAAAACATGCCTACAACTAAGTGACAAAAGATCGAAGGGTGGGCTAGCAGGACACAGAGTGGCACTATTAAGAAAAGCAGAATTCAAGACCAAAGGCAAAGAGAAGGTATGTTATTCAACAATGAAGCTGCAAAGAACCTATGAGAGTCAGGGCCTTAGTGCCTGGGACGGCAGGGCAGCAAAACACGGAAACAAAAATGCTTAGTAAGACACGGAGCAACTTTATAAAACCACGAAAATACCCTGGGGGACTTTAATGCTCCTCTTCCCAAGTTTGGTGTATTAAGTAAACAAAAAATAAGCAAAGACAGAGAGAATTTGAGTCGTCAAAGCCATAACCTGTTCTTAATATTTACAGAATATTTTACTTTTAACAAGCATACTTTCTTCACTTATGTATATAAAGTATAAGCAAAGATCAATTATGTGTTTGGCTACAAATCTTAATGCCAAAAGTAGAAAATTTACAGGCTTTGATCATAATCCTGACCATAATCTAATAAAAAAGAATTACAAAACAATGACTCCAAACATTCATACTTTTGGAAAATTATCTATGTGAAAGAGTATTTCCTAGAGTATATGAACTAATATTATTTATTTGAAAGACCAAAGTAGAAAAAACTCTCACAAGCCTAATTAAGGAAAAAAAAATGGGGAGATAACACAATACACAAAACATGAAAAGTGAGAAAGGAGACATAACTTGACAAGAAGAGATTTAAAAAATGATATGTGTTAACTCTGTGAAAATAAATTTGAAAACCTAGGGGTGGGCCTTATTGGTGGAAGAGCATGTAGATCCCATAGCTGGAGACTGTTTCAGGCATTAGCTTCAGGCAATGAAAGGTTTGCTAGGGGTTTTTGAGGAAGCTCTCCTTGCTCATTTGAATATCCAAAATTGACCCTCTCTCTTCCTCTTTTCTCTTTCCTTGTGTCAACATAGGGCCTGCAACTTCAAGAGCCTGTTGGTCTAAGGACAAAACCAATATGTGGGCAAGTGCAAAGACAGGAAAATCACAAGAACATGAAGCTAAAAGCTGGCAACTGAGTCAATACCAAAGCCCACCCTCCCTCTGAACTTCCAATTATGTGAATAAAAAAATTTCCTCCCCATTTACGCCAACCTGGGTTATTTTTACAGTCCAAAGCATACTACTGGCCCTATATCATATCGTAAAGAAAGACTACAGTTCTGAAAATAAAAAATTATTATTATGAGACTTTAGAAAATAGAAAAGAAATGTGACTTTTGGGTAGAAGGGGCTTTCTTTAGCAAGAGGGGAAAACTTAAAAACTATCAAGAAAAATACTGACCATTGACTACCTAAAAATTATAAATCCTGAATGTCAACAGGCACAGACACCGCCAAGAGACACAGACTGGAAGCAATACCGGCACCACACATCACAAAGGCTAACACACAATAGTCCAAAAGCCCCTACGAATTGATAAAAAGTACACAAAAAACCCAATGCTAGTGAGAATTCAGCTAAGCGAACACTTCTGCGAAGTCATAAGAATGTTCACTGTCTTTGACCAGCACTGACCCTTCCAAGGATCCATGTCCAGTAAGGAAATAATCCTAAACATGGATAGAAGTTTATGCACTAAGGCAGTCTCAACATGAAATAGATTAAAAACTGGGACAATTCTGACCCTGAATTCAGAGTGTAACTTGTCAAGCCATACTGCGTTCTTCAGAGACCTCCCACCCTCCAGGGCCATGTGTGTTGGGAAGGTTCCCCTCTCGTGTAAGCTGCCCCAGGAGGTGACCATGTCCCTCTGAGCACAGACCACACAGACTATTTCCTATGACGGGTAAACAGAGAAGTGCGTTCTTTCCCCTGGGAAGCGGGTTGCTGGAGAGCCGGTGGGACAGCCACCTGAGTGCACCCCCTAACTGCGCCACACAGCGGGGGCCATGTTGAACATGGCAGACCCTGCAGAGATGCAAAGAGACATAGCCCGGGGCTCACTCCACTACACGATTACCTCGGAATGGGGTCCTTCCAGTCACCCCTCTTGTTTGGTTTCTTCGCTCTGGAGAACTCGTTCGCCCGAACGCTGCCAAACAAACCAAACCGGACTTGCAGCCACCTCTCAGTACCTCCTGCAGGGCTGTCTCCCCCCAGACACTCCGAACCATTGTCTCCACTGGGGACAACAGGATTCAGGGACCGGGAGGACTGGTCCGAGATTTTCTGGCTATCACACCCAAAGGTCTGCTTCTGGTCCCCGGCCTCTTCCTTCTTTTCTAGAGGCTCTGGCAGTGGGTTGTTGCCAGGGGACCCGATTTCTTCATCTAGATCAAATCTAAGGAATAATTCCTTTCCATGGACCTAGAAACAAAATGAACATGATCTAAGCCTTTGCTTATAGTCTCGTTTGTGTCCCCCCACAATATGACAGTATCTGGAGGTGGGCCTCTGAAAGGTGATCAAGTCCTGAGGGTGGAGCCCCCATCAGTCGGGTAATGATCCCCACTTCCCATTTATTGTGACCTAACTGCTTTGCCTGTGTATATACAGGACATATCTTCCAAATTCAATCCTCAGTTCCTGAGGGGCAGGGACCGACTGACAGAGACGCACTGAGAAGGCCACCTCCCTCAGATCTCTTGGGCTCCCGCACCAGTTTCTGCCTTGGTTTACTGGAAAATCAGCTCCCAGGTCCATCTCAAGGCTCCCTTGCCACACATCTTAGGCCCACTCAGTCTTGCAGTAAACATTCTCTGAGAGGAGCTCTGTGCTAAGTGCCAGAGACAGAGGGACATAATCCTGCAAATGCAAACCTTGTGGGACTTGGACAAAGAGTCCAAATGCTCTCATAGGAAGAGCATGAACCTAGAGGTCAGGCAGCCAGAGCTCCAGTCTCTGCCCCCTCGCTAGCTATGTCAACTTGGGCTAACTGTCCTGCTCTCTGAGCCCTGGTCTCCAAGTGCAGAAACCACAAAGGAAGAGCTACAAGACCTCTTCCAGTTCTAATCAAGATCATAACCTGTTGGGGGTGGGGGGTGTGTGAAGGGCAAGGTGGAAGTAGAACTCTTATGTACCAGGCATAAAATCTACCTAATACAACAATTTTAACTGATAAGTGATTTATCCCCATTTTATAACTGTAGAAAATAGAGCTAAGATTAACTAACATGCTTAGGAGCACAGAGCTAAGAAGCAAAAGAGCTTACTTATTGTTTCTACAGCAAATTACCATATGCCTTCGAAGTGCCAGGCACTCAGCTAAGTGCCAGCAATATAAAATTGATGAGGATACAGCCCCTAACCTGTTTATCCATCTCCTCCACTTAAGAGGCAGGACAAATTTAGCGATGAGGGTCCAACAGGAGAAAGTAGATGTGCTGGAAGCACAGAGCAGGCCCAGGGCAGGCTTGTCAGACAATGTGATGGTAAAGCTAAACCCAGAAGACTAGGAATCACCAAGGTAACATGAGGGGACAGAAATGGGGGCAGAGTTCGGAGAACAAGGAAGATTTGCTCAAGCAGGAGAGCAGGTCAAAACCACCATTAAGAACTGTTAGAGGAGCTTTAACAGTCGTTCAATATGATTGAAGAAAAATTTGGGGCAGGGTAAGACACATGCATGCTAGAGAGGGAGGCATGAGTCAGACCACAGGAGCCTGGTGAGCCCCTTGCAGGAATTCTGACTTAAGGCTCATGGCAAAGGGGAACCAGGGAGGAACCTAGATCAGAAGGGATATGCTCTTTCCTTACAACCTTGCTGGCCCCATAGGGTTAAATACGGTTCCCAACCAAAGGTGCACATCAGAGTCAGCTAGAGTGATCAGAATCACTCTGGACTCCCAGAATCTCCAGCTCGTGCATCTATATTTTTTATGGTTCCATGGGCCACTGCGATGCCCAGTTCTGGCTGAGAAACACCAGACCGAAGGAAGAGGAGCTGTGTGGAGTCCTTGCATGGTTGTCTTGGGCTCAAGGAAGTGATGGCATGGAAAGTCTTCAGGATTCTAGGGGAGGCACAGGATGTGCTGATAGAGCCTGTACCCCTGTGTGAGGTATGAGCAAGCCCTCCAGTAGATAAACTCACCTGGGTGTCCTGGAGCCACAGGGATTGGAAGGCAGCAGAGTTCAGCTTCTTAATGCTGCCTCCTATCTTGACCACCTGCTGCCCCACAAATGGGGAGATCAAATGGTGAAACTTCCTCACAGACGGTCCTTCTGGCATCCCTGCAGGCAGATATGGGGCA
>NW_011888828.1:9663522-9674881 GCF_000151845.1 Pteropus vampyrus | reverse complement strand
AGGGTGCTGTGTACGTGACCATAACAGCGCAGGGCTCAGAAGTATGACAAGTGCAGACACAGGGTCATGTTGGTTCAGAGGAGGGAGAGGCTACATACAGCTTATTCACAAATAATTATTCCTGGTAACAGAAACAGCTGGGGTTCCACTTTAACTCTGATCTCTCCATCTCTCCCTGCCTCAATCAGCCAAGTTCACTGAGAGCTTGTGTATGAGGCATTCAGGTGTTTGAGTCTGAAAGGTCTGCACCCCGGCTTCTGCGACACAGGAGTTCCCCATACCCTTACCCAGGGCATACTACTTACCCATCTGTTTCTTCTCCTGCACAAGATTCTATAAGTAATCATAAAACCCAAAGAACTAAGTAGGTACCTGGCACGGTGGTGGCTATTGTATTTCAGCAATTAAAACACATCTTTAAACCTCTTAAATAGGGATGCCCCTTACAATGCATGCTTTCTCGTACTTTAGTAAGCACATTCGATAATGTGTATTTTAAATTTGATGGTGCTTTAGAGTCGCTAAAATGTAGCAATTCCCCTAATCAGACCTTTAAGGCACTTGCTGGGCTGCAAGGAGACTTGCAACTGACCTTAACCTCAACCAGCTCTCTCTGACCAGGTCATCTCCAACAGAGGTAGCTTCTGGAAAAGCCTCTCTCTCTCTGACATGCACCTACCTAATCCTTAAAGTATCTCGCCCGGCTGCATGTTTCTTTTAGGCATACTAAAAGAAAACTGGACAAGTTACCTCTATCATAGTCTTAAAAGATTAGAACCAGAAGGGACATATTTTGATGGGGGAACCATGCCTGCCCTCAAGGCTTCTCTCTCAACGCTGGTTGATGGCTCACTAGCGGACCACACTGAAGGCTGGAGAGGAGAGGGGCGTCACCGTCGTCCTCCCTTTTCTGGCAAATCACTCACTGCCAGAGGGAAAGTCTAAAATGGCTGCTTTCCCCTTCTTTCTTCGGGCAATGTGGGGTGAAGGTGGGCGCAGAGACAGGACTGAAAGGCACGCGGGGAGCCTCCTGGAGGGAAGAGCAGGGAGGCACAATGATAAACATACCCCCCCGAAAATAAGATTCGGCCAGAGATTCCATAAGGGACGCTTCTAAAATGATCCATAATTGAGTGTTCCTGCCGGTAACTAGGAGACGACCACGCGCGCACGCGGTAAAGCTTGGGAAGCCGTGCGCTGTGATGGGGGCTCCGCGCACGACCGAGGACGGCGGCGCGCTGTCCTCTAAGCACCGCGCGGGCTCCGCGGAGGCGCGGGCGGCTGCACTCACCGGCTCCGGGCCCGCGGCCTGCGGCGTGGAGCTAGGAGAACTGGGCGTCCAGCGTCCGCGCGGGGGCCTGCCCTAAGGGTGGGCGCGGAACGCTGTCCCAAGAGCCCAGAGTGGGGCTCTGGCCCAAAGTGGGAGGCGGGGAGAAGCTTGAGGTTACGCTCTCGGAGGTGGGCCGGAGGGCTGTGTTGGGTGGGAGGGTGCAGAGCGACGCTCCGCCCCTAGGGGGGTGTGCGCAGGTGGCGGGGCTCTGACGTCAGTGGGTGGGCACAGGGCTCTGGCCCGGAGGGGCGAGCTCTTGGCCGGGAAGGTGTCGACACCGCTAAAAGCTACGGCGGGGGGTCGGGGTTAAAGGGCGGGAGTGGGAGAAGGGCGGAGGGGGACGTGTATTGTCTTACAAAAACAAACGGTTATAGAGAAAAGTTGATAAGTTACTGAGAACTTTGGCTGGTTCAGGCAAAGGCAAGCCTTTGAGTTGATTTTGCTCGGCTTCCAAGCCTAGGGAGGTCATTGTGAAAGAAAACACGTTGTCAAATTCTCGTGACAGTTTAAAGGGTGGGATCTTTTACTTCATATATAATTTGAATATTGTTATTTGAATTTTTACCATAAGCAAATTTGCCTTAAAGGTGGTATTTGTATATCGGAAGTTGTATTTCAAAAAATGTAAAAGGTAAACTAGTAGACTAAAACAGTATGTTCTGTCGTTCTTTAAAGAGGATGAGGAGCCAGCGTGAGAGAGCAGGCACCATGAACAAGAGCTGAGAGGGCCCTGGGGAGAACTTGGCCAGCGCAGGGAGACAGGCCCAGTCCCTCCTCAGGTGGTGTCCTGCTAATTAAGAGGTTGAAGTACAGGTGGCCTTCTACTGAAGGGGCTAGGACAGGAAATGAGGAGAGGAAGGCTGGGGAGGCGTTGGGTACAGAGGGTCCTCAGCACAGAGGAGCCCTAGAGAGACACGATGAAGTTTGTGGGCATGGAATTTCCAGGAGGGATCTCCTGAGAGCCTTCTGGTCTCCCTCTTCCTATTTCTGGCCTCTTCTGGAGACAGGTAATTTAACCTTTTTGTAACTCAGTTTCTTCATTCGTAAAATGGAGTGAAATGCCTATTTCACTGGGCTACTGTGCGATTTATTGAGATGAGTCACATCAATTCCTTATCACTGGGGCTGGCATAAAGTAATAGCTCAGAACATTTTACTGATTATTATTGTTTGCTTCCTGGATTCAGGGCACCCCAAAGCCCACAGGAGCCTGGGCCTCAGCACTATGAGAGTCAGCGGCCAGCTTTGTAAGGGCCACGGAGCCAGTTCCTCTCTCTTCTTTTGTACTCCCGATTTCTCCAACCGGGTTAAAGTTAGAATGCACGTGAAAATCGATTAAAATACAGCTGCCTCCACAACAGCCAAGAAAGGAAGTGAAGAAGAAAAGCAGTGGGATCCGGCGAGGAATCAAATTGCCGAGGGAAGAGTTTAGGAATTCTGAATCACATCGAGGAGTGTTCATATATCTCTAGAGGCTCCTGGGTCAATTCCAGTTGCTCCTCTTGTACTGTAAGCCCTATTCCTTAATGGTTCCAGGTCCTTATTTCATCATGTCTAAATTGGGAGAGTTGGAGAACATGGAACCGAAGATCCTGCCCAGTTTCTACAAAGACCTTGAAAGACTTTCATTTCGGAGTGGGACCTAGACCCAGGCTGTGCAGGGTTTCCAGCTTTGGGGTGTCCACTCTTTAGGAGAGGCAGGGGTAGGAGTCAAATAGGCATGGTTTGAATCCTGATTCTGTACATATTAGTTCTGTGACCTTCAGCAAGTTACTTAAAATCTGTGGGCCAGTATCTTCTTTGTGTGCAAAATGTGGTTGCGAAGATATGCAAATGTTTTATGTGCATATGTAAAGCTACTAGCAGCAACTGATGTGCGGTTGTGCTCAATAAGCAGTAGTTACTTTTTTAGCAGAATTTCTGGACTGATCTCAGTTTGCTTGAAAATCAGGCTGTTCCATTCTGAAGGGCTCAAGAAAGAGTAGGAGAGCGCAGGTGCCTCCATGTGGTGAATGTATTAACTGCAAGACAAGACAGTACCTTTATTCCAATCTCAGGGCCTCCCTAATGAGGGTATGATACAGCTCAGTAAGTGTCGCTCTTCCTTATGTCAGCTCTGTGGCCTTGGATAAGTTCCCTCGATGGTGGTGGGACAAGAGGACTTGGGCCAGATAATATCTGAGACCCCCTCATGATCTGTAGATGAGTGAGGCATGGTCTCTCAATCCTTTTTCCTAGTGGAGTTCAGTTTTCTTTCCATCCCATTCTACTCTTCCAGGCTAGTTATTGGAAACCTTAGCAATGCTAACTTCCCCAAACCCTCAGCAGCTTGTATCCTGTGACCCCACTGTACTCCTATCAACCCCAGACCCTTCCCCTCCTGTGAGGAGCGGGGATTCCTCAGCCCTGTCCGCATGTGAACAGCTAGATTTTAGGCTGCAGGACTTCTCAGGAGCCTAGAGCAGTTCCAGGGGCCTTGACAGCTACCTTGGGACTGTTCAACTGTTTGACTTCATCGCTAAATGGGAAGATATACTCTGGGCCCAACTCGTCCCATCAAGTGCCAGGACACCCTAGACAGAGCTGATCTGCTCAGTTTGACCAACACAGCCTTGCAGCACTGAACTAAACCAAGGCCTAAGAGCGGGAATTCTTAGCCTGGGATATATGGAGAAATTTTCAGAGTTCCTAAAACCTCTACAATAGTGAGTGGTGTGCAAAAACCTCGAGCTACGTGAACTTTTTTGGGAAAACGGGCATGGCTTTTGTTACATTTTCAGAGAGGTCTATGACCCCAAAAGTTAAAAAACCACTGTCCCAAAATTGCAGAAATGACTTACTTCAAGCATGCAAGCATGCAGGATCCTACAGGAAGCCTTGGAGGTATTCCAGTTCCATAATCTGCAGTCCCTCCCAAGCCTCAACACAGCTGGGTATTGAGGAAGACACCGCAGTCATTTGATGGATTTAAGAAAATGCACCAGAACTAAAGCATCACAGGCTGTCCTCTTCAGTGTGGCAGCCACAGAAGACCTGAAAATGTTTTGCATCACTTCTGCTTCCTTTGCTAGAATTGGCTTTCAGAGCCTAGAGACCATTTTTCAATAGCTCTTCACTGATAACAAGTTTCTATATGTTGAAGGGGCACTTAGAATTAAGAGTGGTGACAAAAACTGGTCAAGTGATATAATTCTGTTTTGGGCCCCAAACTAGATGTGGCTAAGAAGCGATAAGCCTGGTTCTCTCAAGCTAACATCAGGAGGTTCTACAGGGCGTTCCAACGTGTTTTTTTGCAATGGCTGCAATACTGGTGACTACTTTGAGAGACAGTTCTCATTTGGAGGTACAGCTTCTGAAACCCTTTAAACCTCATTACTCAGGTCACAATAAAGGTCATTTTCCTCTTGGAGAGTAGCAATCCGGAGTCTCCAGAAGGATAATTTTCCAGTCTTGGGGCCCTGAAGTTTCATCTGCACTGACAAGTGTGTAAGACTCAGAGAGAAGGGACCCACTTTCATCCAACTCAGGATTTCAGAGCTGCTGGCCCACAGTCCGGGATGCTAGACCTAATTCCATGGGACTCTAATTAGAGGAGGAATGACAAATCTAAATTTTTTACGTCTCTAATTACAATTCATTTCATCTGAGCAAATCCATTTTAGAGACGATAGCACAAGACACGACAGTCATTGTGAGAGGCGTCTGCTAGTATTGTCTACTAGTATTGAGCTTCTGAATTAACTCCTGATCAGATTCTCTGGTCAGGAATTTGTAACTGCCCAGTGATTAAAAATCCCTTAGAAACCCGATAGGAAGACATCTGTTTCTCAGGTGAATTGGGGCCACCACGGTGGGACAGAAGGCAATCACCAGAGAGCAGGGAGAGGATGGAGTGTGTGTGAGGGAGTGTGTGCGTTGGTGGGGGGGTGTCCCATTTTTCACCCTTCCCTCAGGAAGAGACCTCCCCATGTAGGGCCTGCAACCACTTCTACAGCCTGGGCCCAAGAGCATGGAGGCCTCACAGACTTTTCCTGATCCTTCTGTTGCTGTTAAGCCAGAGCACAGCTGTGTGCTCAGCTCTCTCCATAAAATTGAACCCACCATCTCCCAGGCTTCAGCCAGAAGAGCAAGCTAGCAATGCACAGACCAAAAGAAAACCGGACTTTGAAAAACTAGGTAGGTCTGTCTTAATGTCATTTTTGCTTGGATTATTTAGTTCTCCGTGTTATAGAGTAGTTTTTTTTGTTGTTTGTTTGTTTGTTTGTTTGTTTGTTTGTTTTGCAGTGCTATCACTGCAGATACTGGATGAAAGGAAAAAGTCACACTGGAATCAGAGTGGTAAAGGACAGCCGCACTGCCAGGAGGCTGCGGGTCAGAGGCATCGGTACCTGGAATGAAAACAAGTGTCTGGGGTCAGAGAGACCTCAGTGAAACAGATTCCTGGAGGTTCCACTTCCCAGGCTAAACCCGGTTGCTCTGAGGCTTGTCCTTGGTAGGATGATGGCATTTTTGTGTTCTAGCTTCAAGCAGGGCAAGGATGCACTCTGAAGCATTGTGTCCAATGTCAGGAAATGATTAAAAAACCCAAACCAAACCACCTCCACTCCAAAAGAGCTTTCCGAACGGCTGTTTCTCATGCCATTCTCAGCATCCTAGTCAGTGTGTCAAGTTCTGGGTTGTGGGGTGAGGAGGATCATCCAAACATGAAGATGTTCACTCCAGTTCAGAAGTCTGCTTTGACATTAAGAAGGCAGGAGGGAGCTGAGGCCTCAGAGAGGAGCACCTGGGTTTCTGGGATGAGAAGGGACCATGTTGAATTGTGGATCTGGAGCCACCCCATCCCACCCCGCCAACTCCGAGGAAGCGTTTTGCAGGCCAGAAGGTGACTTGGGTGGAGTGATGGAAGGATCCGATGCGTCTCCTACACCTCGGGTCTCCGACCAGATGTGCTGATCTTCTCATGTCTGCCAGTGAGCACCTTGGAGGCCCAGCTCAAAAGCAAGGGTCATTTGTGACCGGGGGCTAAAGTACAGCAGGCTGCTAACAAACTCTATGACCCTGCGCAGGTGCCTTTTCCATAGACTCTTTACCACACTCTTAGTTTTGCAGAATAACAACACGTTCACTGCCTCTTGCTTCCCAACAGGGGCTATGTGTCCCCCCTGGGCCAGAGGTAAGCAGAACTTCTTGGTAGATGCTTTCAAAAGCATCTGTTTGGAATGGCCTGTCTTCCCTTAAAGATCTGGGGGAAACACAGCCTTTTTTTTTTTTTTATAAAAACCACCCTACATATATATATGCATATATATTCTGTGAGTATAAACTTATTTTCACTACTGTCAACCCAAATGAAACATAATCACAGCTCAATCTGCTACTACTCACCCTTAAAGGCATTCAAAAATAAAATATTAAAGATTAATGCTCTCCAACTATTAAAATGATTTGACTTGTGCTTCAGAAGATTTTGTCATAGCAAGAGGTGAGCCTGGAAGGGAATGTGGATGATTTCTTAACTTGGATACAGGCACACTGGCTGCTTCACTCACCAGATTAAGCCGGACATTTATTCTGATGACACCATCGTTGCCAGCCTACCACCTCCCACATCCTTCTCCCAGCCACTTCCCAACCATCTGGGAATTGCATCCTTTAGCATATCAGAATCAATGTCCTCTGAGGATACATTTTATTTGGAAAAGCAACCAAGTCTTGTGAACAAAGAGGCTGAATCAAGCTGGATTATACCAACTGGGGTAAAGCACAAGTTATGACTATGTAAAGAACGAGGTCAACTTTCTGGTAATGTATATAATTTTGTCCTGGAAGTCATTCTTAAATGGAAGTGGCAAAGCGCTTCCAGCAAAGACCTCATCATCAGAAAACGTGCTTCCCACGGCCAGCATAAATGCTGGTAGGTTTTGTTTTTGGTCTTGAGCCCTTTTGTTACTCTTAGTTGCTAAAGTTACCTGCCACACATCCTTGTGGATGGTCACTACGTTTAAGAGGTTTGGCTATTCTTCAGCAAATGTAAAAGCTTTTCTGATTTACATAGAAGAAGGGTCATTATAGTTTTTTTCCTGACCTGCTCAAACATTACAGGGGTGCCGAGAAAAGTCAAAGGCTACCAGTTGCCCAATGGGTCTGGCATAAGTCAGTTGAGAGAAGACAGAAGCCACCACGAACAGTTCTGAGTGGAGCAGATTTGCTTCTCTGGGTCCCTTCCCACAGGTTCCGAGTCAGGGGATGGCCTTAGGATCATTTCCTCCACCCCCGCCCCACTTTTAAGATGAAGCAATCATGCAATTCTGTAGCCTAGGAAGGCGTAGACAAATAAGGCGGAAGTTTTCATCTCTTCTACTACTGGTGGGGAGCATCCCTTACCCCTCAAGGGCTTGTTTGGACCAGACCATGAAGGATAAGTGAACCGGGAAGTGGAGAAGTGGGAGAACACCTTGGGGGCCCCTCCAGCACGTGCATGAACTCAGATGGGCTAGAGAGATCATTGCCCCACAGTTCGCCTCATGCTCCAGCTCCGGTGTTCCCACGGGGAGCTCTAAAAATGGCCCTCCCTCATTGGGTGACAACTGTTGGGCCACGGGGACTGTAGTTAATGGCTGGTCCAACCCTCTCTTAAAAAACCAAAGGCTAGAGTTTACCTGTCAAGGTCAAAAACTATTCAGTAGCAGGGCCAGGATGTGTTCCTTTCGCTAGTCACCATCACTTACAGAGGAAGTCCTGACCAACTGCCAAAAATAAATGAAGGGAGAAAATGGTTTTAGAAGCAGCCTGTGAGCAGATCAGTGAAGGAGCCTCCGTGGCTCAAGATTGCCTTGCAGAGGGCAGCAGCGAAGCTCGCAGGAAGACCTCTGAGGGAGGAGGAGAAGGGAAAGAGGAGTACAGATAAATTTATTAGTTAAATACTGATTTTACAGCCATTTCACCTTAAGACAATGTTAACAGGTTTGTGGGGTAGGGAAGGTATATGGCCTTCATGAAAGAAAGCAATGTAAATGATTAAAACAGAATCTTGGTTTAGAGATAGTCTCTGCTACAGCCTAGAGGATTTTTGGTTGAGGGGGCCAGGTGTTTTGGGGTAGGACGTAGTAAGGCCACAGTCTGCTACAGCTCTGTTGATAAGGAGGACATGGAAGGAGTCTTCGTGAGCCCCATGAAGAAACGGCAACATGGAGAGGAGAAAGTGGCCAATTCCAGACCAGCACAGAGCTCTAGAGCCCCCAGCCACCTCCGTGTCTTCTATTGGTCACCGTCCTTCTTTCCATGAGTTTTGTTTTGTTGTGTTTGTTTGCTTTGAATGTATGTTGCTTTTCACCTTGTGAACGAGAGATTTCTCCTGGAGAAAGGACGCAGGTGTGGGCCCTCCGCTCGTGGCAGAGAGGCGCCCCTCGGCAGAACCAGGGCATCAGCAAGATCCGAGTGCAAGCGAGTCAGCATCCCCGGGGAATCCTGCCTCCCCAGCTCCCCAGACAGCGCCTGCCCCAGCCCCAGCCCCAGCCCCAGACAGGGTCCACCAGGCAGTCTCTCCAGAAGGACCTCCCTCCAGTCTTAGACGGGCACCAGTCAAACTCGCTTTAGCAGCAGGATCTATTTTGTTCTTACTCAGAACCCCGCGTGTGGGATGGGGTGGAGGCAGGACTGGGGGGCGGGACGAGCTTGAGGGGAGCTGCTGTTGGCTAATCTGTGGAGCTCTTGTTTTGCCGAGGAAGGGACATGTCCAGGCTGAAGGCAGAGCCAAATTGCTCAGAGCACTGGAGGGGGCTTTTAGTTTCAGAGGCCTTGGGGTGAAGAGAAGGAGAGCGACGAGGCTGTGAGCTGGGACAGGGAGCTGGGGAGGCCAAGTTCCAAGCTGCGACTCTGCCGACGCAGCCCCCTGTGGTGGGTGACACCGCCTCTCCTCCATCTCCCTACGGAGCACCCAGTGACACCGGCGCTATGCCTGACATCTCTGGAGTCAAGATTCAGTATTGAGGAATGCAGGGGGTGTGCAGAGCCTGAAGGGGAGTGTTGGGCAAAGGTAGCTGATGCCCGAAGGGGCCTGTCACATCCAAATGCATGTCAAACAGGTGCCCTGGCTCAGGCTGGAGCAGGGGTCCCAGTGCCCTGACGCTCCACCTGCCCTCAGATCCAGGGTGCTGCGAACTAGCGGAAAAACCACCATCTTGGGCCATAGTGGTGGAAAGGCAGGGGAAGGACTTCTCATCTCTTGTCAGGGGTGGAGTGGGGCAGAAAATGAGAAAAAGTCTGTAACTCCACAGAAGGGACTTAAGTGTGCTCCTAGCAAAGGGTGGGCGCTTCCAGATCAGAGTCTGGGCTCCTTCCAGCCCCCCACCTTGAAAAGGCATCTGACGAAATGCAGCACCCACTTCCCCTAACCAAATCGTCGACTTCAAGTTTCTTCCCAGTTGTTGTTCCGGAGTCATTCCCAGACAGAGCAGGCCGGCCGCTGGGAGCCCAGAGCCTCGGCTCTGCTGTTCTCCAAGTCGCAAGTCCATGCAGGAATCTGAGGAGGAAGGGAGGTGACATTACGCAGTGATTATGTCCCCGTGACTGTCAGCCAAGGCCAGGCTGTTCCAAGGGTCCTGCTTGGAGCTGGCCTGAGGCGACTGGCTGACAGAAGACGCGTAGCCTTGTGGGGAGAGCTTCAGGGCCGAGAGGACCGGGTGGATGGAGGGCCCGTGGCCAGACATCGAACCGACTGAGAACGTCTGAAAGCAGAAGTGCAAGAAGAGGTCAATGGAATCGCTCCCGAGGACTCAGGCGGGAGGTCTGGGCCGAGAGGGGTGCCCCATTATGCAGGTGTCCCCAGGCTGGCTCCCACCCCTCGAAGAGGCACCAGAAGAGAAGGCCAAAAGACAAGGGCAGGACAAGGGACCCCGGCACTTTTGTTTTCACTACCCCTGTGCTATGGGATGCAAAGGGGCTGCGTGGTTCATCGGGTGCTTCTGAGCAGTACGCGCGCAACCCAGGAGGTTTGTGAATGTTCCAGTTTTTCAGAAGGCTCTGATAATTATCCAGCCTCCTGTACAGCGTACAGGCAGGGGAGACATCAGAGTTAATACGTGATCAGAGTTAAGACTGTGATCAGGCTTGCGAGCATCCTGATCCCAAATGACAGGAACCACAGAGGGGAGGGGTGGAGGCGCAGGGATGTCATCATATCCAAAAGAGGGGAGTGAGGGGACTGCAAGCCCAGCTTCTGCACACACAGACGGAGCTGGGCCCGCAACCGGCTCGCATCAACATGGCATCCTGCCCTCTGCATTTCCATGCCCTTCCCAGGCTAAGATGGCCCTCCTCTCCTTCCTGCTGTTAAATCTACCCATCTAGGGTCAAAACAGCCCTCACTTGGGAGACAGACTTGCCTAGAAAGCCCGACCCACCTTCTGCCTCCTGCAGCCCGCTGCACTTGTACCTCCCTCCCCAATGCACGCAGTCGGATTGAGGCTGTAGTTGTGTGTCATATTCTGTGCCAGCCCCAGACTCCAAAGGTCCTGGCACAGAGGAGCTGCCACACATGTGTGTCTCACAGTTGTGTGTCTAAATCACTGTAGCTTGATCAGATGTGCTGAAATAAATCCCCTAGTCTGGCGAGGTGGGGGAGGGCCTGAGGGAACTGGTCAGCTCCCTCGGCCACGTGCTTCAGGCTCCAGTGCTGGCCAGGCCACCCGGTGCTCTGAAACCTACTTTCCCATGGGCCGTCCCTTCTCTCCCAGCCAGGGCTATACCTGGGAAATGGAGCTGCTGTGTCCGTAGTGGGACGCCAGCCCGGGCTCTGTCTTGATGGGGCGCATCTCTTCACCACTGCTGGTGGCTGCAGTGCTGGAGTTGCTGGAAGCGCTGCTCGTGGGAGGAAGGCTCTCACCGCCGGAGGGACCTGGAACAAGGCAGAGTCAGGACACCCAGAGCAGGGGCAGGGAACAAACGGAGGGCAGTCCTTTGGGACAGCCAAGGTAGGTCCATATTAATGGTTTATTTACATTTGCTGGGGAGAGAAGCAGGAGTCTTTCA
>NW_011888828.1:9653381-9661917 GCF_000151845.1 Pteropus vampyrus | reverse complement strand
AGCCCAAAGAGAATTGAAAGGAATGGAGTTCTTGAGTGGCTGCATCACCAAAGATGGAGGGGACCAAGTCATGTTCCTTTTTCCTTCAGGCCCTTGACCAATCCAGCTGGCCACTGCAGTCTTCACAACTGGCATTGATCAGGCCACAGCTGGAACTGGGCCTGCTTCAAAAGCTCCCAATATGACCCATGGTGATGGTACTTTTTGACGGGGTTATTCATTTTGTCCTGAAAAGCTGGGGATAAATGATGCTATTATTATATCTCAGCAGCCTTGGCTGGCCCACCTCACTAAAGAATACATGATTCTGACACGCTCCGAGGGCTACAGACTTAGTCATATAATTACACACAGCTCTTTCCCTCACCTGCTGGTGTCTTAGATTTATTAAGGTTCTTGGGCTTCCGTTTTCTGGTCTGAATCCCCTCTTTCCGCATCGCAAGAGGCCTGGGAACCTAGGAGATTAGAAATCAATATCTATGGTTTTCCATTTGTAAATGATCAGATACAGTATTTAAATACACACACACACACACACACACATACACACACACACACACACACACACAATGGGAGGGCATTTATAGTGGCCACATCAGGACACTATAAAAGTGAAAAGGGGGTGCTATTTATATAATTATGCCAAGAAAACGGCATGAACTCGGATAGTCCTGGTGAGTCAAGATGTGAAGTCACTCTGTTTAGAGCAGCTCTTCACTGCATTGAATCCGACGAGAGCAAAGGGTGGTGTTGCCATGGGAGGTGGGAAGCAGCAAGAGATTATGCTGGAGATGCCCCTGTGGCCAGGTGCTGAGATAAACTGTGGACAATACTTTTATCTCATCTGACTTCTCATAAATAAGCAGCGACTGTCAGGTGTCATGCTCTTGAGCCTTTCACAGAGACCAAAACAAGTGTCTGAGGAGCAAGCCTTCATCTTTCTAGTATTTTTAAATATTGCTCCTTCTGCACATCTGGTTTCTTCTAAGCCTGGCCAACCAAAGCTTTTAGTCCCTGGTCTCCCACACAGGATTAATAAAGGCCATACCTGGAAATACTGAAAGAAAAGCAATTACCACTTCAGGGATTCTACATGGAACGGTTAAGAAAAGGGCACCAGCATACATGAACTTGAACTTGCCTTCCAGTCAGATGAGACAGCAGTCCTGCGTTTGAGGGTAAGTATACTCAGGCCCTCTTAAAGCCCATCCTGACTTCAGAAGAATATTGCCCCCTTGTTTATCCCCATCCACCTCAATACTTCTTCAAAAAAAATTGTGGTAGAATACATATAACATAAAATTTACCATCTTAACCATTTTTAAGTGTACAGTTCAGTAGTGTTAAGTGCATTCACATTGTTGTGCAACCATCACCACCATCCATCTCCCGAACTCTTTTCATCTTGCAAAACTGAAACTCTGTCCCAATTAAATAACTCCCCATTCTCCCCTCCCCTCAGCCCCTGGCAACCACTATTCTACTTTCTGTCTCTATGAATGTGACCACCCTTGGTCCTTCATACAAGTGGAATCATATAGCATTTGTCCTTTTGTGACTGGCTTCTTTCACTTAGTGTAATGACTTCAAGGTTCATTCATGTTGTAGCATGTGTCAGAATTTCCCTCCTTCTAAAGGCTGAAGAGTATTCATTTGTATGTATATAACACATTTTTTAAATCTATCCATCAGTGGACATATGAGTTGCTTCCGCCTTTTGACTATGGCGAATAATGTTGCTATAAACATGAGTGTACAAATAAATGTTTGAGACTCTGCTTTCAATAATATGCAGTATGAAAGTAGCTTTACTACCAAATCCACACCAGCATTACATATTATCGCACGTTTCAATTTTTGCCAAACGTTTGGGCCAAACAGGGAATCTCAAGGTTGTTTTAATTCACATTTCCCTGATTTTTAGTGAGGTCCAGCCTCTGTATATGTTCAGTGACTATCTGAGCCGCTTCTGTGAATTGTCTGTTCATATTTTTTGTACACTCTGGGAAGTGGGCAGAAGATTGATTATCATTTTCTTATTATTCTATAGGATCTCTTTTTTGTTTGTTTTACTTGTGTTTAGTCTTATATTTGAACAAGTAAGACATGCATATATACCATCTAAAAGGTACAAAGGAAATACACAGTGAAAAATGTGTTCCTCCAACCCCCGTGTTCCTTTTCCTAGAGGCAACCCATGCTACATACTACCAGATTCTTATGTATCCTCCTAGAGTTGTCCTATGTATGTACAAGCAACTACATATAAATTAGGTTCTCCTTTTTTCTTTATAAAAATAGTGCCATGTGTGGATAATATTCTGCGCTGGCTTTTTTTTTTTTTTAAGCATTACATAATGGAGATTGTTGCTAATTAGAACATAAAAAGCTTTCTAGAAGCTCCCTGTATTCTGAAAGTATTAACCCTTTCTCTGACATATGCGTGTATCGGTTTTTAGTTTCCTCAGGTATCTTTTCCCATAAACTAATATTAAATGTTATACAATCAAATATATCTAAATTTTATCTTATGGCTTAAGAGTTTTGAAAACTTGCCTAAGAAGTTCTCCTTCCACACACAAGATCATATAAAAACTCCCCTCCTTACATTTTCTTCTCATATTTTTATTGTCTCTAGTTAAAGCTGTTTTAGATTTTGTATCTTTAATTCACCCATTTATTTTTATTTTTAGGAAAAGATAGAGATCAAGCTTTGCGTTTGTTTTCCACATTATGTTTATAGAAATAGTCTTAAACAAGCTATCCTTTATCCATTAAACTGTTACCTTTGTTATATATCCTATAACCATATGTGTGTGTATATGTACACATGTGTATATGTATACACACACACATATATATACTATTTCTCAGTCTCCTCATCTGTAAAATGGGAATGAGACTTATATAATGTTAAAGATGGAAGCGACCAGCAATGTTTCTACTGTGGCCTGAATGTCTGTCCTCCCAAAATTCATATGTTGGAGACCTATCCCCCAAGGTCAAGGTATTAGGAGGTGGGCCTTTGAGGGATCATTAGATCAGGAGGCTGGATCCCTCGTGAATGTAATTAGTGTTCTCCTAAAAAAGACCCCAGAGCGCTGCCTCACACCTTGCACTGTGTGAGGACACAACGAAAAGTCTGTGACCTGGAATAGAACCCTCCCTTGACCATGCTGGCTTCCCGATCTCCGACTTCCAGCCTCTAGAACACGGAAGTAAATTTCTGTTGTTTATGAGCCACCGAGTGTGTAGAATTTTGTTACGGCAGCCCGAATGGACTAATACAGACAGTCTCGAAGGGCCCTTCCAAATCCAAGTATCTGTGTTAAGAAGGAAAAAAACGAATAATAGTCTGAAGGGAAGAAGATTAGTGAGAACTGAGTGATGAGTCTGAAAGATCACAGACGCGGTCGCGGTGCCCGTCCCGCGGGGCGGGGCTACTCACCCCGTGGAGCTTCATGTACAGGCCGCAGGCGTTGCACACCGGCTCGCCCTCGGCGTTGCGGCGCCACAGCGTGGTGGTGGTGGTCTGGCAGTTGGCACAGGAGAGGCCCACTCGGCGGGAGGCGGACTGCAACACAGGACACAAGCCCTTCAAATCTAAGAGCGAGGCAGGTGCTGAGGCTTCTACTTCACAGGGAACGCCGCGGGGCTGCCCTCCTTGAATGGGCAGCAGGGCGTGAGCATCTCAGACCAGCCACAGCGCCAGAGCCCTTCCTCACCTGAGCCAATCCTGGAGAGGGGTGTGTGTGTGTGTGTGTGTGTGTGTGTGTGTGTGTGTGTGTGTGTGTGAACAGGACTTCTGCTGCGGAGAAGAATGAATACCAGTCTTAATGGTGGCATCATCAGTCATTTGACATCAGATGAAAAGCCCAGTGAGCACTAGGCACTGTAGGCAGAAAACTTCTCTTGAAAGAATTAATGTAGGCGTCAGGGCCAGGCACAGTTGGTGGGTGAGGAATCATCGTATGGAAGTGTCGTCAGAGACTGGACCAGCTATGGGAACTCAGGAAAGGGAAACATCAGGGTTTATCCTCACTGATCTTCCTTCCTCAATATATGTGAAAGCCAGTTAGTTCAGATTGGTCAAAATCAAAGTATAGTAAGAAAAGACCACAGAACTAAAAGCCAGAAACTCAGTTCCAAACTCTTTCCCAGCTACAGTGTCCAACACGCACTGCTTAATCTCCTTAGGCTTTGGGTTGATCAAGTGAAAACAGAACAAATAACAATAAATATATAAAGGAAGAGCTGACTGTCCTCATGGGGTTGAAGTGAACACAGGAGACGAACAAGACCGCGCTGCCCTGGGAACCAGGTCGTCTGGACTCTGATTCGCATGTGACTGCAGGCAAAGCCGTTAGCTTTTTTGAGCCTCACTCTTCATTTCTGTATAATTAAGGGGTTGACCTACGTGGTCTTGTGAAGGTCAGTTAACAGAAACCCCATTTAAATGGCAGTTGGGAGGGCCTGCAGGGGGAGCTCTCAGGACATATCACTCATCATCAGTTACCCCAAACAAGAGGAGACATGCTTTCCATCCCCAACAGGAAGGTGTTGTTCTATTCTACCACTCCAGCAGGTAGAAGGAGGGTCTTCTCCTCCCCCTGCAAGACTGTCACAACTAGTCAAGGAGAAGCCACTATGCTCAGAACTCCCAGTTTCCTCCAATGGCCTCTCTGTTTACAACAGCCCCTCCGAACTCCTCCTTCCCTCTATAAAAGAGTGTTCCTCTCCTTTGTCATCTGAACTTGCCATGGTTTGCCATTAGACTGCATGTCCGGAATTGCAATTCTTTGTTATTCCAGAATAAATCCATTTTGCTGGAGAAATATCTGGCTATTAGTTTAAGGTCAGCAGTCTGGAACATCCTTGTAGCTAACGAGATGAGAAATTACTACATTGCCCCCCACCTCACCCCACCACACACACACCCAACCCCTCAACCCACACCTTCTTTCAAAGATGACTTGAAGTCCAAAATTCAAAACCAGGGAATTTCCAACCAAGGTGGGAGCTGTGAAGCCAGGTGCCGGGAGGAGAGAGGTGTGCCCCCTGCTTTCCCCAAGGCTGTTGGACTTGGGGTGGTCCAGGCACTTGCTTACCAGCCGGCGCTGGGGTTTGATGAGGGGACGGTTGATGCCGTTCATCTTGTGGTAGAGGCCACAGGCGTTGCACAGGTAGTGCCCCGTCCCATCCCGCCTCCAGAGTGGGGTGGACATGGCTCCACAGTTGACACACTCTCTGCCTTCCGAGAAGTCGTCAAACATATCTACTGGGTGGGAAATAATACAGAGGAGTCATTCTTTGTTTATTCCCATTAATCTTATGTTGGAGAATCTAGAGACCAAAGAAATAATGCCCTTTCCTTGCAAGGAGTGACGGATGGATCACCCCGGGGGCCTCGCTCTTCCTCATTCTGCTCTTAACTCCTAAGGATGGGCTCAGAGGACTGTCATGGGAAGTGGACATTTTTACTCCTGCGCATTCCAAAACCAGCAGGGCCCTCTCTAGTCATGAAAAAGGAAGCCAGATGGGGAGCAACCACCAGTAGCTTGATTTTAGTCACTTATCTCTCCTTCAGAGCCTATAGCCCTGAGATTCTCACCTAACACTGAGTTCCGCTCTGACCTCCTATCTCTCTTTATTTTTCCTTTCAAAGTTAAGATCCCTTTTCCCATTAAAAAAAATATAATAAATATTTACTTTAGGGAAATTAGAAAACACTGAAGTGTATAATATAAAATAAATCATACGCATAATCCTATAACTCAAAGACTACCAGTGTTACTAGCATTTTGTTCTATTAGATACTGTGCAATATTTCATATGTATTGACATATAGTTTTGGCTGGTTGAAGTCAACCTATATAATTTTGAGCCTGTTCTTTCACTTAATACCAAACAAAGCCTTTTCCCACATTAGAAATTCTTCATAAACTCATTTTAAGTGCAGTATAATATCCGTCATATAAATGTGCCATCCTTTAACTATTGTCATTGACCTTTTATTTAATCATTACCCAGTTTCTGATTTTTGTTTTGTAAAACTGCTCATTTTGTACACAAATCTTAGCATTTCTGGTTATTTCTTAGCATACGCCCCCAGAAGTAGAATTAATGAGCCAGAAGGACTACATTTTTTGAAAGTTGCTGAAATTTCAAACTACTCTGCAAAAAAAGACTATAATCCATTTTTCTCATTTCAATATATCTATATGTATCACAGTTTGACATATTTTCTTGCTTACTGGTACATAAAATAAAAGTACATATTATAGATTTAGGGTTGATCACACTTCCACGGGAAAGTTGCCATCATTTGTAACTCTCCTGAACTCGCTCATTCACCCTGCCCTCCCCATCACGTTTATCTTCCATGTCTATAGAATTTTACAATTGATAAATTCCACCATGTCCATTTCAGTTGCCGCGGTGAAATCGACTGGGCCAATTTTCTCATCCCCATGATCTATATAAAGCCTGGCTCACAGCGTCCAGCAGTCTCTCTGATTCCATGTACACTGCTTTTTATTTGAAAAATGATTATATCTTTTTCAAATTTTCTGTCTGTAAATACAGCTACCTTGGTGTCCAGATTGTTCTTATCCTACTACCAGAAGCAAGAGTGGATTCTCTTCTAGTAAAGCGGGGAGATATTTGGAGGGGAGAGTTTTTAGGAGCTCTTCTTCCACAGGACCCAGCCCTGCGGTTTTAAAGTCACATATCCTGCTAGTTATGTGGCCCAGCTACCTGCTCTAAGGGAACGTGGGCTAATGAAAAAGATGGTAGGGTGCCCTCCCCTCAAGTCTGGGTACACAAACAGTCATTTGCACCTGCAAACAAGTAGCTGTGTGTCCACACCGAGTCAACAAAATGCAGGTGTGAGGGGCTGTTTGCTCAGGCCAGGGAGCTGAGCACACACTGGTCACAAGAGAGGCTATTTTTGCACCTGGGTCACACTGAGAACCCTCCAGCAAGGTCACCTGCCTGCACAGCGGCACATGAAATGGCTATTCCCGTGCACAGCTTGCTTCCCCAAGCCTGAAAGAGGCGTGGAGAGAGCAACAACCTGCATGCCACCCACAGCACAATCACAGCCACCTCCACCTCCAGGTCATCGTGTGCTGCCCTTGCCCAGGGCTTCCCATGAGGACACTGGAAAGGCCAGGAGAGTTCACAGAAGGACCTTAGTCCCAGGAAGGGCGCTTGCAATGTCATCATTTTGTTAGGTGCTAGCAGTAAACACTAGATGGCAATACAGCCTCAAAATTGAACCAAGACTCTTCATTCTAGTCTAAATCATGCTTGGGAATGGAGGACCTTTTTAGATCATGTCTAGTCCAAACCGAGCAGGACCCTCTTATTCTATATTTTTATCATTATGGAAAAATTTAAACATTCAAAAGTGGACAGAATATAAAAATGAACTCTTATTTAATCATCATCTAGCTTCCAACAATTTGTAGCCAATCTTGTCTCATGTATACCAACCTTTACCCACTTTCCTCTGTTTCGTGTAACTGAAGAAAGTCTCAGACATTCTATCATTTCATTCACAAATATTTCAGTATATATTTCTCACAGGTAAAAATTCACACTCTTCTTTTAAAGATAAGCAAATCAGCTTCTTTCCTATGTCCTGGTTTATCTATAGATGTTTCCAGAGACAAAAATCTCATAATCTGTCCCTCTTTTTTGGACAGAAGATTCCTTTTTCTCTTCACACTTATTGTTTTATACACAGGGACAGAATCTCATCAAAATAGCCCCCCCTAGCAATTAGGTACCTCTACCAGTTTACTGGCCTTATGCTGCTTTGAGAATCCAACACAAAGGTTTGCCTTAGAAACTCCACTCTGGCCTCACAGAATGGGTTACACAGTCAAGCAACTATTTGACCGGCCAGGGGAAAGCAGTGGAAGTTGGCAAATATGTATTTGTCATTGACAAATATTTACTGAGCATCTGCTATTTAAGTTCTCAGATGTTACAGCAACTAAAAGGGAGACTTAGTCTCAGAATGCTAATGATCTATTTGGGCAAATTGGGCCAGAATATCAATAATGAGTAACGCTGTTACTCATTATTATCCCTAACCAAGTTGGGGATTTGGGTGGCAGAGACTTCTTGCCTAGGGCAGGAAGCACAGAAGTCCCACCCAGACTTGAAGGGGCAGGTGTTATAACAGCAGCCAAAGGAAAGAGCTGGAAGGGAGGGCAAAGCCGTGCTTCCTAGAAGCACCTTATCGGACACATCATGTCTCCCCACAACCCGCGACACCTCCAAATCTGCACAAGTTTCCACATTTTCTACCAGAAAATCTTGCCAGCCAACCTACTCAATGAACCATTACATAACTGTACATAATTATTACTAAGATGATGCAACAGAAGTGGAAAATGCTTACCCCGTGTTAATGAAAAACGTGGCACACAAAATGCCATATATACTGTGATGGTAGCTAAGACCACCAGGAGGGAACTTTTATTAGGCAAGTTAGATTGTGCGGACTTTTCTTTTTTAAAAAAAA
>NW_011888828.1:9648175-9652966 GCF_000151845.1 Pteropus vampyrus | reverse complement strand
GAAGGCGGTGGGAAGCCAGCTCTCCAAAGTGGGTCAGCATTACCCCACATTCAGAGGAAAGACTTGTAATAATAGTTGTAAAGTACTTTGCAAATAAGAGGAAAAACTCACAACAATAGCTGTAAAGTGCTTTGTAAACACTAAATGAGATAACAATGATGGATTATTGTTAGGGTTGGAGAGGTTGAGAGGGAGTTGGGAAGATCAGGGATAAACCTTGGTGCTGGGTTATGGGGGAAGAGAAAAGATAGATAAAAGAGCTAGGAGATTTGGGAATCTGACCTTTTCTCAAACCAGTGGGGCCATGCTCAGAATTGTAAATTGTCTGTCACTCTCAGACTTGGCCCAGTTTGAGACTTGAGGCAAGGAATGAACTGGCAGCATGGTCAACAGTATGCACTTATGAGGTCTCATTGCTGCTGCTCATGGGAAATATTGATTATTTTAGCAATCAAAAGCGCAAAAATGAATTGTGCCCTAACCCCAAGATCTAACTTCTCACTTCCACCCATGCTCCACTAAAAAAATAATTTTTTTTCAAAGAGGGAAACAAACTTCTCCTGATTTCGGATGGATATTAGGAATTACAGCTGACTATTCCCCACCCTGAGTAGTGCCTGAAAGAAAAATGTGGGCCTGGAGGTTGAAGGGTCCCACCCTTGACTTCTCCACAGAGAACTGACGCAATCAAAGGCAAGGACTCCGACCTCTCCCCTGACCTGCTTCATCCATCTTGGGGAACCACCCACAGGCAGGGGTAAGCCAGTGAGGGCTGGGAGAAGGAAAGGCAGAAGAGGAAGAAAGGGGAAAGTAAGAGAGAGAGAAATCAGAGTCCAGGGTCATGGTTGGCAGCACCTGCTGGGCACTGCCTAAACGCTGAATTTGTCTCCTTACTGCTGGAGCGAAAGCTCAGGCTGACAGACACTGCCACGTTCGTGCCAGCCCTCTGGGTCAGTGCTACAGAGCCTGGGTCTGCTCTGCTACAAAGATGCCCCTCAGGCCTTCCCTCTTTTGAGGGGTTTCTCTTGCTAAGGAAATCTGGGTCTTGAACCAGAGCCATGGTGGAGCGACCCTCCTCTCCTTCAGCCTCAGATGCTGAGCACATCTGGTCTCTGGCCCTCTACTATTTCTGTGGAGGGCACTGGAGCCCACGCATCGGCTGTGTGTCTGCTCTGCTTGCTCCCGTACAAATGCTGGACATAGAGATAAATTCCACAAAATTAGGACAAAACTCCCACCCAGAATTGTTTTGGTGTAGCTGGGAATACACAACTCAAAACAAATAATTGCATTAAATGTGACAAATTGCAATGGCGCCTGGGCTGTATCACTGGCACCCGCCCTGCCATCCCCAGCTGCACATCTTCAGCTGTCCTAGACCACTCTGCAATCTGTGTGGGGAGGCAAGACACATAAACAGAATGGAAATTACCATGCCCAGGGCAGCTATTCAATGTTACAAATAGAAGCAAGAGGGATCCAAGGCCTGGCAATGAGTGGGGAAGGACCTGCCCCCGAGAGCAACCCCAGAGCCCAAGGGGCTTCAAGAACAAAGGCTCTAGCCCTACTCGCATGTCCCCTTCTGAACCCCAACCCTGAGTCCCATCCAAAGTTCACCAGAAATTGTGCATGGATTTCCTGACAGGCCCAGATCTGTCCTCGGGGCTGGCGCCTGGGTCTGGGGCACAAGGAGCAAACAAATCCTGAGGTTTTTCTGGCAGCTCCTGGGCCTTGGGTCTTCTGCGCTTTGTCAGCCTTGGCCTGTGACAGGAGGCAGCAGAGGGGAGGGCGGACGCAGCTCAAGCAGCGTCCAGGCTGGCGGGACTAGAGCACCTATTTTGGAAGCTCCTGCAGCCGCAGAACAGAAGCGGTTCCTCCCAGGCTGGGCCAGGCTGCCCCGCAGAGTCCAGGGGCCTCTGCACCTGAGAGCTGAAGAACAGAACTCCAGTGG
The DNA here is from genome assembly GCF_000151845.1 of Pteropus vampyrus. NCBI lineage: Eukaryota > Metazoa > Chordata > Mammalia > Chiroptera > Pteropodidae > Pteropus > Pteropus vampyrus. Next base: position 9,651,015 of record NW_011888828.1, on the reverse strand, counting down.
CTCACGTCCATCACGCTCTGACTGCGGCTTCATGAGATGCGTAACATTTTTAGATTTATAAACTAGGAAACTGAGAATAATCTACATAAATATTTAGCACACATTTCTTAATAGCCACTGAATAATATGACAGACCCTTAAACTTTTCTCCAGGCGAATACTGTAATCGTACTGGAAATCGATTTTCACCTCCTGTCTGTATGTCACACACACGACACACGACGCACACTACTGGCATCCATCAAGGAGCCTGGCTTCAAGCTTGACGTGAGAGTTAAACAGCGTTCCTCAGATGAGAAAAAAAAAATCACAAAGCAGCAAGGACCTTTTGAAAGGAAGGGGCACAAGTACCAAAAACAAGAAGGAAGGGATGGAGGGAGAAAAAGAGGAGGAAGAGGTTGAAGAACAAATGACAGACTGGAGGAAAACATTTATAGCATGTTGCTACGTTAAAACCCCTTAATATACTAAGAGAAATTATGAAGAGAAAGATGAGGTGAAGACTCTGGTAGGCAACCAGCACCCTGTCCTGAAGGATCTGGGAAAGTTGAGCATGTCTTTCCTTTCTGTGGACCAACAAGCTCCCGATACTGACCCCCATTCCTACCTGGTCTGTGTTCCCAGTAGGAGCAGAGTGAAAGGTTGGCCCCGGGGGGCAGGCAATGGGGAAATGTTAACAAGGTACCAGAAGTTAGGTCTTGCTCAGTACATAGCAGAGCTGGGACGTGAACTGGGCTCACTGACCAGTCCGTTAACCGCAGGCCTAGAGTCTCAGTCGCTCCTGCCTGCAGATAGACAGATGGATGACTGCACCATCTTGTTGGAAACCCGATCCTTCTCCCAAAAGCAGACCATGTCAAACATGAGCAGTTCAAAAATCATTACAGGTGAGACAGTTTAGGGGCACTATATGACATGTCAGCAGTGAGGGCTATAAGAAGTCTGGGACCCATACACACTATTCTCCATCTAAAGGTTACATCTCTTTCATTGCTTTTCCACATGCCAGCTTAGGCAATGCTTCCTAGCCGGCATCTTTGTGAAGATTAGATTTTGAGAACTTCAGGAAACCCTACATGTAAGAATATAATTACATTTAGCACAGATTCCCCCCACGAAATGCAAGGTCACTCATTAGTTCCGGGAGAAATTTCCCAGTGCTTTACAATCCAAAGTTGATCCTCAGCGATGATTATGTCCTGGGCCTTCTGGATTATGCAGTTAAATCCGTGAAGGGTAAAGACTGGCAAACTGCTATGAGAAGTTCTATGGTGTTAGGTACTGAGAAGATGACTTCATTTGCCAGATGTGGAAATTAAACACACACAGACTCCCAAGAGAAGGTCGCCATGGCCCCCTTCCCGCCTGTGATCTATGGGCCAGGAGGCTGTCTTTAAAGGAAGCAAATGACCAAAGGAAAGAAGGGACTACTCAGTCGTGTTGTGTTATCATTTCTATTTTTAAAACTATCCCTAACGTCAGTATTCTGTTCTCACGATAAATGTTTTCGCAAGCACTGTTTCGCCCAGTCGTCTCCTTGTCCTCTCTGGGCTTCCTGCCCCTCTCCCGTCCATTACCACCCAGTGGATGAGCTGTCTGAAGCCTTCCCCACAGGGCCTTGGAAAAAGCTTTACCAGCTGCTGTGTCCAGCAGACACCCTGTCCTGAGCCCCCACCCTCCCGAACCTGGAACCACAAGCTCTCCTTATTTCTGCCACCCTTTGGTTGCTGAGTAGGATGCCACATAGCTCATCATCCAGAAGAGGACACTTCTGAGGGGCCTATTACTAATTATTCTGGGACAACTGGCTTAAAATCAGGATGTGTGGCCACTCTCAGCAGAACTGTGAGTATAATACCTACATCTCCGACTCGCTCACTCCCTCGGCAGTCCCCTGCACCCTGGATTCATTCTCTCAGCTTCACCACCTGACTCAGAAGTGGGCTGCTTACTACCTCCCAGACAAGGTGCATGCAGAATCCGAAGGAGGAGGTACATAAAACCCCCCTAGATGCCAGGTTCCTAGTTGGCCCCTAACATCTCACAGCCTCCGGGGTTCAGCCTTAGGCTCTGCTACAGCCATGGGAGCCCTGCCTGGACGTCAGCAATTGAAAACATTTGCCGCTTCCTGGACTCTGAGTACCGAGCCCAAACTGCACCTTCCTTTCACTGGACCTTGCCTCGCTTAGTGACTACGACCACCAGCTCGCCCTGAACATCCCGTAGTCATGGTCTCCCTGTGCTGGTTCGTCTCAGTTAAGGCTCTAAGGCTCCTGGAGGGCAGGAGGTGCACGGTCTTAAAAACCTGAAGTGATGTTTGAGTGATACTGTGAACATTCAGTGGAAGAAACCAAGGTCCAGAGAATGTAAGTGACTCACCTAAGCTTCTAGAACATTCCATGACCTGATCCTCACCCTCCCCAGCACCATGCTGCTCTCGGGTTGGATCATTCCACTTGCAGTGCTCAGCACACAACAGAAACTCTGCACATTGACCAAGCAGATTTCAATGAAGTCCAGAGCCCTGAAGCATCTCCTGAAGCAGGAGGGCTCTGCTCCTGGCCCACCTGACTGCCTGGCCACTGAGAAGCCACATTCCTGGACACACATTCAGTTTAGAGAATTATTTATGCCAGGCCAGCAGTTTTCCTATACGCATAATGTGTGTATATATAATTTCACATAACAGATGGGTACGGAAAAGTGCTCCATGATGCACTAAAAACCGGCCCACTCTTGCTAATGATAAAACTGTTCTAATAATTCATTGGGATAAATCAGAAGGACCTCAAAAGGCTATTACAAAATAACTAATAAAAATTAAATTTTAAAAAGCATCT
>NW_011888828.1:9643830-9647138 GCF_000151845.1 Pteropus vampyrus | reverse complement strand
CATCTTTCACAGTACCCTAGTCCCTGTCCCAAGGGGTCCCCAGCCCAGCCTCCAGGGCAGTCTCAGGCCCCAGCCCCAGTGGATCTGGCTTGGCTTCTAATGCTCAGCTATGTGCATGCACACTGCTCATTTAGACCTTGTTCCTTTAATTAGAAAGACTGAGAGGGAGCTTTGGCCAGGCACTCGATCAGGGCCAGTTGAAGAGACTTAAATCAAGCCAGTCTGGGCTCATTTGATTCTGCAACCCCTCTCCAGCTTGTTACAAGCTGGCAGGATGGAAAGGAAATACTGAACAAATTGCCAGACCAGCTCCCTCAGGGACCAAGACAATGGGTCTGGAGGGAAAAAGCCTTTCCTTCCAGCCCAGCAGCCTCAGAAAGAAACAACTTCCCTTTCACCCTTCCCTTTCACCGCCTGGAATGGCAGCAGCCTGCCTGCCGGCAGGGGAGATTTATGGAGACATAATGTGACCTCTTTATTGCCCTGAATGCTAAGGAGGCACTTCAGGGGAGATTTACGCCTTTTAGAAGGGGAGAGGAACAAGGGTGTAAACACGTATGCAGGAGGCTGTTTTTCCCTCTGGGGGTTTCTGGGGGATTACTTAATCAAACCAAGGTTAGACCCAATTGCCAGCACTTTACATCTTCTTCTCCTGCTAATCCACTAGTTACTCTGCAAGCTTTTTGCATGAAATGTGGAGTCTAAGGAAAGCTGGGAAAGCTCTGTTTAGCTTTGAGTTCAGTTAACACGAAACAAAACAAAAAATACAGATGACGATCATGACGATCACACACAGCATGGCCAGGAGCATGTGCCCCTCCTGGCAATGGACAGGGCAGTATACATTTTACCAGCTGATGCCTAGGATCTTCTTTGTAAAATGAGGGTGTTAGACCAGATGATCTAGATGAGTCCTTCCTAGTTTGAAAATGATCCAGATTAATATCATATCAAATGTATAAATTACTCTGCACCAGTGATGTTTCTGTTCCTTGTAAGCCACAGAATCCTTTCTTCATAGAAAATCTGATTTAAGGAAGCCCGCCATAAAAAGACAGAGAAGTGCAGCTGATTGGGTGAAAGGATGACACAGACTCTTCAGATTCCCTTGACTTAACGACATCCACACGCAGTGGTCTTGAGGAAGGTCTTCCAACCGCTAGAGGGCGCGAGCGCAAGAGCATAGCTGCGGAGGTATTATTTAGGATTCTACCAATAATGTGAATGGACTCCATCCACTGTTTCAATATCAGAAACTACTTTTACGAGACTTAAACGCTGGGATTAATAAGAACCAGTTCCTGAAGAATCGGAGGTTAAAATGTTCACTAACAGTAATTTTACCACTTTTGCTCTGGTCTCCATAAATCAAAAGTGAAGTATTTGAAAAGATCATTTTGGACTCATCCGACTTGGCACTACATTGTGACTCTTCTCACTTACATATTTTAACATTTTCCCCCTAATTTATGTTTAAATTGTATACTTCATAATTGCTATAAATATTCAAACAGTATAGAAGGTCGTCAGATAAAAAAAATAAGTCTCCATTACTGTTACCCCATGCAAAAGTGGCTAACAATTTTCCTATTTTTCCAGACATTTTCTATTTCATTAATTATATTTTTTATTTTTAGAAATTTAGAAATTAGAGAAAAGTACCAAGAATATACAATTCCTTTTATTCTCTGCCACCATCTCTTATCCAACCACTATTTTGAATTTAGTGTATATCCTTCCAATTCATTTTTATATTTTTGCACACGTATATATGCACCTCTGAATATCATAAGTATGATTTTGTGCTTTTTAAGTTTATACGAATGCCTTCACATCACATATTGTATTTACAAATTTACTTTTTTAAAAATATGAAATAGTTCAGTAATTGAGGAAAAAAAAGTATAAAAACATTCCAGAACCCATTACCTTGCTTTGTCAAAATCATAACATTTTTTAACCATATTTGTGTTAGATATTTTTAAAGAAAAAGAATTGCAGATATAGTTGATTCCTTTGTGTATCTAATTATCTTACTGTCTTTCTTTCATTGGAAATAACCTCTATCCTAGATGTAATGTTTGATTTGTGTAAATTTTTCTACTTTTGTAATGTGTACATTTTTTCAAAAAACAATACATATTTATGCATGTTTTAAACTTCATAGAAATTACATGCTATATGTATCTTTCTGCAAGTTTGTTTTGCCTATTATTTTTCTGAGTTTTAATTATGCTGATACCTGTGGAGCTATTAAGAGTTGCTTTATAGTTTTCTATTAATATATATTTAATTTGTTCATTCCCTTATTGATGTATATTCAGGTCATTTTTAATTTTTGCTGTAATAAATGTTGCAACAGGCATCCTTGTACATATCTGTTTATATACGTGGGAAAATTTTCTCTAGGATATATTACTCATGCTATAGACATGTTCAAAAATATATACATAAAACAAATTTGGTTTGGGTGCTGGTTAACAATGTATCAGTCAACTTTTGCTAGGTTATGCTGTAACAAGCAATTCCATAATCTCAGTGGCTTCCTATATTAAAGATTTATTTTCTGCTGTTCATATTACACATCAGTTGTGAGTTGGCTGAATTTCTGTTATGTGTGTGTGCTTCACTCCAAGATCCAGACTGAAGGTGCAACTTTTATCTATCTGAGTCATACCAGCTTTGTAGGAGAGGGCAAAAAGTTATGTCAGGACCACATAATGATTTTTAAAGCTTGTGCTTGGAAGCTGCACAAGTGACGTCTACTCACATGCCATTGATCAAATCAAGTCTCATACGCAAGCCTATGTTCTAAGGGTGGGGAATATAACCCTCTTTGAGAAAGGAGAAACTGGGAAGAGCAATGCCATCTGTCCTGAACACAAATGAGGTCAGACCATACAAACTCTTACAGCTTAGTTTCCTAATGGAAGCACATTTATTTGGACATTTCTTCTTACTGGTACAGATCTACCTCACTCTTTCAAGAGGATTTATTAGTCTTACATTGTAGAGATACATAACATTTACATTCTATTCCATAATTCCCATAGTTGTTTAGCAGTACTTTGATATTTGAAAGGACTCAATGCTTAAGTCTTCTTTCTAAAAATTATCTTGGCTATTCTTGTACAGTAAATCTACCATATAAATTTTATAATCAACTTGACAAGTTGCATTTAAAAAATCCTGTTGGCATGTTTGCTGAGACCACATTAAATTTATAGATTTGTTTGGAGGCATTTGGAAGAAAGAATACCACTAAGCTTTTTAATCCAAGAACATAGTATCTTTTCCTATTTATCCGT
>NW_011888828.1:9640425-9643780 GCF_000151845.1 Pteropus vampyrus | reverse complement strand
AGAGGGCAAAAAGTTATGTCAGGACCACATAATGATTTTTAAAGCTTGTGCTTGGAAGCTGCACAAGTGACGTCTACTCACATGCCATTGATCAAATCAAGTCTCATACGCAAGCCTATGTTCTAAGGGTGGGGAATATAACCCTCTTTGAGAAAGGAGAAACTGGGAAGAGCAATGCCATCTGTCCTGAACACAAATGAGGTCAGACCATACAAACTCTTACAGCTTAGTTTCCTAATGGAAGCACATTTATTTGGACATTTCTTCTTACTGGTACAGATCTACCTCACTCTTTCAAGAGGATTTATTAGTCTTACATTGTAGAGATACATAACATTTACATTCTATTCCATAATTCCCATAGTTGTTTAGCAGTACTTTGATATTTGAAAGGACTCAATGCTTAAGTCTTCTTTCTAAAAATTATCTTGGCTATTCTTGTACAGTAAATCTACCATATAAATTTTATAATCAACTTGACAAGTTGCATTTAAAAAATCCTGTTGGCATGTTTGCTGAGACCACATTAAATTTATAGATTTGTTTGGAGGCATTTGGAAGAAAGAATACCACTAAGCTTTTTAATCCAAGAACATAGTATCTTTTCCTATTTATCCGTGTTTTCTTTTATGTGGTTCAGTAAAGTTTCATATCTTTCTCCAAAGATAACATACATATTTGTTTATCAAAGTTGACTATTCTTTTATCTGCAAATAATGAAACACTGCCTCTTCCTTTCCAATCTCATTTATTACTAGGGAAATTTACAGCCGGCTGGAGATCTGGCAGGTATAGATCAATTCTCAAAGTTTTTCCCTCAATGTGATCTGAATTTCCATTATATTTGACAGTATTTCTGTAGCTGGGGGTATAAGTTGTTTCCAAGTTTTACTAGAGATTAAATTTTTACCTTATATTGGGTGTTCTTTTCATTTGATTTGTTGGTGTTTGGGGAGGAAGGGAAGATATCGCACCCATGCTCTGCTACGCCTCACAGGAATCTCCACTCCTTCTTCACAGCGCATACATCCTTCTCAGATGCCACCACCTGGTCTTCCTCTTCCTATCACTAACCCGCCCAGACTAACCCAATGTTTCCATGGGTTTAGTTGGCAATTAATCACATCAATCTTGAACTACCTATCTTATCCTTGTAGTCCAGTACCATTTAGATCTTCTGGTATTATTTCACCTTTTTCTCCCAAACCATATGTTCTTCCTAAGCTAGATTATAAGCACATAGAGATTGGGGTATATTTCATACCTTATTTATAGGGTTAGTTTACTTTCTCTCTCTCTCTCTCTCTTTTTTTTTTTACTATGGCCTCAGAACTCGGTAGCCAAGCAGATATTTACAAATTATATATAAAGAAGTCGAGTTTCTATGCACTGGGGGCTGCGCAGAGCTCAGCTCTCAGCCTCTCTTCCTCCCACCTGAAGCACCACAGCAGAATCCCAGGAACCCTGGAGGATATTTATCAGCAAAGGTCTGGTAGTTCGATCCATCCTTTTGTAACTTTCCCATGCTTGGCAGACATCTTAGGAAAAGTGTAAAGCTACTACAGAAAAGCAATCTGGTAGAACAAATTCAGGAGGAGGAGTATTGCCAGCTCTCACATTAATACTGCTTACACCTTTGGGGAGGGAAATAGCACGCAGTGTCAGGAGGGAGGATTTTTCTGTTTTACTCTTTGCTGGGTTTTTGCATTCTCTCTCTCTCTCTCTCTCTCTCTCTCTCTCTCTCTCATTTTTACTGACTTAATAAATTTGTTTATTTATTTATTTTTCTTTTTGAATTGTGGTGAATACATATAACATGAAATTAGCCTTTAACCATTTTTAAGTGTACGTTTCAAGTGTTATGCATATTTATATTGTTGAGTGATTCATCTGCAGAACTCTTTTCAACTTGCTAAACCAAAACTCTGGACCCATTCATTAAATAACAACTTGCTTCTCCCTGAAGCCCATGGAGACCACTATTCTATTTCCTGTCTCTGAATTTGACTATTCTAGATACCTCATGTAAGCAGAATACAGTATTTGTCCTTGTTTGACTGGCTTATTTCACTTAGCATAATGTCCTCAGGGTTTGACTGGCTTATTTCACTTAGCATAATGTCCTCAGGGTTCACATGCTCTACATGTGTCACAATTTCCCTTCTTTTTGAATTTATTTATCTATTTATATATATTTTTTGAAGGTGTACAACGTGATGATTTATATACATATACTTTTGCGACATGATTACTACAATCATCCATCACCTCATATAGTTACCATTTTTTTTTTTTTTTTTGCAGTGAGGACACTTAAGTTCTACTCTCTTAGCAACTTTCAAACATATAATGCAATATCGACTATAATCAGCATGCTGTACATTACATCCGCAGCGCTTATTTGCTATACAACTGAAGTTTGTACCTTTTGACCAACATCTCCTCATTTCCCCAAACCCCCAGCCCCTGGGAACCACAGAATTTCCCTCCTCTTTAAGGCTGAATAAATATTCCACTGTATATATTATATCAAATTCTGTTTATCCGTTCATCTGTCTATGGACACTTGGGTTGCTCATGTAAATATGCCCCCCTATGTAGAAGGAATTGCAGACATTAAGTTGGTCTGTATCCCTAAATGTAGACTAATACACTTAGAAAGAAAAAAGGGAAGTTCTAACTAATACAAAAAGCCTTTTGGCTATTGTGGCTTTTCTTAATCAATAACATATTCATCTTCGCAAAAAAATAAAAGTCAGGAACCAATGCAGAGCTGTGCATCGAACAATAAAATCAATCAATCAGACCTTGGCCACCATGACTCCCATTTGCTGACCCACCTGGAGAGATTCCGCATGGCAGGGTCTTCATTAGACTTGGTCTTCTAGAAAGAAGCTTAGAGGTAGCGGTAGGTGCAGAAAAGCCAGGATGAAAGGGAAATCTGGTGTCAGCAAGATCCCAAGGGAAGAAATGCCTCAGTAGCCCAGCCCTGACAGAGCTGTTCAGGTGCATATGTGGTGGCCTCAGCCTGCACAGTTCCCTGAAATGGTAGGGTATGTGCCATCAGTGCAGCTGACACTAGGGAACAGGAAGGGCACTGGCCCAGAAAGTCAAGCTGACCTGAGTCTGCCAGACTCAGGCCCTTTGTTGCCTCGGGCACCCTGTAACCTCAGTTGCTTCATCTGCCAATGGACATTGCAACCCCTGCCCGCGGGACAGTTGTTGGAATACATAAAACAATGTCAGAGGAAAACAGCAAACATCATAAGCTCTCAGAGTGTTTGCTGGGCCTCAGTGCCACCACCGAATGTTACAACTTCCTTCCAAACCACTCATCAGCTGGACTGGCTGGCCG
>NW_011888828.1:9638325-9640375 GCF_000151845.1 Pteropus vampyrus | reverse complement strand
CTGGGAACCACAGAATTTCCCTCCTCTTTAAGGCTGAATAAATATTCCACTGTATATATTATATCAAATTCTGTTTATCCGTTCATCTGTCTATGGACACTTGGGTTGCTCATGTAAATATGCCCCCCTATGTAGAAGGAATTGCAGACATTAAGTTGGTCTATATCCCTAAATGTAGACTAATACACTTAGAAAGAAAAAAGGGAAGTTCTAACTAATACAAAAAGCCTTTTGGCTATTGTGGCTTTTCTTAATCAATAACATATTCATCTTCGCAAAAAAATAAAAGTCAGGAACCAATGCAGAGCTGTGCATCGAACAATAAAATCAATCAATCAGACCTTGGCCACCATGACTCCCATTTGCTGACCCACCTGGAGAGATTCCGCATGGCAGGGTCTTCATTAGACTTGGTCTTCTAGAAAGAAGCTTAGAGGTAGCGGTAGGTGCAGAAAAGCCAGGATGAAAGGGAAATCTGGTGTCAGCAAGATCCCAAGGGAAGAAATGCCTCAGTAGCCCAGCCCTGACAGAGCTGTTCAGGTGCATATGTGGTGGCCTCAGCCTGCACAGTTCCCTGAAATGGTAGGGTATGTGCCATCAGTGCAGCTGACACTAGGGAACAGGAAGGGCACTGGCCCAGAAAGTCAAGCTGACCTGAGTCTGCCAGACTCAGGCCCTTTGTTGCCTCGGGCACTCTGTAACCTCAGTTGCTTCATCTGCCAATGGACATTGCAACCCCTGCCCGCGGGACAGTTGTTGGAATACATAAAACAATGTCAGAGGAAAACAGCAAACATCATAAGCTCTCAGAGTGTTTGCTGGGCCTCAGTGCCACCACCGAATGTTACAACTTCCTTCCAAACCACTCATCAGCTGGACTGGCTGGCCGTGGCTGTTGATGGGGACCCAGACTTCACCCTCTTCTTTGCTACCAGCACCTCTGCCCAGTTGCTGTCCTTAGGCCCTAACGGAAAGGCCAAAGGCCCCTGCTCCTGATGGCAATAGCACAAATACTCATCCTTCACTTGTTCCTATTTTTCAGATGGTCAGAGCTGGAAGGGCCCAGAGGTACCAGGGATGTCTAGTGCCAATTCACTCATTTTTACAAAGGAATCGGAAGCCTGGGAAAGACCATGTGGACCATGTAGTTTCCATCAATACTCCTTAAGAGATCACTTCCTCTAAAATACATCATATATCACTTCCTTTAAGATGGACACCAACTCCACATCACTCCTGCAGTAGACAGAGACACAAGGAGACCTGGGTCCTGGGTCCTGACTGCATCTCATAAAGCCAGTCAGAGATAGAAATACTCAGGAAGATGCATATATATATCAGATTACTTTTTTAATAAAAAAACTAATTAGCAACTCTTCCTTTTCTTCCTACCCTTCTCCAAATCCGAGGCTTTAGCAGCCACCATGAGTTAGATGCTTTTCCTGGCAGAAATCCATAAAGCAGTTGATTTGCCCCCGGCTTTTCAGCAAACACGATTTAGCACCATGACAATGCTAATAAGCACAGTGACACATGATTTGGACCCTAGGAGAGACTCTACTGAAGCAATTCAAGGGGGAAAAGGGTCTCACTTACTCTCAGAGAGTCCCAGAGACAGACCCCGTCACGGCTCCATCCACAGCTGCTCCACCCACGGCTGCTCCACACGATCCGAATGCAACCCAGTGGTTTCTTCGTGTTTTCCTTTTGTTCAGATTTCACGGGAGGCAGACAACTAGTTCCAACTCCCTTCTGATTTTTAAAATATTCTAAAGCTATGACGAAAGTCACTTTTCAGGTATCTATAATCCCAGTTAGCCTCTGCTTACATAAATGTGCCCTCCTATGTAGAAGAAATTATAAACATCGAATTGGATATCGGGTCTTTGTCCCTAAAAGTAGATTAATACTGAGAAAGAAGGTGAATTCTAACCCATACAAAACTCTCCTTTAATTCAATATGGCAGCCTCCTGTGCAATCTAACCCTTTATTAGTGTGACTGACAAAATCCTACTTGAAATAATATCTCCTTTAATGACAATAGAAAAC
>NW_011888828.1:9636201-9638275 GCF_000151845.1 Pteropus vampyrus | reverse complement strand
CTGCTCCACCCACGGCTGCTCCACACGATCCGAATGCAACCCAGTGGTTTCTTCGTGTTTTCCTTTTGTTCAGATTTCACGGGAGGCAGACAACTAGTTCCAACTCCCTTCTGATTTTTAAAATATTCTAAAGCTATGACGAAAGTCACTTTTCAGGTATCTATAATCCCAGTTAGCTTCTGCTTACATAAATGTGCCCTCCTATGTAGAAGAAATTATAAACATCGAATTGGATATAGGGTCTTTGTCCCTAAAAGTAGATTAATACTGAGAAAGAAGGTGAATTCTAACCCATACAAAACTCTCCTTTAATTCAATATGGCAGCCTCCTGTGCAATCTAACCCTTTATTAGTGTGACTGACAAAATCCTACTTGAAATAATATCTCCTTTAATGACAATAGAAAACATGTGTCGATCGGTGACTAATGGCTCACATTGAAAGGTACGTACTGCATATCAAGTTCTATGTGTTATGAACATTATTTCTTATTCCAATAGTCTATGAAGTAGCTTCTACTCAATTTTATGGAATTGAAAACTGGAGAACATTATAAGAGGTATTTCAAATCAGGTGTCTGACTCCAGACCTGCTCCCTTAATCACCAGACTCTTCTACCTCTCCTTTATCAGCTGCCAAATAGTAAAAGATTGGAGATCTCAACAAGGAATATAAGCAAAATTTCTGAAAATGATGGAAAAAAGTCTGGCTAATGAGCTCGGCCTTCACCATGAACAGCTGGTTAGATGGTCCATTTGGCCAGCTCTCCCCTCCCCAGCATCCATCCTCTTCATCCTTCTCTCTCACTGCCCCTTCTGCTCCGTCCTGGGAAAAGGGTTTCCTTTATTAATGCCATTCCTGGACATGTGTTTACACAGGGCAGGAAACTTAATATCAACATTCCCTGCAGGAGAGTGTCCTGTCACTTCTGTGAAGCACTTCAGGCTGGCAGAGACCAGCCTCCCAAATCAACAGGCACTTACACCCTTTAAACAGTCTGATGGGAGAGTTTGTTTCTACAGAGAATTTCTGAGTTTCTGAGCCGGTTTGTTATGATGAGTTGAGAGGTGGTTACCCACATATACAACTCCCCGCCCCCGGTGCCTCAAGAGGCTCTCTAAGAAGGATCTCAGGGAATCTATTCAAAGTGGAGAGCAGGGAAAACAGTGGGTTTAGGGACTTCATGGGTGGGAAAGGCTAAACTTGATGAATGAAATTATGTAAGTCTCTATAAACTGGCAGAGAAAGATTGCAATGGATCTGGCTTCGGGATCAGAACACTGACAAGATGTAAAGACTTGGTGGTGGGGGGCGGGGATGGGGACTCAGGAAGCCCAAGGGGCACCATTGGGGCCTAGAAGAACACCACAGGATCAAGGAATAAGCCCAGGTGTTTTTTACGAGGCAAAACATGAGGGCACCCAATTATCTACTTTTTCAGCTTCCTTGCTTGGCTTTTTCCCAGCAGCTCTGTCACTCTGCCCCTCACTCTCCGCACTATCCTGGGGGCTCTCTCCTGTTCTCAAGGCTTCAAACAGAATGATGATCTCACAGACTCCAGCCCATGCCACCTGCCTCCTGGACATTTCACGTACATGTCCCTCCCCCATGCCTCAGACCCACCACATCCAAAGGTTGGGCCCATCCCGAAGTACTCTGTTTCCTTGCTGCTACCTTTGGGAATCCCACTGGAGTGTTCTGCGTTCTTCTCTCTCCTCCCGGCCTTCTGAGTTTGAGTTGCCTCTGCATGATTCTTACAGCTCCTCTGTCTCCTCACTCCCCAGCTCCCACCCCAGCCCTACAAGTCTCTCCCTCGAAAACTGATCATGGATGGGGACATGCTCCTCCCTGGCCTTCTGCCCCTCAGGTCCCTTTTATTGGGATGGACGCTTTCCTTCCAGTCACTGTGTCAGCAGACTCAGACTGCAGGGCATGAATATGAGCCAAAGAGGCCATATACTTTATGATGAATTCTAGACTTTATCTTTTCAGAAGGTGAACACTCGTTTAGTATTTAGCATATAATTGTGTCACAGATCCCAAAATGAATGAGGTCTGATTCTTGCCCTGGAAA
>NW_011888828.1:9634150-9636151 GCF_000151845.1 Pteropus vampyrus | reverse complement strand
CAGTGGGTTTAGGGACTTCATGGGTGGGAAAGGCTAAACTTGATGAATGAAATTATGTAAGTCTCTATAAACTGGCAGAGAAAGATTGCAATGGATCTGGCTTCGGGATCAGAACACTGACAAGATGTAAAGACTTGGTGGTGGGGAGCGGGGATGGGGACTCAGGAAGCCCAAGGGGCACCATTGGGGCCTAGAAGAACACCACAGGATCAAGGAATAAGCCCAGGTGTTTTTTACGAGGCAAAACATGAGGGCACCCAATTATCTACTTTTTCAGCTTCCTTGCTTGGCTTTTTCCCAGCAGCTCTGTCACTCTGCCCCTCACTCTCCGCACTAGCCTGGGGGCTCTCTCCTGTTCTCAAGGCTTCAAACAGAATGATGATCTCACAGACTCCAGCCCATGCCACCTGCCTCCTGGACATTTCACGTACATGTCCCTCCCCCATGCCTCAGACCCACCACATCCAAAGGTTGGGCCCATCCCGAAGTACTCTGTTTCCTTGCTGCTACCTTTGGGAATCCCACTGGAGTGTTCTGCGTTCTTCTCTCTCCTCCCGGCCTTCTGAGTTTGAGTTGCCTCTGCATGATTCTTACAGCTCCTCTGTCTCCTCACTCCCCAGCTCCCACCCCAGCCCTACAAGTCTCTCCCTCGAAAACTGATCATGGATGGGGACATGCTCCTCCCTGGCCTTCTGCCCCTCAGGTCCCTTTTATTGGGATGGACGCTTTCCTTCCAGTCACTGTGTCAGCAGACTCAGACTGCAGGGCATGAATATGAGCCAAAGAGGCCATATACTTTATGATGAATTCTAGACTTTATCTTTTCAGAAGGTGAACACTCGTTTAGTATTTAGCATATAATTGTGTCACAGATCCCAAAATGAATGAGGTCTGATTCTTGCCCTGGAAACGCTGCCAGTCAGATGGAACTATAATCCAAATAAAAGAATAGCATCATAAGATACAGTGAGAACACTGGCCACGTCTGACTCTCAGGAATTCTGCCTGGAGCCATGTCAGAAGCTGCCAGCAAAGACAAGCCCACACAGAAGTTCCAATGAGAGAAACCCCACCTTTCATGTGTTCAAGACAAGATCCAACTTCTGCTCCCTCTCTGTTACCAAGAGGAAGTGTGACCTGTTTTCTTGATTGTTTCTTATTTGCTTCTAGCTCTTCCAAAGTCAGATGAGTGAGAACAAGAGACAAAAATTGTCTGTATGAAAAGCATTAAGGAATTATTAGGGTAGAAAGAAAAACTGAGACTATCAGGCCAAGGCATTGAGTCGTAACGGCTAACAGCATGCAGCACTTGGTGAGACAGGGTCCCAGGGTCCATGCTCTTCGCCAACGCAGTGGGCGACAGCACATCTCCCCGTCTAGTCAACAGCTAGACTCAGAAGCCCCACTTATCCTGGCCTTCCCATCAAAGACCAAGACCCACCGAGCCCAAGTGGTAAAATCCAAAGGGCTCTTCAGTGAATTTGCTCTTCTCTCCATAGGAAAGCAGTAAAATAAGAGCCTCCCAGTTCCTGCAAGTTCCCCCCCTGAAGTGCTATTTATTTCCCAGTCTGTCCCAGCAAGCAGAGGCTGCCAGGCAGAAGAGGGAAGTGATTAATCAGATTCTCCAGCCCTCGGGCAATAGAGGAGGTTTAAAAGGAAATGCAGGGTGAGAAAGTCTACTTAGTGGTTGACTCAACTCTATTCAAAAGTTCCTCTGGACTTTTTCAATCTATCAAATTAAGATACTGGGGGGAGGGGAGAGGGAAGGGCAGGAGTTTCTGATGGAGAAGTGGAATCCCACAGAAGTAAAGAAATGACATTGGCCTGTTCCACATGACCGATCAGGCCTCAAATTCAGGATTCCTGCCTTGATCCAGTGTCCCATTTGCTACCATATGTCCCTGCTTCCTCACCCTCACCAGGAGATTATCAGCTAAGCAGGAGGGCTAGACAGTCTAAAGAATGATTCTCCATGACAACATGGAAGAACAGCTTAGAATC
>NW_011888828.1:9620274-9633565 GCF_000151845.1 Pteropus vampyrus | reverse complement strand
AAACCCAAAGTCAAAGGCAAAGAATGACCAAATTGGACAAAACTGGTTCCTGTAATGGATGGTTAGTGAAAATGTTGGTATTGTTTTTATGAGACTCCATGGATGCTATGACATAAAGCAAACAAGGAATTATGTTAGGGTTGTTGAGAACAGGATTTTTGGTGTGGACGAATAGATTTATAGATGTAAAGATGCATACAAGGTGTAAAATGGTGAGGTTGCCATGAAGAACAGTATGATGGTTCCTCAAAACGACACAGAATTACCATATAATCCAGCAATTCTACTTCTGGGTATAAACCCAAAATAACCGAAAGCGGGGACTCGAACAGACATTTGTACACCCACGTCAAACAGCAGCATGTGGACAGAGGAAGGGTATCTACAGAAAGTAGCCTCGCAGGGTGACTGATCATAAATCGCCCACTGGATAGGTCACATGGGTAATCATGCCTCAGGTATATAAATTCTTTAGTAAAGGGTTTGTCTTCGTCTTCAACTGCTCATTATTTCTGTGCATCTAGTTTAACACATCTTTCAAGTAAGTGTGACCAGCCTCAAGAAAGAACATAATCTTAACTATCCCATAATCCAATCCCCGTCTTGCTTTCTCCTACCTTGTAATCTTCACTATGTTCCTTCCCTAATTCCAAATGCATAAAAGAAGCTGCAAACTGTCATTCTGGGAAGCATTTTTCCTAGACTATTAAGATCACGCTTCCAGGCATATCCTTTGTTTAACTCAAATTTTTATAAAAATTCTCGACAGGTTTGGATGCTTTCACCTCAACAAGCATTATTTACAAAAGCCAAAAGGCAGATGCAACCCAAGTGTCCATCAAAAGATGAATGAATAAACAAAACGTGGTAGACACATAAATTGAATATTATTCAGCCTTTAAAAGGAAGAAAATGATGACACAGGGTACGACATGGATAAATCTGGAGAATGTTAGGCTAAGTGAAATAATCCAGACACAAAAGGACAAATACTGTATGATTCCACTTGCACGAGGCATCCAGAGTAGCCAAACTCACAGAGACAGAAAGGAGAATGCGGTTTTCAGGGGCTGGGGACAAGGGGGAACGGATACAGAGTTGACAACGTTCTGGGGATGGCCGGCGGTGACAGTGGCACAGCAATGTGGGTGCACCTAATGCCACTGAACCATAGACTTAAAAATGATTAAAATGGTCAATTTTATATTGTATGTATTTTACCACAGTTAAGAAAAAGCTGTGTAAGGGGAAGGAAAAGCCTTTTAGAGCTAAATTTGAATTGAAAGTGCTGATATCAACACACATAACATTTTATCTTATCTTTCTCGGTGGGGTGGGGAAGTATTTCCTAACTCTCTATATCAAGTGACTAACCCAGTATCCAAAAGCTCAGCTAGCAGTGCTCGCTTCGGCAGCACATATACTAAAATTGGAAGAATACAGAGAAGATGAGCATGGCCCCTGTGCAAAAGCTCAGCTAGCAGAGCTAGCTCTAAGAGTGGTGTCCAAACACCATTCCTCGCTAAAAGGATCCAGGGCTTCTTGGATAAATGACCACATCCAGGTCTGGGAGGAGAAAAATGCATGAGAAGATCTTGGAACATTTTGTAGTACAGAGAGCAGAAAAAGATTAAACTAAGATTTTTGTCAAAAAATTCAGGAACCAATTTGAACAAGTTCCCACTGGTAAAGGTGGGAAAATCTGAGCATCCATTAGGATAACTACATAGATCAAAACATATCATGTACGTTTAAATCCATGAATTCCTAATCATACTAAAAAAAATCATTTCATTGGTATTTTCTAAGGATGCTATAGATTAAAATAAACTTGAGACATATCAACAGAGGCAACGCATGGAACTTATTTAGATCCTGATTTGAACTAACTGTTAAGACATTTGAACACCGGTTGCATATTAAGGAGTAATACTTAATGTGTTTCAAAGTGATACTCGCAGTAGGGCTTTATTTTTTTAAAGTGCCCTTACATCTTTTAGAGATACATAAATAAGTATTTATAGAAGAAATGATAAGTTGTCTGGAATGGTCTTTAAAATAACATAGTATAGGGGGAGGGGAAGATGTAGATGAAATACAGCTGGGAATGAGCGGTGGTTGAGGGGAGGGTGAATAGTTACTCTATTTCTGCTTTGAAATTTAACATATTTAAAAATTGTTTAAAAGGCAAGAATTGAACTTAAAATCATCTTCACTTTTACCCCTCCTGTTGCTCTGGCTAATCCAACCTACAGGATCTAGTGATGCATACCTGTGTAAACAGTACTTTCCCCTGTAATTATCTATATTCCAATTCAAAGCCACTCTAGGCACCTACCTCACCTTTAAAGACAGAGCAAAAAGAAGGTGGAATTACAGAAGAGGGTGGGACCCTGCCTCCGGGGGCAGATTAGCCACGTCCCTGTCCCTCTTCCCTTCCAGCGCAGAGAAGGGAAGATCTGGTTTGGGAAACTAGAATCAGGCCTGAATTTTTGCCCCTTCTTTCCACCTCAGCTTGGACACAAGCCATTCCACGGTGCTGTGTCCTACTGCTAAAGCACTAGACATGAACTCTTCCAAAATATCCTTGTAGCATGTCGCTCCCTTCCCATCAGAGTTCTTTCTCCAGTCGGGGACAGTTGCAGAAGTGCAGAGGTAAAGCAGCCATCGCCTTGCAAGAGTGAAGCAACAAAAAAACTGAGAGCCACAGTTTTTGGCTTTTCTATGTTATAACCAAAGTGATTCATCCAAAATGCTACTCGAATCCTGCCACTCCACTACTCTACTTTGAAGTCTTCTCTCATCGAGGACAAGTCCAAAGTCTTTAGATGCTTCTGCTTGCTTTCCAGCCTCATGTCCTCCCACCCAATACTGCAGAAAAGCCAGACTCAAGAAACAGCCTCACCTTGGCATGTCCTTCCTCCAATGCAGCAAACTCCTAATCGTCACATAGGACTTAACACAGGAGTCCTCTCCTCCAGGAAGCCTGGTCTGAACTTCTGGTAACAAGGCCAGTTTAAGAATCCTAGGGCTCCTGTGGAACCCAGATGGACCCGGCTACAGCTCCCCATACACTGAGAGTACACATTCACTTTTTATCTCCCCCACCAGACCGCAAGCTGCTGGCATGCAGAGATCGTGTTCATTTTTGATCTCCAAAGCCTAACAAGTGCCCAGATCACAGCAAGCAGGCCAAAATATTCATTGACTGGTTGACTGATGAAGCAAATGATGTGTCTGTGTCTGGAACTGGTGTTTGTAATGGCGCCCTACCCTCTGTGGATCTCCACAGCCACCTGGGACCTCAGACACTGAATGGGTTTGGTACAGAAAAGTAAAACCAGAGGAACAACAAACTGAGACCAACTCTGAGGTCACTTAACCTATGGTTTCCCAAAGTTGTTTTTACATTTTGGTAGCTAAGTATCTTGTTATATAAAAGAAAAAGTAAAATTGGGCCATCAAACCCTAAATTTCTCAGATGCTGTTGCTTAAAATGAGGCTGGTAGCCATGAAAACCTCCTTTACACAGACTGAAAGAATTTGAGTTTGATGCCTAGGCAAGCTCATGAAGGCTACGTGTTACCATGGTAGCTTTGGTATGAGGAAAGATAAAGCCATCATCAACTATTATCACTAAAATCCACAAGACTCTGGATTTTAAATCTCCCAAAGGGCGCCGGAGCAGCCCTTCTCACCATTCCTGCTCCTGGCCTGATTTCTTAACCTTATAAATGCAGATACTCAAACTAAGTAAGTGGTCCAAAGTCATCCAGCATTTGGAGCCTCACAAATCAACACACCCTGCAACTGGTCACCTCACTTCAAGGGAGCAACCATTTAAAACTTATAAATATGCTCTAGTTTTAAATTGGCTCTACATAATATGCTGTAAGATTGAAAAATTATGTTTTCACATACAACTCTCCCATTCGATTGGCTATTTATTACTGGCAGTTCCTTCAGTCCATTTCTCATTCTTGCTCTGTTTAAGGGATCATCTTCAGGAGCCAGTCTGAGCCACTAATCTTATAAAAACTTTCTTCGATGATGAAATAACTAAACAGTAACTTTTATGATTGTTTAAATATATAGATACACACGTCTGTATATGTATGGTAACTAAAAAGTCAAAGATTAATGCCTAACAGCGGTTATCTTTGGATGGTAAGATTACCAAATATTTGTACATTGGTTTATATGAGTTTTTCATTTTTCTATATTAAACATACATAGTTTAAGAAAAAAAATAATTAAGTTCTTCTGATACCATTTGAAAAAAAAAAAATAGTATGTTTTTCTGAAGCCATCTTTGACCTGGAAAACATTTTCTTTTTCCAAATAAGCAGTGTTTTCCTATTAAGTGTGTACTCCGTGAGAACCACATTCTTTCTTTAGGGTCAAGTTAAGTTCTCTCCATATGCTAGGGAAAGGTTTTATTTGTTGTTTGTTTTCCCCGCCTACTCAATTTTGAGGGGTAACCTGTATTATTGCCTCTCTTTACCAGCTTTGATTTATGGTCTTGGAAGTCAGGTCATTCTTTGCTAGGTTGAAGCAAAAAGAGAGGAAAAAAAAAAATGTTTCCCCACCTAATATCTGATAAAATATCTGAAAAGGTCATTGCAGACCTTGACAGAAACACATACAATTTCAAACCGATCTGATAAAACAGCGACTAGAAAACTTTTATCAGAAATATAACTTGCTATTTCCCAGCTCAATTGACTGAACTTCTTTTTTTTTATTTGAAATGACAGACATCATAAGATAGGAAAAGCTGCAGATAAGAAACCAAATTGAGTTGTCTTGAATCAGATCCGATTGTCTGCCTCTGGTTCAAACTCCCACACCTGTTCGGAATGGGTCAATGAGAGTCTCTTGGCATGGTCCCTGAGGGGTTTGGAAACATTGCAAAAGTGGTGAACTTTGAGACTTCAGCGTTTATTCTGCGATTATAATTAACCTGCTCACCTGTTGCTATCGATCAATTCTGAATGGAGGTGATAAAGTTTGACTGGATTTCTAGAAGTAGAAACGAAGATTTAAACTGGGAAGAAAGAAAAGAAGATTAAAAAATAATTTAAGGACCAAATTCAATTTTAAGAAGCAAAACCGAATCTGTGATTGGCTTAATAATCCTTAAAACTTCCCACCAGATTCTGGTGGTAATGCCTTCATTTCTCATCCTCCAAAGTAAAGTACATCTGTGACTGTTCAACACTGGACACTTGCAGAGGCTTCTCAACCACTTTAAACATATGGAATGGCTTACCTGCCTAGATTATATTCTTCCTTTGGGGGAAAATATATTTAAAGACCTGAAGTCAATTTGGGGGCTTCCGCAAAATGCTGAAGGCCAAAAACCCAAAATCCCTTCATTCAGATTAGAGGCTTGAATATCCTGGCTCAATTTTGATTACAGAGCAGTAATAGATAAAACCATCGGCCCCCTGCCAGAAACGAGAAAGCTTCCATTGATGACTTGTGTGTTCAATTCAGACCAAAGCCACCGGGCTCTTCAGGCCTGGGGTTTTATATTCACTGTCTTGATCCATGTACCTACTCTCATCTTCATTTAAAACATAATTACTGTCCTTTTCTCCCTTCTTTTCTCTGCTCCTCCCACAAATACATTTGAATCTTCAGAGAAAGGGGAATACAAAGAAGATGGTATTAGTTTTCTTTTAGGAAAGGGATTTGAGAGAGCCATATGGTTTTGCTCTTATGCAGCCATCAGTCTCTCCAGAGCGAGAATCCTCTAGTTTGAAGGGTCTGAATTCTGGGAAATCTCTCTCTAATTCTCTGCACGCCAGAATCAGGAGACTGAAAAGTAAGCTCTGCAAGGCAAGGATTCCTAACGCTGCAAGTTCTACAGTGTTGGAATGAGATGGAAGGTCACTCCGGAAGCCACTGCACCTGGAGACGCATGAAGGGAAGCAGGAAGACACGGAAGAGAAACTACACAGCGGAGAGGGAGCAGGTGAAGAGACAAGTAACAGAAAATTCTAAAGTTTAATTGAGTCCTTCCACCACCAAACAGCTTCTGGCCCTGAAGGGATAAGTGCAAATAAATGCAAAGTGTGGTAAATGTGGGGAAAACATGGTCCTGGATTTGGCCTTAACTGAGTTCTAAGCCAGAGCTGCTGTTTCCTACCAGCGAGAACTTGGGCAGGTTACTTAATCTTTCTGAGCATCAGTTTCCTTTCCTGCAAGACGGAGATCAGGATATCTACTCTCAGGAAGGACTTCCAAAGTCTCTGTCACCTGACATCTGCCTCATTGACCCTTAATAAAGGATCTAACTTATTGTATATAAATTACACATATATCATGCAAGGTACAGGCATATATGTAGCACAAGATATAGGGTACTATTCCTGAAAAGTTGTTAAGTAGCTTCCGAACATTAATGTACCTAAACTTGTACATTTATTTTGTATAAATTAAAACAGATCGAAGGTTATTCCTATTATAACCCCACTCATTTTCTCTTCCCTACCTTCTTTAGAAAGAGACAAAGGAGTAGCTCTATAGATAGCCAATAAAATGTTTAAATAATCCTTCGTGGATGTGTTATAAAAGACCATGCCATGGACCACAGAAAGTCAATATAGCAGAGAGATACTCATCCCCAAACCTTGAGAGAGCCTCATCCCCTGCACTTTATTCAGAAAGTGCAGGCCATAGAAGGCACAGCTGACAAATGCTTTTAGATGCCAAAAAGCCCCTTAGAGTTCTCAAAGGGGCACATCCCCAGCCTGCAAGAATTGCCTCTTCTAGGCAATGATAAAACCAGCGGTCCTGCCACGTTCTCATGCAAAAGGAATTAGCAACCTTTGCAACTCACTTCAGCTCTAAATTCCATACAACTCAATTGTCTTAAAAGAACAGGCTGAAAAGAATTTGTTAAAAGACTTACCTTGCCCCAGAGGTAAGTAAATTGTTTTTTCTAACACAATCCCATCACTCTCCTAGGTTAGAGGTGTTAAGGATTTGGCCCCAATACAACCCAAGGGAGAACTACTCACACCAGGCAAGGTCGCCTGTGTATGTGCCCATAAAGGCATCTTAGGAAGCCACCTCGGTGCTGGGGTGGGACATCTGACAATTGCTGACTGAGATCTGTTACTTGTAGACAGTATTGAGAGTAGGATAAGGTTTTATGTCCCCTCGGTAAAACAATCTGTTGAATAAGAAAAAATCAAAAGCCATAGTCAATAAACAACAATTTGTTTTAAAGTACTTTTCCTGTGCATCCATAAACTAAAATAGATCCCTGTTTTAAAAAGGGGGGAGATGGGCAGGTAGACTTTCAGGAAGTTAATTCATGAATACTGTATGTCTTTTCAAAAACTTAATTGGTTTAGTATTTTTAAAATTAGTAATATATTCGCATGGTTCAAAAATCGAAAGATTCCATTGGTACACCCATGTTCACAGCAGCATTCTTCAGAAGCCAAGAGGTGGAAACAACTCAAGTGTCCATGATGGATGATGGATGGACACACAAAATGTGGCATATGCATACAATGGACTACTATTCAGCGTTAAAAAGGAAGGAAATTCTGACACATGCTACAAATAGAAATGAACCTTGAGGACATTAGACTCAGTGAAATAAGCCAGTCACAAAAAGACAAATACTATATGAGTCCACTTATATGAGGTGTCTAAGGTAGTCAAATTCATAGAGACAGAAAGTAGAATGGTGGTTACCAGGACCTAGGGAGAGGGAGAAATGGGGAGATATTTAATGGATATATAGTTTCAGTCTTGCAAAAGGAAAAATCTGTTTCACAACAATGTGAATATATTTAACATTGCTAAACTATACACTAAAATGGTTACGATCATAAAATAAAATAAAATTTAACTTTAACCACCCTATATTATAAATGCATTTTTTGTTATTTAATAAAGCAGCACAGAAATGATTATTTAAAAAATAGTTAAAATGTTTTAAAAATTAAAAAGGTTCCAAGGCATATATGGTGAAAATTCTTTCCCACCCTTATCCCTCACCAACCCAGTTATCCCCACCATGGGCAATCAAAGTTACAAATTCCTTGCAAATACTACTTCTAGGGATAAATTAAGTATTTTCAAATGTATATAATCTTCTCTTCTCTTTCTCTTTTTTGTTTTTTTGTTTTTTGCTTTTTGTTTTTTTGTTTACACAAATATCATGCCACACACATATCTTGCACTTATAAATGTCTTGGAGAGGACGCCATATCATTACATAATGAACTTCCTAATTTTTATGCCTACCTGATATCCTATTGTTTGCATGTACCATATGTATACAAATAATCCCCTATAAATGCACAGTTAGGTTATTTTCAATTTCTATTATTATGAACAATGCTGCAACTAATATGTGCCAGTATATTTGTAGAATAAATTCCTAGAAATTAAATTTCTGGGTCAAGGGCATCTACTTTGTAATTTGTCAGTTATCACTAAGGGCTCTCCATAAAGGTTGTACCAATTTACACTCCCACCCACAGGTATCAGAGTTCCTGTTTCCCCACACCTCAGAGTATGTTTGTTTTCTTAGTTAATTTAAGTAAAAGAAAAAAATGGGGTGGGATACAGAAGAAAGTGTTATCTAAAACTGTCTCCTGTGCATGCATCACTCCACCTGAGTGCTTAGAAAGTGCCTAGCAAATGTGGCCTGACCTTTTGATGGGACACAATTGGGCAGGTGACAGGTCTCACTAGAAGCAGTGACACACCCCTGGCCACTCCTACACACCTTTCCCATTTAATTGGTTCTCAACTAAGCACCACAGACCAGCCCCAACTCTGAATGACCTGCTCAGGGTGGTAACCGGAAAGTTAAACAACTTTGGTTTTCTCAAAGACTGACAAATCATTCTCTGGCCAAACATGCTACTTAAGAGCTGATCTCACAAAGTTCCCAGTATAAATGAACTCGCTCTGAAAGCAACTGGCTTCATTGATAAGCAATTCCAGATTGAGATTCCAGAAAAAGATCCAGAAAACACTTCAGAATTTTCCACCGACCTACACCATAAACAAAGTCTTAGAACACCGTGAACGAAGCAAAGCTTTTAAAGAAACCATCGGGGTAACACTGGTAGACATGTATTTCACTGTGTTATTTTGTCCACCTCCCTCATTTTTTTAATCAAACCTCGAAATGATTTCAAATTTTTGAGCTCCTTTAAAAATATTATAATTGCTTGTTTCTCTATTATACAAAAAAATTCTTATTCCATAATAAAATATATTTTCACAGCTTTTCCAGTAACATCTACTACAATGCTATTTCCTTCAAGACATACTTACATACAATATCCACTGTCTCCTTTTTAGCCTTAAGAATTTACAACCATTAATTGGTACAAAAATCAACTTTATTGTGGTATAATATACATAAAATAAAGTACTCCTGTTTTACATTTCCATGAGTTTTAACAAATCATTATATGTGTAACTATTCTGATTGGGTTCTTTAGAAGGAGAGACAGCTATGCTATCCTGCTATAGCTATTTCACATCCATACAAACATGACCCGAGCCCTTGAAACGTAAGAATTCCCTGCATGGCTCCCCTGGCAGATGGCAATGCAGTCTCTCCTTAAGCACTTTTAGTGCCCTGGGCTTTATTATTAAAATAAGCCAGCCATATTCCATAGTCCGTTTCAACAACTACAGTCATGTGTGAGAAAGTTTTCTTCTCAAACCTAATACCTGCTCACCTGGAGCAACATTAAGTTAGAAGGCCAAAGACTTGCCTTTTAGGTATCTATATGCAGTTACTCTCTTCCTCTCTTATCGACTCTGTGACTTCTCCAACTTAAACAGCTCCCGTGGTTTTCCAAAGTTTCCAGAACCTGCTCAATCTTCTGAGGCCCCCAAGTTGGCCTCTTAAGTGGCCATAGTGTGCAGTTTGACCTGGGCAGAGTACTAAGGCAATTGCCTCCTAGATCTCTACTCAAATATTTGCTAACTGCCCAGCATGTGCCAGGCACTTAAATATGAGTAAGACTCTACCTGCCCTCAGTAAGGTCACATAATTCCATTAATGCAGCCTAATTAATGATTTCAACAGTTGCTTTAGGGCTGTGGCTCATATTGAACTTGGAATGGATTAAAGTTCATATACATTGCAGTCAAGGTAGAATAATTCCTTCCAGTCCAAATGCAGGGCTTTACAGAGGCCCCTGCTAGCTTTTATGACTTTGATTTTTGCCTTATTCCAATAACCAACATAAGAACTCTGGCAAGGTATTATCTATTGTTAATATTAAGGCAGTTAATACTTCTAGAAAAATACAGGTGTTCTCTTATTTTTCCTCACTGAAATTAAAAAGTTTCTGAGTGAAAGGTGAGTTAGTGTGTGTGTTTTTAACCTATGGTGATAAATACATTATTTAAGCAAAAGCCAAGCTGTGTTGTATCATTTCATGATACTACACAGTGTTGACAGTAAATGAGGGCATAACTTTTCTTTTTCTTTTTTTGAAATTGCAGGTATTTCTGGCAAACTCCTATTCACCCTTCAAGACCAAATGCAGATGGCACTACTTAGGTGAAAACTTCCAGATTCATACACAGAGGGAAGAACCTCTGTCTTCTGTCCTTTGCTCTCCACTCATTACTGTAGCATACTGCTGGGTCATTCACCATTATGTCTGCTTAGGGTGACCAGCCATCTCCATTTGTTAAGGACTGTCCTAGGTTTAGTACTAAATTTCCCAAGTCCTGGGAAACCCCTCAGTCCTGAGAAATCGGAAAAATTGACCACTCTACATGATAATGTATGACTGTTTAATAAAATAGCCATCATTTAGGAGAGGCCAAAGCCAAGTACTTCACAGACATTATTTTTCTAATTTAAGACAATACCAAAAGGAGCTATAATTATCCCATTTTACAGAAAAAGAGAGGAGATTGAGAGAGTAACTTGACCAATATCACAGGGGCACCTGAGATTGAACGTAGGTTTGCTTGAGTCATACCACCACATTGCATTGTCATCTCAGGGCCTGGTGGCAACTCCACACAGCAAGCTATCAATAAATACCATGGAACCAGTAATCCCTTATCATCCTTCTGGCATCCTTCTATCACCTGGTGTCAGTTAATACTCCAAGGTCGGTCCTCGAGAGAGTTACCAGGCATTTCCAGGATGGTCCATGTGATGTGAGGAACACATAAAAAGCTCATTTACGGGCACTGCTTTTTAACTTGCTTTTATGTAACTGCCACCTGAAGATGTGAATGCCAACAAAGTCAACCCGCCTCATGTTCCCTCACAAAGATAACATGGAACCTTTCAGGGCTGGCCCATTTAAAACACATGACTATGTGTAGAAGAGAAAATCCAGCTGTTAGGCCAGTTCCTAGGGCTGTCGTCAGGTGGGACTTCCTGCGCTAGTGGGACAGAGCACAAGAGTAACAGAAGACAGGTCACACTTCTTGGCAAGGAGGCTCTCCTTGAAGGGATGCTTGCCATTTGTTGACACTGGAATTTGGGAAACATGCGTTACTCTGGACCCTCCTGCTTGGTACCCGTTACATTTTAGAATCTAAATATGCACTGCATGCACTCACATCGTATCTTTATTTATTTATTTATTTATTTTACATAATCGGGCCGGAAATCCGCCGAACAAGAAAGAACCCCCAAACTTGGCCTTTGAAACTGGCCTTTTTTTTTTTTTCCTTAACCAAAGGCCAAATTCTCACTCCAGGATTATAAGGGTTACAAAACAACCGCTTCACTCCCATCTCCAAGTTCAAAAAAAAAAGTGGAACTATGGGGACCTATTTTGAAACAGAAGTTCCAGAGAGAATGCAAGAGTTCTAGGAATGCAGGGCCAAAGCGCCCCACCTCACAACACGCCTACCCGGAGCCGCCATTGTATGGAGATGTCACACGCGCTATCTCACGCTGGTCCTCCCCAAAGGCTCCGGAGGTGCCCCTCCTCCCCTGGGGTGTGCCGTCTGGCTCCCCCGCGACGGGGACGGGGAAACTAGGAGCCACCGACCCAGCCCCCGGCGCCACTTCCACGGTTAATCAGTTTACCTGGGATGTGTATTTGGCTGGACCCCCCTGGAGACGTTCCCTAGCCACCCAGGGCCAGA
The DNA here is from genome assembly GCF_000151845.1 of Pteropus vampyrus. Taxonomy (NCBI): domain Eukaryota; kingdom Metazoa; phylum Chordata; class Mammalia; order Chiroptera; family Pteropodidae; genus Pteropus; species Pteropus vampyrus. The sequence goes on along the minus strand of NW_011888828.1, from coordinate 9,621,445 downwards.
GAATAATTTAACAGCTCTTCAAAGCTAGGTCCCTTCTCGGAGCCAACCCAAGACTGGAAACCTGGGAGGGACAGGTTTTACTCTTCAAAGTGAGAACAAATGCGAAAGGATTTATCACTTAGTAGGTAGTCAATAAATGTTAACTTTGTTTCTCAAGTCTGGGCTTCCCCTCCCACACAAAAGCCATCTCCATCCACACCCGATCCTGTCCCTTCCTGAAATTCCACAGGACCAGAGGTCGTTTGCATTTTTAGCTAGTGGTTGCCACTTCCCTTTCCCTCCCAGCCCAAAGCGCGGAGGTCTTTTCTCAGACTTCATTTTGTTCGTCTGTAAATCCGGGCAGGGGCGCACATGTCGGCATCCTTCCCAAGTGTGACATGCAAAAAATATATTAAATTGTGCCCATTAGGATGGGCTATTTCTAACCTCAGCCCTCGGGACAAGCGGAGGCTCAACACGTAGATGCTGCAGCAAAGTCTCCGTTTAAATCGGGCATTATCAAGACAGCATTATCAAGACAGCATTATCTTGACAGCATTATCAAGACAACACGTAGATGCTGCAGCAAAGTCTCCGTTTAAATCGGACATTATCAAGACAGCATTATGAAGAAGTCCCTCTGGGCTTCCCGTGTTCCTGGACACTGACCAGGCAGTGCGTTTAATGCACCCCTAGGCACATCTGCCTGGCAGACCAGCACAATGCCACAATACGCTTTGGCCCCAAAGCACTCACATGGTGCCGACCCCATTCAACCCATCTCCATAGCTCCGGTCCCTCCTTTGTTCCCGGTGTGAAATCCCCGACAGGAAAATTATCTGCCACCCCGAGGGATCCTCCAACTGGGCCGCCAAATGGCCCAGAAGATCTTGGGCCCAAGCCAATGTAATCAGTTTCCTGCAGAGGACTCTGAGGGAGGGCCAGGAGGAAGCGCGCAGAAACCCAGCGATCGCCAGCGCGGTCCACCGAAGGCTGCCGAGCTGCTCTTCCCAGGTCCCCCGTGAGCCCGTTGGCCTCCAGCAGGAAGCCACAGATGGGCGCTGCCCGGGCCGCGGCAGGCCTAGGCAGCCCCGACGTCTGGGCTGCACGGAGGACGCGCTCAGACCCTACCACCCTGCAGCCACCTCTCCTTCATAATAGCATCGAGAAGACAGGCCAGCCCTCAACAGAA
>NW_011888828.1:9617860-9619819 GCF_000151845.1 Pteropus vampyrus | reverse complement strand
AGGTAGGGCAGACCCAGCACCGAGGAGGGCACCCGCGGCGTGGGCACGTAGACCGGCGAGGACGCGGCGCCCGCGCTGTGCATGAAGGCGCCGGGGCCGCCCGCGTCGTAGGCCCCGGGAGGGGGGCCGTGGTTGGCGGCCATGGCCAGGCTCTGGTACATCGCCCCTGCGAGCTCTCAGCTGCTGAGTCCTTTCTCTCACTCGGCGGTCAAGGAGCAATGCGCGGAGAGAAAATAATAATCATAAAAAATAATGTACAGGGGAGGGACTGTCACGAAAACGAAGATCAAAATCGAATGTTAAAAATAAAAATCCCTCAAAAATATATATGTATTAAATCCATCATTGAGCAAAAGACGCTCGGCTCTCGTTTACTCTGGAAAATCCCAAACTGAATTTTTGGTGGTTCCAAGAGGTGGTGAAGGAGGGGCTGAGTCCACCCCACCCCAGGGCCTGGAGGTCCCGAGCGTCTAGGAGTGGCAGAAGATGCGGGGTAAAGCCTGGGCGCGGGTGCGGGGCACGGGCCTTGGGTCACGCCTGGAGCAGTTGCAGCGCACAGTCTTCAGGACACCAGCAGCCTCGGGCGCAGGGCGCGGTAGGCTGGTTCCAAAGCCCAGGGCCGGGCTGGCTCTTTTCCTCCTCGCCGCAGCCAGGGTCCTAAGGGGGAAAGACAAAAGGGAGAGAAGTTCATTCCGAACTTTCAGGGTCCATTTCCCTATGCTTGGTTAACTTCTCCCGCACTGCGAACTCAACGGCCACTCCTGGGATCAGTTTTGGAGGCACGCGGTTCCGAGGTAACCAGCGGTCTTTGTTTTACTGAGGCCGTAGGGTCAGACTGTCCGAGGAAATCTCCGGGGGAGGGGTCCCTTGGAGATGCGGGGCTTCCTGGTTATTGGACATGGAATTATTGGTTGTGATCTAGGCCCTTTTTTTTTTTTTTTTAATTTTTATTGCTTCTCAGGAAGGACTTTAATTTACCTTATTTTTCAAACGTATTATTGTCACAGTATTATATACGTCCAAGGGTTTTGGGTTCCCGTGGAGTGCCTGGGACTCAAGAAATCTAAACCACCACCTCCATTCCCCCACTTATCCTAAGCGTGCCTGGGCATGAAAGAAATTTAAATTACCCACGGAAAAGAATGACAAACTTTACAAAGCTCAGCAACCTAAGAAATTATTGTCTGTAATCTTTTTAAGCTAGAGGTAGAGTCTAAATGTCTATAAATGACCACACTGTGTGCTACATCTGGGTGAAAAGAATTCTTATCCATACACTATGCCATGTGGACATAAGACAAGATACATAGATATATGGCAAATAGATAAATTTTAGAGATTTTGCGGATTGTATATTAAGACCAAGAAAGTGAGAGGAATGTACAAAGTCACTTTACAGAACTACTCGGTAGACCATTCCAATTCATTGAATGGCTTTTCATATAGAATCACTGATCCACCCATGTCTGGAATCAGAACACCAGTGAGGCTGCTTGGGGCAAAGAAGTTTGTAGGATCTCATTATATCCTTGTATCCGGTGTTTTGATTTTACCAGACAAATTTGCTGATAAAATAAGAGCTCCACGTTCTGAAGCACCTGCTCTGTTCAGGTCCTCTTCTCCACACTCCACTAAGTAAAAGTGCCTCTCTTCGTTTTACAAAAGAGAGAACTGAAGCATTGGAAAGTTTTGAAACTTGTCTAAGATCGAAGTACAATCAAAAGGGGTGGGATACAGGATCTCTAAGGCTCTTGAGTTTGAGGCTGTGCACTGTACTTCTACTTTTCTCCGTAAGAAGAGGCAGCTACTCCTAACAGTGGTTTCTTTTTCATTGCAATAGTAGACTTACAAAGATATTAACTGAACTATATACTAAATATAGGCTCTGCCACTACCGAATGAATGACTTCAGACACATTACATAAGCTCTCTGTGTCTCAATTTCTTCATCTGCAAAAA
>NW_011888828.1:9608107-9617190 GCF_000151845.1 Pteropus vampyrus | reverse complement strand
TCTAAAACATGTTAAGCTTTTTCTCACATAACTGCGAGAAAGGAAGATGTACAATTTTGTAATACAACTGCCAATATACATACCAATGCTAACTTACGAGCTTTAAAATGTCAACGCTAAAATGTCAAATCTAACATTTGTCTTTCTTACATTCTCGGCCTTTTTATATGGTTGATAAATTACTTAAGAGTTGGATTACTGGACAATAGAAGGTGGAGAAAATATCCCTATGTATAGCCTTGCAGAAAGACAAGAAATTATTCCCTCAAAACAATTCATGCTTGTTTCCATAATTGCCCCGGGGTCGTGGAGTCTGCTGAGGCAGCCCAGCGGCCTCCTGGGAATGGCAGAGGTCTGGACTCGCGTGAGGGCCCAGGCCTGCGCCCCAGTTTCTCTTCTTCTGACCCATCATCCCAATTCACCCCAAATTCACAGGCAAGACAGGAAGTGCTTTCTACTTGATTTAGCCCACAGCCCCCTTTCCGATCTATTTCTGAGAGCTGGGAGGTCCAGAGTCCCGAATGTTTGCGTCCACTTAAAAGTCACTCCTGCCCTTTCCACTCAGCTCGTGCCTTCTCTCTGGGCCTGCCGGGCAGAAAGCTATCACACACAAACGAACTCAGAAGTGGGGGGAGGGGAGCATCACCCCATTACCCCCAATAAACCCTTTCTGTGATTAAAAGCCTGAAATCTGCTCCTGGCTCCCCGTTTCTTTTGAGAAATGCAGGAATTACTTCTCCAAGCACTTCCCCAACCTCCCCAGCGGCGCCGGCGGTGCTGCCTGACTCCCTTCGCCCCCGGCGTGGGTCCCTCACCACCCTCTTCCCCCAACCAAAAGGCCTCTCATTCCCTCGACCTGGTGGCAATTCACCACTAGGGCATCCTCCTCTCCCCTGGGTGACCCCCCAGCCCAAAGCCAATCGACATAATATCGTGGATCCGGGCAGCTAACCGTGGCCAGCGGAGGGACGTCCCTGCTCTCCGCCCGGGTTCCGGCCGTCAGCTAGTGTCACCTAGTAGTGTGGGTGAATGGGGTTGTTAGCTTCGTGAGGGGCGTCTAGCTCCCAGGACTCTGGTCAGGTAGGCGAGAGGGGTGGCCAGAAGGGCATGAAGTCCGGGCGCTCAGCAGCCCTTAGCGATTTCAGAGCGCCTCCCCGGGGCCTCTGCCTCTCACCACCACTCTGAGTCCCCAGAGTCACCGACGGGCGACAGTCCTCTGTCTGCGCCCCACCATGTTCGAGCTGTCGTGTGGCCTGTCCTAAGTCAGTCTGGGTGGTTTCGCACGGCCATATCACCACTCAGGCCCAGGCCTGCGAGGTGCAAACATGGGCTGGAGAATCTGTACGCGGAGGTGGGATTAAAAACGTTCAAGTTCACACAAAAAGACTCAAAGCAACTTCCAATATCCCGCTCCACTTCCCCCACCCCAAATCTTACTTCGATTTAAAGAAGCTGCTAAGCTAAAGGCAAACGAAGAGCAGAGTTTGGCCAACTGGGAGAGGTGGAGTGAGTGACCAACGTCTCCTTTCCGCCTACTAGTCAGTCGCCTCTCTACTCCCTGGCAAACTAGCGCGGGGGATCTCGGAGTATCGCGGGGGGCGGGAAAGAGCAAAGACAGGGGAGAAAAAACCGTACCTGCCGGAGCTGGAGCGTCCAGGAGGGCCGGTACGCGCTCTCCTGGGCCCTGGAGCTTTGGCGGCGGCGGAGCCTCTCGCAGCCACTGTGCCAGCCGCCTCCAAGTCCCCCAGCTCGCCGCCCAGGTCCCCTCGGCCCTGTGCTCCCGCTCGCGGTCGCTGACTGGCCTGTGGGAGTCACGTGCAAGGGCGGGGGGCGGGGGTGCGCCGTGGCTGCAGCACCTCCTCTGAGCGCCCGGCTGCAGGGCTGTTCAAAAAACTCCCCCAGCAGGCAAAGTCCAGGTGCAGAGATCTCCTCGGAAAAAGCCTAAGTGCTACCGCCACAGCGCGGGGATTCACCCACCGCCCCAACTGAAATCGATTTGGTTTGCAATTTTGCCCAGGGTCAGCTTTTTCAACGAGCCCCCGCTCTACCATCTCCTCCCCACCAGCCTCCAGAAGGTCCAGGTCCTGACGCAGTGGGCGAGGGGCGGGGCTGATAGAGAAGCAAGTGACCTCTTGGGCGGGACCCCCGATCGGGTGTAGGGCACTAGGTCACCAGGAGTGCCCGGCTGGCTGCAGGTCTCCGGGAGGTAGTGGGTGGTGGGGGATCTTCCTGGCCCCGGACTCCGGGTAAGTGGGAGAGACATCAAACTTGGGACTGGCACCCTCAAATCGGAGCGAAGAGATGGAAGCCTCTTTTTGCCTTCCCAGCAGCCGGATGAGTCGGAAAGGCGCCGGCTCCAGCCCTCATTTTTATGTATTTATGCAAAACGTTCACCTCTGCCTGGTGACGCTTCCCATCTCCTGCGGCCTCTCCTTTCAGATCTTTCCATTTTCAATGCAGCCTGCGGCGCCGCTGCGATAATCCCAGTGACGTGGCAGGGGCCTGGGGAGCTCCGCAGTCCAGCGGGGCTCCTCGGCGGCGAGGGCTCTGCCAGCGGCCTCAGCCCCCTCCCTCGAGCGGGGGCGGGGAAGGTGACAGGCCCGAGTTTGGAGTCGGCGTCAGTGCCTAGAGGCCCCAGCGCAGCGGGGCTGCGAGCCCGAGAGTCCCTCAGACAGGTCTAAAGGTTAATAGAGCAATCACAGGGCCCTATTACCGCGTAAAAATAACCCATCGATTACTGCAGCCTTCAGCTCCAGATAACAGCCGGCCGGTGGCTCTCACGCTTTCGGTTAAATTCCCCCCTCCCCTCGAAGCCGCGTTTCTCTCCCCAGGGCAGGTTTCTCATACCAGATTAGAGGGGTCGGGAGTGGGTCGGGATACCACCCTGCCCGAAATCTGTGCGGCTCCGAAGGAGGGCAGGGGCGACACTCGCTCCTACAGTGGGTGATCGGTTGTGGATTCCCGGCCTGCGAGAGAGCATCCCGGGCGCTGACGACGAGGCTAGGACGCGGGGCTGTGTGGAAGGAAACCCCCAAAGGGATCGTGGCCAATTCGTGGGGATTCTTAGGAAAATCCCAGAGGAAGGACTGAACGCGGCTGCGCAGAGAATTCTCCCTGTGCTAAAGGTGCAGAGGGCCAGAGGGGCCTGAGCGCAGGAAAGAAAACTGAGGCTGGGTGTGGGGCGGCGGAAGGTAAGAGCGCGGACTAGATGCACCCACGCAGCCCTTCCGCCTCAGGTCACAGCCCGCCTGGACCCATTTGCGCCTCGGAAGCTGAGGGCGGGTCCTTTCTCCAGCTCCCCCAACTCCTTGCCAGCGCCTCTGTAAAATTTGACGTTGCAGATCCCAGGCCTGAGAACTAAGAGGGAGGGGTCCTAGGGATCCCTGAGCCTGGACCTGGGGAAAGGCAGTTTCACCAGGACGCTGCGACGCGTACACTTACAGACGCAGCGGAGGAGAAGGGTATGCGCCCCTTGCGCTGTTTGCAAAGGGCCCTCATCCCCCCCTGGGACGAGCAACAGTCTCGAAGCCGAAGGCCTGCGCGTGGGGCCTACAAAGGCTTTCTGGAGAGCTGAAATTCTGAGCTTGGACGAATGGGGAGTTGCCCCGGCCTCTCCTCCGTGGGGATCTGTGGATCCAAGGATGCCAAGGTCTCAGAGCTTCTTCCACGCGCGACCCGTGGAGGATGAAAAAATCTGAGCCTGGGGACTGGGCAGTGAAATTTTTTTTTTAGCAACAAGCCAAGGGCTTGGGGCTAAGCATCTGGTGGAGCGGCCATCTGAGAGTCCTCACCAAAGCCAAGGACAAAGACCGCTCCCATGCAGGCTTCTTCCAGTAGTGTGGAGTGGGCCACGTAGAGAGAGCGCGTGTGCTGAGGTTCGCATTAACTGGGTGCGGTGCGGCGATCCTCCCCACACTCTTCCCCTACGCCAGGGCCTCTTGGAACGTCAGTCTCCTCCTCTGTACAGTGATGGAGGCAATAACAGGCCCTTCTCTGGGACTGTTGAGAGACTGCTGATGAAAGAGCCTCCTTTCCTTCAGAGTTTGCGTGTGAGGAGCCCCGGATTCACAGGAGGTCTGCTCCAGGCCAGACCCCCGACAGAGCTTTACACACGCCCCGTCCCCTTCTCCCCCTGCCCCCCGCCCCCAGCACGCTGGCGCCCTTTTGGTAGGCTAAAGCTTGGGACCCATGAAAATTTCGTTGCTCCTAGGAAGGCGCCCGGGACAGAGATATTTGTTTCCCGTGACTTTCTCTGGGCCCAGAGCCCCAACTTTCTCCCCAAAGGGCTCAGCTCAAGGACAGTCCAGAGGGTGGTTGGCGAGCGGCCTGATCTTTGGGGGTGTTTCGCTTTCCCTCGCTCCCTCCCTCCTTCCTTCGCTGGCCTCCTCCCTCCCTTGGGGAGGCGGGAGCCGCCTCGGCCGCCGCGCGTTGCCAGGAGCGGGGAGCATTTCAAGGCCTCGCTGGCTCGCCGGCTGGAGGAGGTTTATCGGCAGGTTCCCAGGCTTCTTCTTTCTCGTTCAGGAGGCCGCTGGGAGGGGGAGTGGATGCTCGGAGGTTCGGAGTCTTGGCTATTTTTAAGGAGATGTTCCAGGGCGATTCTCAGATGCGGCCCAACCGCAATCACGTCCTCGTCTGCTTTTCTTACCCATACTCCGCGGGGAAAATTTAATACTGCAAAAGTCTTTGACCTCTTTGTACCAAAGGCCTGGATCTAGTGGAAAATCAAGTCTTAAGATTTTATACAAACAAAAATTACTTAAATGTACTGTACGTTTAGGAAAAGAGCTCTCCAGGACACAAGAATAAGTTCCGTTTCCTTATTCCATAACGGCCTCTGGGACTTGAGCCAGTCCGTACCCTAGCTGAGACGCAGCTATAGGAGGGACATGGTCCACAGAGGAATCCGAAATCCAGCTCTGGGCGGGGGAGGGGGGCGTTAAACAGTGAAACGTGGAATGCACAGTGACACCAGCGAGGGTCTCCACACACGGAGTTCCAGGATTTCCTGGCGGGACCAAGCCGGCTTGTTTTAAGCGCCACGTCGGGTGCCAGAATCCAAGTCCTGGCTGGTGAGGCCCTGGGGCACCCTACGCAAATCAGCTTCGGTTCCTGCCCTACTCGAAAACCAAGGACACCTGAAAAAACACGGGTCCCCAAAGTCTTGAGAACAAGAAGCCCCCAAAGTGATAGCACCAGAGAGGGGACTAGAGAAGTCATCCCTCCTGTGTAACGAATTCCTTCTGAGATGTAGACGCTTCTCTGCGTACTTGTGCACAAGGACTCCAGGACAGACAAGTAAAGTGACCCGCGCTGAACGTATGCGGGTTGCTGTTCCCTTCCGAATTCCCCCGCAGGTTATGGGCGCGGCCAGCCCGATTCCTCCTCTCTCTGCGACACCGGTGCTCACTCGCGTGGCCCGCCCTACCCCCTGCTCAAGTCGCCGCGGGCGGAGCACGGAGAGCCAGGGTGAGGATCGAGGCTGATGGAAAAATGGAGAATGAATTAAGCTGCAAGGCTACACAGACCTTTCCCTCCTTGAGCTCAGTGCCTTAGCCACCGGGAATTCTTTGTGGGGAGAGGGGACACAGAGACCGTCGCCTCCATGCACCCGGAACTGAGCTCTGCACCCTAGGAAGCTATCATCAGCCTCCCACACGCAGACGTGAGGACAGAAGGCAGCAATGGTTTTTAATTGTCTTGCTTTAAAGAATATTACCCAGTGCTGCAAAGGAAAGCATGCTGTCGCTCACGGACCTCCGCAAACGCTTCCTGGTGCTTCCGGCCCTGAGGACCAGAGTTTTTGGCACACTCTTTCATAGTTTTTAGTCATTTCCCGATTGCAGAACACTCTCAGATTCTATTTTTCACGAGGAAACAACAACGTCGTTGCACTAGAGGAAGGGAGAGACGGTGTTACCATCCCCCTACGAACGGGACCTCTGGAACTCAGAAAGGTTAGGACACTTGTCCGAGGTGGTAAAGCCGGTGAGCTAGGCAATAGGTCTCAAATCTTTATTCCTGAGTCTTGGTTCTTTTTTCCATTCTATTTAATATCGAGTTTCTATAATAAAACACTTTTTAACCCCTCATTTTGCTTTTCAGATGTTTCTAAAATTCCTTTAATGAGTACGTCAGACATGTAAAAATTAAAATCAACTTAAAGTAAAACAGCTCGTGTCTCATAACATAAGAGCTTGTAGGAAGAAAAAGAAAAGTGAAAAGGAGTCTCCACATTTTCATTAAGCTCGGGACGAATGCCAGAGGCTTTTGAATGGGGCGGGAGGGGGGGGGAGCTCCTCAGGTCCCGCCCGGAGCAGCCCAGGCCAGACCTGAAACTCGGTGCCGGCGCCTGCAAGTCCGGGCACTGCAGCTGGCTGGTCGGCAAGCACGCTGCAGCCACGCTGACTGCGTCGTGCAAGCCCCTCACGCCCCTCCCAACCTGTTTCCCTCTCCCCTTCCGCATCCAGCACCGGCTGCCCGGGCTGCCACGAGACCAGATCTGGCTGTCCCAAAGGGCCCTATTCTTCTAGGACCTCTGGGATCTCTCTTAAGGACGTTAGCCCCAATTCTTTCACTTGTGGATCCTCCCTCTCTCCTCCTGTATCAGGGACTTTTGAAATTGCAGTGCTGGGTGCCCAGTCCAGAGTGGAAGCACAGTAAAAGTTCTTGAAATATATAAAGTATCAATCATTGTGTTTTATTTATAGGCTTTATGTTCCCAGAAGTTATAGATTCATTTATCTGTGGTTGGTTATACATAACCATCCCCCCCACCCACACACACACCTCAGAAGGTAAATTTTATGAGGTCAGTGACCATGGCTGGCACTTAGTAGATGCTCAATAAATGTTTGTTAAATGATTAAAAATACAAGAGGGATTGCTAACAATATCTCTCAGGGTTACTGAGAATTGGAGAATGGAACACTCCCCTCAAAGGGAAATGTGTTTTCTGGCACACAGTAGGTGCCCAGAGTCACCACCGTTTCTCAAAGTAAGACACGGAAGCCCAGGACAGACAGGGAGAGAGTACCCCAGTCTGGGTTGCCGGGAGTGTTTTTCTGTGCGGTTCAGCTCTACTCTCCCTCCAAATGACCTGCCCACATTTGGGCTGCCCCTAAGAAAACCTCGGAGCCCTGGGCTCTGGGGTCTGCAGGAAGAAGAGCGCACAGTCAGGATTTTGGAAGTCATGTTCAGGTGGTTAGGTGCCAGGCAACAGCAATCTGTGAGGGAGGCTGCTGCGTCCCTGGGACAAAAACAGACAAAGGACGCCAGGTGCATTGTGTCCCACGGCATGGAGAGCCCAGACCCATAAATTCTGGAAAGACAGAGAGACCCAGGTAGACCCCACAACCTCGGAAAAATGGGTTGGAGGGGGTGGAGAGAGGCAGAAAAAAAAAGAAAGGGCAGAAAGGGAAAAAAAGATGGAAGACAGGCAGAGAGGAAGACAGAAAAGACGAGGGAGCAATCGAAAAGTGGGACAGGCCTGAGCGAGCTGGAGAGGGATGGGATTCATTCATTCGTTAGTTCATTCATTCTATCTTTACTGAACACCTGTTCTGTGCCATGAACTTTCAAGGTGCTGGGATTCAGCATGGAGGAAAATAGAGAAAAAAATCTGCCTCGGGAGCTTATATTCTGTAAGAGGAAGACAGACAATAAATAAGTCAAATAGGAACGTTAAATGGTGGAGTGTTATGGAAAAAAACAGAGCAGGAATGGACAGGCAGAGAGAGCAGACAGGGACAGACACAGGGACGGCAGATCCTGAGAAAGAAGGCCGGATAGGAGTCAAGGGACCTGGAGACAGAAATAGAGAATCTAGACCTCGAGGGAGAGGGGAAAACAAGCAAGAGAAATGGGAAGTAAAGGGACAGGGCCAGATCGGAGGAGAGGGCACCAGACAAGGACGAGGTCAATGCCGAGTTGAGGGCTCCCCCCCCCGCCCCCGCACCGCTCCCGGGGAGAGCAGTGGTGGCGTTGGGGACAGAAGCAGCTGGAGCACAGCCAGTCGCCAGACCCGACGCGCATATCGGGGGACTTGTGGGGCCACCAGAGACATGGTGTTCCCAGCGCCAGCTCGGGTTGTTTCCGCTAAAACCTCCACCTCCTCCGCCAGCGCCGGCACCCTTCCCCTGGCCACGGAGCCGAGGTGACCCCGAGTTGGAGAAGACGCCCAGGCAGGCGCCGAGATCTGGCGCGGCCAAGCGAGAGACAGGAAAGTGTCAAGGAAGCTCAAAGCCCAAGTGCGAAAACAGCTTTTCTCTCCGAAAGCCTCGCGGGCCTGTGGGGAGGCTGTGGCGGGGGTGGGAGTGGGGTGGACGGGGGCTGCTGGCGGCTGGAGGCCCTGCGGTCCTTCACTCTGGTGAGCATCCCCTCCACACAGGACTGGGCTTCCATGTAATAGACAGTAACATCGCCTCACAGGCTATCACCCCACAGTAGCAGCAGGTGCCTGTAGAGATTGGGCTGCTTTCTCCCTAATACCCATCAGTGTTTGGATGTATTTATTGTTTGGAAATAATTGGTTTCTTGCAACAGCAGAAGGAAAGGGGAGGCATGGAGCTTCCAATAGCTAGACCTATCTATTTCTGTTAAATGGGTATGTACCCTATTCTGAACTGAGTGAATAAAAAGACTGGAAGATCCCCAGCATTCCACTTCTTAGCTGTTTTCAACTTTTCTTCACATTCTCCATGTATGCATGTGTTTGATTGAAAGACAAAAGCGTGCTGCCTTCAGAGTTTGCTTTCTTCCATAGCCCCCAGCCCCGCTTCAGCAGAGGTGTTAATGAACGGCAAATTGTCAAAGGGCAAGGAGCTACAGGGAGAAACAACAAGAAGCAAAGGGTCTGAGTGAGATGGAATAATTTGTACCTAGATAAAGGGGAGCTGGCAAGATTTCACTTACAGAGATGCAGTGCTAACCCCAGGAGTCTTGGCTAACTTGGCCCTGTCCTCCACCCACCATCTCATACCACCTCATCGCAGGGCTGGGCCCTTCCCTTGCGAGGGCAGAATCTCCCCTCGCCATGAAGTCTCTGGAGATGCTCAGTTACAGTAGCCCACACTCGGCTTGAGGGT
>NW_011888828.1:9605458-9607312 GCF_000151845.1 Pteropus vampyrus | reverse complement strand
TCGGTCAGTCAGGGGAAACTGGGTTTTGTCCAGCTGGTCCCATGAGGCAAGAGTAAGCCAAGGCTGCACCATGAAGGAATGAGTTTGCCCCTGAGAGTAGAACTATATTTCTGAATGGACTAAAGGAAAAGCATTTGCTGAAACATGGCCTCTTCTGTACATGATCTTATTCAATCCTTACAATAGTTCTGTAGGAGAATTGTTTTAACTCTGAGTCTCACATCAGTTTTCATTACACTCAGCTGCTGCAGTTTGTGATGTACACATGGCTACCATGTAGGTAGACGGTAACTGGAAGAAAGTGTGCCCTGTGCCAGATAAAACCACACTTTGTATCTGTATTTATAGAGATCATAATCTAGTGGACATCACAGGGAGCCTGAAAGCCACTGACTACTTGGGCTACAGGATGGCTTTGCTACCTTTCTTGCTCAATAAAAAGGAGAATGTGTGTGTGAGTGATCATTTCTACTCCTTCTCAGAGTTGCTGATAATATCATTGTTTCTAACTCCAGTCAAACCACTTTGGTAATGAAGGAAAAATTAATGTTAAGGTTAAAAGACACCCATTGCTCATTGGCTTTAATGTCATCCTCTTCACTTGAATAAAAAACCAACAATGCCAACACTAACAAAAACATCACCATCGACAACAACAATAAAAGAACAAAACCCTACAAAATATTGTGTTTCCTGTTAGAAACAAAGCAAACAGTTTGGTTTTGCCGTTTGCAATGTTACCGTCATCCCCATTCTTAAAGAGCTTGCTTGCTGTTTAAGCAGTGGAGGAACCAAAAGGTGGGAAGGGAAAGAAAGAAGTGAAAAGGATGTATCTACAACTAGAAGTGCAAGGTGGCTGGGCGACATTCAAGGGGGGTGGGTAAGAACCCTGGGGGCCACTACAGGTCTGACCTTCCCCCAGGGGGAGGCCTTGGGTAAATGGAAGGCAGCACTGTGGGCCACAGTCTCCTTCTTATGAAATGAAATAGGACACCATGATCTGAGAGTTCTTTCAGCCTCAATGTCCTCTGGACCTGAATTACTTGAATTCCCTTGCAAGTGTTGCAATTCATATAGCAAATATTTATTGAATGCTTTTACGTGCCAGGCACCATGCACACTTTGGAGATATAAGGATGAACACAAGTTTCTACCTTCAAACTACTCAGATCAGTGAGGAAGAGTCTTGCAAACAGGCAACAGGAGAAAGTGCTGAAACAGATAAGTACATGAAGAGAAACCATGCTAACTCATTGAGGAGAAAGGGTAGATAGGAGGAGGAAGTAAATAAATTCAAAGAACTGTATTATTTTTGAGTAGGTGTGGAGCCGCCGCCATACTTTTGCCTCGTTTACTGTTCTTTTTCCGGACACCTCCCATCCCACACACATACACACACGTGGCTACCTGACTTGGGGGCAGGAATTGTGCAGACCCTGCACAGTTCATGCACTGACAGGCACATCCGGAACCTATGCATGCCTCGGCCCATCTCACACATTCTATACTCAACATGCATATCGGTCATGGGTCCCGCACAGTGCCAATGTGGCCGGCGCATTGGCTGGGAGTCAGGAGATGTGGGTTCTAGTTTCCATCATCACCTGCGACCTCAGGCATGTCCAGCCCCCCACGCTGCCTCTCAGTTGCCTCATTTGTGAAACGTTCGGGTTGTGCTAGATCGTTTCTAAGCTCCCTTACGACTCTTCAAAAACAAATGAACACATCCTTAAAAGACACCAGGATTAAGAGGTGGAATAAAGTCAAATATTTGTTCATTGATAGAAAAATGCTGCCTCCGAGCCACGCGGGTCTGTCTCGGGCTCACGCAGAGTCGGCGCGACTCCCTGGTGC
>NW_011888828.1:9602790-9604686 GCF_000151845.1 Pteropus vampyrus | reverse complement strand
GAGTACAATAGAATCTTTATATAGTGATAAATAAGAAGAAGGGTGGATAAATAAAAGTAAACACACCTATGTATAAAGACGATAGCGTCCCCCATTTTTATACGGTCGTAATTTTCTAATTGAGCAAGTATTCTTCTACGACAGCGAACACACTTGCTCTGCTTGAAAAGACAGGATCGAACTTAGTTCAACTCAACCTCCCCGCTTAATTTTTTCCCAGTTCCACCTTCCTCCGTCTTCTTTTTGCCTCGTTTTCCTTGCCACTGCCCTTTCCGAATGAGAAAAAGGCTGCCGGGCTATTACCTAAGCGCCGACCAGACTGCAGAACGAGGGCAGGTCGCCTTAGCTCCTCTGCCTTTCTAGCGAAAGACTCCTCGGCCATCTCTGTTGGAGGCATTCATGCAAGGATCATGAACATACTACCTGCAAAGCACTTTCTGTTCGTGAGACTTGAAGGAGTAAGTCAACACTGGAGACAACCTAGTACGGACCTCTAAGAGTCTAAAGTTTGGGTCTCCCCCCCCCTCACCGCCGCCGCATTTTGAGTCAAGAGCTAGCCCTATACTCTACATTTGATGTGACCTAACAACTAGAAAACAGGCAGTCTTTTCCCTGGGGCACAGTAGAGAGTGGAGGGAGGGATCCCTGGTTGGTGAGGTCTGAGACACTCACTGTAGTATGCAGCGTAGGCCAGGAGGGTCCGGGTCTAAGCGGCAGGTGAGGGAGATGGAAGCTCATTGATCAGACAGGGCTCTAACCTTGACACTGCCATCACAGACATATCATTTAACTTTTCTGAGCTTGCATTTCCTGTATGTAAGACGAAGAGACTGGACCCCTTCCTACATCAACATTTTGTGACCTTAATGCACCCCAAATAGATATCACCAAATCATTCCGTACCAAGGAGTTTGTTCCTGATCCCTCACAATGGAAGCCCAAGAACACCAGGTCTCTAAGTCTGAACCCAGTCTTAGCCACTGTGTGTTCAGTGAGGAATCCAAAATGTTAGGCCTGTCTGAATGTATATGATAAAAGGCTTACATTGCAGATGAAAATTTCAATCCATTTCCTAGGCAAACATTTATTAACAGATAACCCTGGGCACTTACGATACACCAGGCATGGTGCCAAGTGTGTTTCATGGATTGATTATCTCATTTATCTACATGATTACTCTATGTCCCCCATTTTACGGATGAAGAAATGAAGTCACAAAGCTATCAAGTAACTTGCCCAGCTTAAAAGATGGCAGATCCAAGTTTGACAGGCAAGTAGTTTGATTCCAGAACCCAAATACTGGCCACTGTGAGCAAGGCATTGGTACTGTGTGGGATATAAAAGGCAAAAAGCAAGGGCTTTCTTCTTAAATTATCCTCCTTTTAAAAAAATTCATTTTTTTAAGCTTTCATTCCCAGACTCAATCCCTCCCCCGCACCTTTCACAGCCTTTAACACATTGTAGTTCAGTATAATCTCCATATACCTGACTGTATACATACCCCTCTCGCCCCAGTTTCAATCTTCTTGAGGGCACAAATCTTTCATTTGATATTTTTGTATTTTCCATAGTTTCTAACATGTAGTAGATGATTTAAAAAGTTTGTTGAATTGAATTCAGAAAATTTGAGTTTCCAACTTGTCTTTACACAGTATAAATCTCTGTCCTTTATGATTGAAGATTTAGTATCAAGGATGTGGCTGCAACTCATGTGCCATGATACCTTCCACTGTGTGCAAATGTAGAGAAGCTCACTTGTGGAAGATGCCACGTGATGCCTCACCAGCACCTTAGCCTGAGTGCCCCTCTTGGTGAGGTGACCATGGCCCTGGGTACCTTGGCTGACTTATCAGTCACAGGACAGCCTCCCTCAGACACTGACACTGATGTGGAGCA
>NW_011888828.1:9596543-9601420 GCF_000151845.1 Pteropus vampyrus | reverse complement strand
CACACACAAACACACAGTAGGTGCTTGATATATACTCAAAAGAATGAATTAGCTATTGAATAAATCTGGATACTAAATATGCAGTTCTCTATAAGAAATGTGCCTATTTGTGAAATGCAAATAATTTTCCTAAATTTCTTTCTTTTTTCATATCTCAGAAGATCTGGATATGGCTTTGTAAACCACTTTATTTTCACTGTTTTGATGTTACATGTGTGCGGGCTCTTAAACTGCTATTTGCTTCACTTTATAACTTGTACCTTGAAGAGGTTAGATGATAAATGAGAGATGAATAATTCCTTATTGCTACTTATCTGCCAAATCTATAAACTAGTGTCAGCATTTACTCAGTTGGGTTTAAAGCTGTGCCTGGTATACTTATTAACCTGCTTAAAATAAGCCATAAAAATGGGCTTGGTAGGCAGTTGTTTTAACTAATTTTTTAAAATGACATTGGTCATTTGCCACTAACTCATGGGGTGACCTTTGGCAAATCACTTAACCTCCCTGAGTCTCACCTGCAAAATGTGAAAGTAGGGGTGGGGCTAGATCAGCTTTAACAGGCTCGCAGCTCTGTCATTTCTCGATCCCATGATTTTCAGAGGAGTAAATTAAGAGATCCTGATAATACCTATTAGAACAATGACAAATCAGTTGGTATAGACTATTTCATGAGTCCTTGACATATCCCTGAAGGGTGGGAGAAGCAGAGCAGAGCATGTCGAATTTATTCTGTTACTTATTAGTGGTGTGACCTTTGGCAATATACCTCTGAGTCTCAGTTTCCTCATCTATAAATACTTATACTGATTACCCCAGAGAGCAATCAACTATGAGAATCAAATGTGACATATGTGCAAAAGCACTTTGAGAAATATTGTCCCCAATTTACAGATGAAGGCATCAATCGAAATATTCTTTGGTTAATCAGGCTTATTTGACTTCTCTCATTCTATCTTGATTACATGTGGAAATTATTTAAAAACTACATAAAGAGCGAACCCTTAAGATGCTTCTCTAGTGTGTATGTGTTCAGGAGAAATCTATGCCTGATGAGACATTTCTCGGCATGCCAGATGGCACAGTGAGAAGAAAATTAGTCAATATCTTACTGGCCCACAGACCTAGGAACTCCCAAATAGTAGAAAATAAAGCAGTTTTGAAGGCTTTGGTAATATGCACCCTTCTCAACTCCAGTTCTCCTCACTCCTCACACTCTCCTCTTTGGGATGCAGCCTGACCATATCGTTGAGGGTCCCCGTGGTCTGCTCAAGGCTTTGGGTTAGATCCCCTTCGGAGACATGTGCAGAGAAACCAGGTGTTGCTGAGGATTTTCATTGTAGAGAATTCGGTTAGCAAAGATGTCTGGAACATGTCTCTGCGAGAGTCATCGTTCAGGACAGTGCTGACCTCCATGTACAGTGCAGGGGGCAGGCAGATGTGGCACGAAGATCAATATGATGACTGACTGGACTCTGCCTGCCTCGAACACGGAGAAGGGCAGAGATGGACTGACTCAAGTCTGTAAAATACTGAAATTCTTCTTCAGCTCTGCTAAAATTCTATTCATATCCCTTTACCAACAACCAACAAACCAACAACAACAACAACAAAAAATGCATAAACAGAGTGCTTATACTTTTTATAGAGAAAGAGGACAATGGTGGTATTTTAAGTCCACATCCCCTACTATACTCAGACTAAAATTTTTTAGTTGCTCAATGTTTATTTGCTAATTAACAATAATGAAACTGGTCTTTGGCTCAATGTCACTTTTATTTTATTTTTTGGCTGAATGTGTTATAGTACACTAAAAATCTCAGTACCAGCTCTTTTGAAGGTTTCCTAAATTTGTGGCTGGGATTTTGTTTCTATTTCTTTGTTACCACTCCCCCAGCTCCCACCCAGCCATCCCACTTCGCTTATAAAGTGGGAGGAAGGCAGTGTTCATCTTTATAAACTGCTACTTATTTCTCTAAAATTAAAACTATTTCATTTTCAAAAATGGCACCGGACATTCATCAACACTTATAATTCACTTGGTCTCCATTTGTTGAGCTCTTAGTCGTCCACATTTTTGCTTTCACAAAGGTCTTCCCTTCTGAACACACTCTCCAGCTTTCTGGCCACCAAAGTTGTCTTCCCTCCCTTGCCCAAGTTTCCTCTTTTCCTGGAGTCCAATAATTAGATTTTAGTTGCAGTTGGACCAGCACCTGGACCTTACATTCCACCACACTCTTCTGCCAGCAAAGGGAGTTTTGAGAAGAAGAAAAAGTTACAAGAACTTAAACTATTGTTTTCAATTTCAGAAACTCTCAAGGTTGCAAGTGAAATTCTGAGACAATCTGGATGGTTGTGAAAACATTTTCTAAAGGAGGAGGGGGAAGCTCTTTGTAGAAAACTCACTCCTACCAATTATAAATGTCTCTAGCAGGAAATCAAGAGCCCAGGACTGACTATTCTTGGTGTTTGAGTCCGTTGAATTTTGAGAATTCTAAATCCGAATTCTTTAAAATGGATGAGTGTTTGTCATAAGCATAATAGTTGTAAAATCTTAGGAAGAGAGGCATGTCTTGCATCTAACCTTCCCCACCCCTCTCAAAATATTTATTTTTTTTTCTAATTTCAAATAAAGGTTGAAATTGTGGGTCGTTTGGAAAACACAGGAAAATATAACAAGGAAAACAAAATCCATCCTTAACCGCACAGCCCAGAAAAAGCTCACTGAGAACGTTAGTGTTCTCTTTCCTAGCTCTCTCTCCTTCTACCAGTTTCACACTGTATAGAGTGTTTTGCGATCTACTTTTCATTTTAAAAAACTACATTATGAGACAATTTCATGTCAATAAATATTTTAAGGAAACAGTTCGATGGCAACGTTATGGATTTTGCAGGGTTGATGTAAATAAACTTGTATCGTTCAGAGTTTATGTTATTTTCTATTTTTCATTGCAATAAATAAATGTTTGATGTGTCTTTATCAAATGCTCATAAATTTTGGTAAATATAGCATCGTGTAAACCTCATATTACTGCCTTGGGGTCAATTTCTAGTACTGGAAAAAAGTGAGTCAAAGAATATGAACACGCATAGTGTTTTGGACACATATCACCAAATTGCCTTCCAGAAAGGTTGCATCCAAAATTTCCACTACCACCAGCAGCACTCAGTTTTGGTTAAGATAATTTAAAAATGTCAATTTATAAATTTTCAGGTAAATTTCCACCTCTTATTAGACAAATTTTATTTCTGAAGCGTTTTGAAGCCACAGGTTAAGAAACAAAACAAAGCCAAATAAAACCGAGAAGGACATTGATGCCCAGCCAAAGGAATTATGCTGGAGAGATTACTTCAGAGACTGGGGAGATGTCCTGCTTGCCCTCTAAGGCTTGTGAGGAGTTCAAAGTATAGGCAATTGAAGCACAAAAATGTTAAATAATTTGCCCAAGACGTAGCCATTTAGTAGTGGAGATGAGGTTCAAATCACATTATACTAACAGCAGAGTCTAAACTCTTACACTGACCCAGGGACAATGTGCACTTACTATCTCATCAAATCTAAAGTTTCCAGAGTGTTCTTTGTGATGAGTTTACTGTTCAGAAGTTGCCTTTTGTAGCCTTTCTGTTTTTAAGTGGCAAATGAGAATAATCTCAGGTTATTCCTGAGGAGAAAGTCTATCTTTGAAAAGGTGACATCCTCAATTACCGAGAAGCACATTCATACAAATTATTTCTAGAATATGCCAGAAATAGAAGTGAAATCACTTGCTGGAGGTCATCTAGCTTGTACATGGGACTAAAATCAGGCTCTGGCAATTCTTTGGCTTCTGTCTATAGTGTTTTCTCTGACCTGGCAGCAAATATCCCCCATAGCCAGAGGAGGAGGCCAGCTTGACTAAGGCCCACCGAGCCTTAAAGTTTCTTGAGGGTTAGTAACCAGCACCTGGAGATCCCCATCACCAGCGAAAGGCTGAAGGAGAGGTGGCATAACCAGGTTAGTGGGACACCTTGGGGGTGACAGTAGCGTGAGGAGCTTAGCACCCCAAGCTTAGGCGTGGGTAGGCAGAGATGGTCTTCTCCCAGGGAAAGACTTTCCAGTCTGCCAGCCATTTTCAAACGGGAAGCCCATGGTCAGGTAGAGGATATAGGCTGGGCCCTCTCACTGCTGGCCTTCTAGGGAGGGGATTCCTGCATTGAATGGAAGGCTGGACCAGATAACCTCTGGGGCCCTTCCAACTCCCAACGTCTCTGATTTGTATGTCTTGGGGGAAAGAAGTGAGCAGTCATGGGACTGGAATAGTTGATTTAGGGTCCCGCCCCAGCCGCCAGCCTAGTCCTCATCTTGGGCAAATAATTTAACCTGTCAGTACAAGGCACAATGCCTGGCGCAGAGTAAAGCTTTGTAAATGTTTACTGAATGAATGAATGAATGAATGGGTGGATGGATTTAAGTCTCCTAAGTCCCAAGGAATACTGGTGAAAATTGGAATCTTACAGAGCCTTTTGGTCAGAGTGGAGTTTGAATAAGACAATGTAAAGGTTATTGAACTTCTTAAAAGAAAAATGTGATCCCCCAAACCTAAAAGGATTGTAATTCATCCTTACATTGACAATGGGTAGAGTTATAATTGATCAGAATCAGTAATTATTCTAAGTGGTGAGTTTCGAGTCCACACAAAATGTTTCATTAATCCCCCACCCCTGCCACCATGGGGCAAATCAGCGCCACCAGAGCCGGGTGGGGCAGGCCAGCCCCCGTCCCTCCCTCCTCCCTCTCCCCGGATAAATGCCGAGGTCTAATGGATTGTTCATGCTGCTGTCCAGATTAGATAGCGAGCCCCTCCGTTATCGCGGCTGGAGCAAACCCCAGCGGCCAC
>NW_011888828.1:9588576-9595648 GCF_000151845.1 Pteropus vampyrus | reverse complement strand
TCATCCAACAAGACATCTTTTATCGAGTAACTTCTGTGTGTAAGCAGTACACCCAAATTAATACAAACGAATTTATTATGAAGGATAAGGGTTTGGGGTTGGGATGAGAAAAGACCAAGACAGACGTAGAGGAAGTTTTAAAGGTGGAGCGTTTGTCTGGGAGCAGCCCGCAATTACTAAAACTAGCTGGGTCCGCAGCCGGCCAACAGCTGGGGTAAAATAGAGAGGCTCAAGGGTAGAAAGAAGAACAAATTATGTAGATAAAGAACAAAGTAATGGGAAGGGGTTTTGAATAAGCAATAAAAGGAAACTCTGGGACTAAATTGGAGAGTGGAGGACAAGAAACGGGGAGGAGAGGGAGGAAGAAAGGAGAAAATAAGGAAGTTAAGGCAATGCTGAACGAATAAAGAAAATCAGTAAGAAAGGCGGGTAGAGTGGACAAGGGAGAAACAACACATCTCAGTATCTAAAGAAAAAGCAGCGGCCACACATCCCTCGCGGAAAGCCGACCCCCACAAACACTGTACGCGGCGCCTGGACAACAGCTCTGTTGCGGGCATCTGCGCGGGTTGCAGCTACTGCCCCCGGGTTTAGCGACAAGTGGTATCGGAAGAGTCTGCCAGGAGTTTTTCTAAGACCAGGAGGAGGCGTGCTGGGAAATTGTCATCTTTGGGGAGCGGGCCGAGAAGTTTAATAGACAGCGCCCTTCCCCGGAACCTCTGCTTGCCCAGGCCTGGGAATCCGGTTGCTCCTCCACAAGCCCCAAGTCCAGAAGCTGCGTGCAACCTCTACATCCTGCCCCGCGCCAGCCGGGGACCGTGCCTGAAATATTAAGGTTCTTCGAACCCGGCTGAGGGAGACTCCTGAACCCGGTGTCCACGGCCGTTAAGCCTGCAAGCCCGGGGTGCCATCCATGCTCCTCAATAATCCTCCAAACCCGGTCCAAGAAAGGATTGATCTAGTGTCTTTCGGACTGGAGTCTGGGGTTCGTTGGTACCCTCGACCCTTGGGGGATGGGGGGAGCCGACTCTCCGCAACGGAATATTGAAATGCAGAGCAGCCCAGCTGGGAAGTGGGGTGTGTGTAAGAATAACCGTTTTTGATGAAACTCCTGTAGTTTCTGGCCTGTTTAGGGACCTCACGTGGACGGGCGCTCCTGGAGAGATACCAGGGGAACGCGACTTAGCTGGGCGCCTCGCTGCCCACGCCATGGGGGCAGCGGCACTGGGGAGAGCAGGTCCAGGGGCCCGCTAGCGCCCTAGGCGTGGAGAGGGGAGCGCTGAGCCCATCTTCTCGGCGCTGTGGTGCTTCCAGCATCCCGCGGACTCAGCTCCCCGAAGGGCTCTCTCGTGCAGAGGATGACCCCGGCCGCCTTCTAAGCAGCGCCAGGCCCAGGTCCGAAGTCACATGGCTGACCGTGGCCCGGACCCCACTGCCTGCAGCCTGGGCCCTCTCGCCCATCAGCCCTAGGCTCAGGATGCTGGGTCTCGCCGGGTTCCTGAATCCGACCTTGAAGACCGCAGGTGCGAAAGCTGTCCGAGGCGACCTGACCCACGTGGCGCCATAATGGTTAAAATTCGTTCAGACCAATCCGGCTTCGGCCTCGCCAGGAATAGAAACGATGAGAGGGACCTCCGCCGCTTGGTGGGCTGAGCGCGGGAAAGCGGCAAATACCTGGTGGGGTCTGGTTACTTATTTGCAAAGATCCGCTGGTTCTAGCGCGCGTAGCCGCGCGCGTGGGCCGGATCCTCCGAGCCCCCAGCTGCCGAAGGAGCCCTCTCCACCATCACCACCACCTCGTCCCCTTCCGGGCCGCCAGGCTTCGCACTGACGGCTCCGCTGGCGGGACGAGAGATCGCGGACGTTAACCCGACTGCCTACTTCTGACTGCGCTTTCTCTTGGGAAGAGGTTCTCAAAGCAACCGGTTCGAGCTCCTTGGCGGAAAACCCCGACGATGCAAATTTGGGCGCAGTAACTTCTCCCTCACCTTTCTTCTCACGCGAGGAGTAGGAGAAACAATACCCCGATGTCAAATGAATTTGTAAATTACTAAGCAACATACGAAAGGGATTAAAATGGATTATTAATTATTAATGCTGTCATCCTCGTCCTAATTTTTCTTATTTGGGGACACTTCTCTGCCCCTTCGAGGGGTCCCTGAAGCTTTATTGAGTGTTCCGATTATTTGGGAGTCTCCCTTCCCCGACTCCGTCCTTTAAAAAAATATTACTTTTCATTTCCTTCTCCGAACTCTTGAAGAGTTAAAACTATTCACCCAGGACCCGACCCACTGAGGCCTCCAAGGACACTTTTAAGGTCGCCTTTACTTCCGCTGGGCCCACCGCGGGGAGCCACACAGCCCGCCCGTCCAGCTTCCTCTCGTGGGCTTCGCGCCCCTCACTGTGGCCCTGGGCTCCGGCCGCGAATTTGGAACTCAGTGGTCCTCGGTCTTTTTCATTTCGCTGGCAGCCTTAAGACCACAATCCTCCCTTCCCTCCGCTCTTTTCCGACCCACCGCCGGAGCCTGACGCCGCCGGGTTTATTGACCTTAGATCGGCTGCGAGGTTTAACAAAACCCGCCGGGGGGCGGGGGGGGGGGCGTCGGGAGCCGCACGGCCCCCTCCCTCCTGTGGCGCGCCGCGGGAGACCCTTTTAAGCTTTTCTGGAAACCTCTCCTTCTTGCCCCATCCGCAACTCCTCTCTGAGAACTTTCAGAAAAATCGCCTGAATTAGCGTGATCACGGAAAGAACCGAGGCAGGGCCTTCAAGGACTCGGATATTTTCCCGTGTCGCCCGTTTATCTAGACAATGCAGGTGAAAGTGTCCTCCCCCACGCCCCAATTATTCGGGTAATAGATCTCGAATCTCCTTTTGGTGATGGTGTTTAGACAGCTGGGGATTGATCGCTTGAATTTCTTAAGTCTGTGCCGCTCCAGTCCTAAACCCCTTTCTTTCTACTGTTCCCAGCTCTGAAACATCCCTGGACTCATACACAAAAACTATAATTTTCTGTCCTATAAATCACTTAGCAAATATAACAAGGCATTAGAAAGTCATTTGAAATGAATATTTTATTGGATCTAAGAAACGGAACTGGGATAAAGAACAACTTACTAACATTTCCTCAATACCAACCACACAAAACTGTCTTTAAAATATCCCCACCCCAATTGAACGTGAGAATACAAAATTACCTTCAGAGATAAGTGTTTTAGAAGAAAGAGGAAATGTTTATGTGGCTAAAAATGAACTCTCATGAATTCTGTAAAAAAAAAAAGTTAATAAAGGGAGACTTTCAAATATCCTTTTACTTTAGGCAAATTTATCCAAATAAGACTAGCAGAAACAAAACACTTACTACCACTACTAAAAAACCCAAACCATTTTGTGATAATAAATCATGGGTTTCTAGCAGCCTTCCATAGTGACGTTTTCCCACAAATCAGAGACACTTGCCTGGTTTCACCCAGCACAAAACTTTTCAATTTTCCTTTATTTTGGAAAACACACAGAGGAGTGAGAATATCAGCACTGGGGGAAAATGAAGAGGGGGAAGGAAACCAGAGTTGGGCAGGGGAGAGATAAGTAAAGCAGATGAGTGTACGTTTCGAGACAGCTTTTAAAATCACCCGGCTGGGAGCCGGCAGGGCAGCACAAAAGGGAAATGTACCAGAAGGAACAATTTTCCATTCTCTGCTTTGCAGAGCTAATATTTGTAGTAAGTGCACAGACACCAAGAGACTGTGCAGTAAATCCTACCCAATTCCAGAAGAGGCCTTGCTTAGTCCTCCTTAGGCTACAGAGTTAAAAGATGCCATTTTCTGTTTTCAACATTTGGGGAAGCGGCGGAAGCTCAGAGAACCTGGTGGGTTTCAAACTCTCCCAAAGGCTTAGTTAGGCAACACTTTACTCTGAACTTGGGGTCTCCTCATTCTCTACCCCAGTGCTTCCCCTCTGTCTTTACCTTTGCTTCTCCTTTACTTTTGGACTCAGCTCTTTTCTCGGCTACAAGTAAGATACAGAGGTAATTTGCTCAAACTCTGGATTTATAGGTAGCAGAGGTACTTTTGATTTGTTTGCAAAAGCATCTTCAACCAAGCTCCTCCAAGCACACAGTGGTCTGGGAATGAAAATCACAGGCATACTGGCAGGACCCACCTCCACCCCCTCTTCTCATTATAGTTCTCTCTGCAGAATAAATGGAAAAATTAAACGCTACGCCAAGCATAGCTGACCCTTGGCCTGTGACTAGGCAAAGAAAAGTATCAGATCCTGAAAGCCTTGAGGCCTATTCACCAACTCACCAAGGAAGCCAACAAGAACTGCCGGTGAGACTTCCTGCCCTGAAAGCACACCAGGAAGGTCTGACATAGGTCAGGAAGGGTTCTTCTAAGCTTTCCAAGTGGTTCTCAAGACACAGCGACCCTAGGGGAAAGCCACGCTATCTGGGGGTGTTGGAGGGAGGGAGAAAGAGAAGAGGGTGCAGGGCACTTGGTCAAACCCCTTTGATTTGGGTGGTGTGCATTTATTATTATTATTTTTTTTCTCGAGAGACTGACCATCCCCACTGATTTCTGATTGTTGGAGTGGGAAGCAGAACCGGGAAATAGAGAAACTAAAACGCCAGCAATTGTAAAAAAGAGAAACAGAGAAAACGAACCAGCGGAGAAACTGAGAAAGGAAGCCTTGCCTCTGTGGCTTGGCCTGCAAAGAATCTCATCCTTTCTTCCTGTCCCCAAAGGTCTGAGAGACCCTTGCACATCCTCGATCACACACTGGCTAGTCTTTTCCCTCTCTGCCACCGCACCTCTCCCACAGTCTGGTATCCAACGCAGGCCCCACCGACCTTCTGTTCCTCCAGCCCTGCTGCTGCCGGGCTGCCCCCCTCCCCCCAGCTCCTTTGGCGCATCTCCCTCTCTGCCCTGACAGAGGGGTCGCCAGGACGGCCTGGAGGGGACTCACCCACAGTGGGAGCGGTGTCGCTGCCGTTCCTCTCCGCACCAGGCAGCCCGGTGCGAGGCGACTCTCTCAGGGAGAGTCTCAGACCCTCAGTCCTGGGAATTCAGGCTGTTCTCAGCGGGGTGAGAGGGAGGTGGTGTGATCTGCGTCTCCCAGCTCCCTCAGAGCGCCCAGCTTTCCCCTCAGAATTAGATAACAGGAAAAATAGATAAGAGAAGTGGTTCATTAATTCAACAAGACTTTTTTTTTTTTTTGTATGTGTATGTACAAGTGGAAGGAAACCCTGCTAGGGAGTGAAGCCCTGGCTAGATATATTTTTTAATAAGTCAATGTTTACAAGGTTCTAGAGATGCTTCTGTATGGTCACTCGGAAGGGCCCAAGATCGACAGGAAACAAATCTAAGGAATCAGCATTTGTGGGTAGAAATGCTGACTTGACAGAGTGTGGCTTCTCCACCCTAAGTCTCTCTCAGACACGGGTCCTGCCTTTCTGATGAGTGGGGAGGGCCGCTTTGTGGTATTTGCTGAGGTCATGTAATTGTCCTCTGAAGGTAGAGATAGTAATAATAGCAGTCCTATTCTTCCTAGTATGGCAAGAAAAAAATAACTTTTCAAAGCACTTGCTCGTGGTATTTCCTGGGCTCCTCACAACAGGAACAGGTAGGCAGATTATGTAATAATCAGCAATCATTGAAACAACTGAGCTCAGAGAGGCTAGGAATATGCCTGTGGAGGACACAGGCAAGGAAGGGAGGACTCCCCTACCGGATTCCAGATCAGTGCATTCTTAATCTAGTAGTAAAGAAATCATTGGGTTCTTGGAATTGGAAGAGGCCTCGGAATTCCAATCTCCTGCCCAAAGCAGGAATCCGATGTGAGGTGATTGATTACCTGTACTCTATTTCAATACTCCTGGTGATGGGGAGCTCACAGCTCTACAATGCATAAATGTACAACCCTACTGGTCACCACACTTTCCTGCCCCCACCCCATATGAGCTAGGATTGCAGGGTTGTGCCAGGCATACAGAAAGAAATGGAGTGGCAGCTAGGGTGTGATTCGAGGACCAGGCGAACCAGACCTCTCTTGACAGGCTTGCTGAGGAATTCCCTCCTGTCATTCCTGGCATTATTTAGGGTAAGTCTCGTGCATGGGGTCAGTGTTTCCAAAAGGCAGTTCTTAATAACAATGAGATGAACACAATGCCTTTATATTTTAACATATTTCCCACTTCCTAGTGTCCTGGAATCTTTACAACAGTCTCTTCAAGGTAAGAAGAGAATGTAAGTTATTACTTATTTCCAAATGTCAACCAGAAACCTGAAACAGAAAAGGTAAGTGAATTGCCAGAAATCAAAGAGCAAATGTATGGTGGAAAAGGAACTTGAGAGATGAAGGCCTGGGAAAAAAGGGAAAACATAAAGGGAAAAAGATATTTTTCCCTCCCAAGAATTCTTAGTTATGAATATTTTGTGAGTGATGAATAAGGTGTCTATTATTGTTATCTGTCTTTACACTCTTTCCCTGCCAAATAACTCGTAGAAACTATGCCACAGGAAAATTTTAGAGTAAAACTCCCTGTAGTGTCAGATCATTAAAATTCCTCAAGAGTGAGCTGAACAGTGCAAGATATAAATGCAGAAGCATGGGCCATGGCTTCTTTCTCCAGGGGGGTCTGTTATTTTCAGCGGGGGATAGCCTCGTTCCCATGTCTCTTCTCTTTATGGAGTTTTAAAAATTATGATGGTAAATTTTAAAAATTTACCATCTTAACCATTTTTAAATGTGCAGTTCGGTGGCACTAAGTACATTCACTCTGTGCTGCAACCATCACCACCATCCTTCTCCAGAACTTCTTCATCTTCCCGAACTGAAACTCTGTCTCCTTTAAGTACTAACTCATCTTTCCCTCCTCCGCTGAGCCCCTGTCAACCACCGTTCTATTTTCTGTCTCTGTGAATTTGACCACTATAAGTAGAATCCGACAGTATTTGTCCTTTTGAGACTGGCTTATTTTAGTTAGTATAATGTCCTCAAGGTCCATCCATGTTGTAACGTGTTAGAATTTGCTTTCTCTTTAAAGCTGAATAATATTTCATTCTATGTAATATT
>NW_011888828.1:9577513-9587936 GCF_000151845.1 Pteropus vampyrus | reverse complement strand
TATATAAATAGAACCATGTAGTATGTGACCTTGTGAGATTGGCTGTTTAAAATCAGCATAGTGTCCTTGAGATCTACCCAAGTTGTTGCATGTATCATTAGCTCATTTCTTTTAATTGCTGAGTAAAATCCCAGGGTATAGATGCCCCACCATTTATTTAACCATTAAGCTGTTGAGGGGCATTTTGGTTGTTTCCAGTTTTTGGCCATTACAAATGTAGCTGCTAAAAGTAATTGTGCCCAGGTGTTTGTGTGGACATAAGTTTTCATTTCTCTGAGACAAATGCCCAGGAGTGTGATTGCTGGGCTCTATGGTAAGTGTATGCTTAGTTTACTAAGAAACTGCCAAGCTATCTCGCAGAGTCTCGGCGCCACTCTATATTCCACCAGCAATATATGAGAGATCCAGATTTTTCAGCATCCTCGACCGCATTTGGTATTGTCACTGTTTTTTAATTTAGCTGTTTCGATAGGCGTGTTGTGATATTTATCATGGTCTTAATTTTTACCTTCCTGGTGGCTAATAACATTGAAAATATTTTCACGTGCTTACTTGTCATTTGTATACCTTCTTCACCGAAATGTCTCCTCAGGTCTTTTGCCCATTTCCTCCTTGGGTTGTTTGTGTTTTCGACTGTTGAGCTTTGAGAGTTCTTTATATATTCTAGATATGAATCCTTTGTCAATTTGCAAATATTTTCTCCCTGCCTCTCATTTTTATCAGAAGGTCTTTCACAGAGAGAAGTTTTTAATTGGACATCATAAATCCAATTTATTGATTTTTCTTTTATGGACCTTACTTTTGGTATCATGTCTTAAGAAATCTTCACCAAAACTCTGAGTTCTGAAGATTTTTCTTTTATGTTTTATTCTAAAAGTTTTATACCTATATATTTTACATTTAAATCTATGATTCATTTTGAGTTAGTTTTGTATAAGGTGTGAAGTTAGTTCCAGGTTTATTTATTTGTTTTACCTACGGATATCCAGTTGCTCCAGCATCATTGACTGAAAAGATTATCCTTCTTCCATTGAATTGTTTTTGCACCTTTGTCAAAAATCAGCTGGCTGTACTTGTGTGGGTCTATTTCTGGGTTCTCCATTCTGTTCCATTGATCTTCGTGTCTATTTCTCTACCAATACTACACAGTCTTGACTACTATAGCTGTGTAATAAGTCTTGAAATCAGGTAGAGTGAATTCTTCCACTTTATTCTGCTTTTTCAAAATCATTTTAGCTATTCAATTCTGCTTTTCTAAATAAATTTTAAAATAATCTAGTCTGTAGCTACAAAAAGTTTTATTAAGATTTTCACAGGAATTGCATTAAACTTATATATAAATTTTGGGAGAATTGATATCTTTACTATATTGAGTCTTCCAATCCATAAATGTAGTATGTCTCTCTATCTATTTAAATCTTCTTTGATTTCTCTCACTAGTGTTTTGTAATTTTTAGTATATAGTCCTACATATGTTCTATTAGACTTAACTCTTCAGTATTTAATTTTTTTCGAGCAATCATAAATGGTATTGTATTTTTATTTTCAGTTACCATATGTTCATCGCTAGTATGTAGAATGTAATTGATTGTCAATCTTGTATCCTGCATCCTTGCTGAACTCGTTTAGTAGTTCTGGAAGTTGTTTTTTGTTTGTTTGTTTTTTGTTTTGTTTTTTAATTCTTTAGGGTTTTGTGTGTGTGTGTGTGTGTGTGTGTGTGTGTGTAGATGATCATGTCATCTGCAAATATGGGCATACTTTTATTTTTTCCTTTCTGATCTGTATTCCTTTTATTTCCTTTATTTGCCTTGTTATTCTGGCTAGAACTTCTAGTACTATGTTGAACAGAAGTGCTAAGAGTGGAAATCTTTGCCCTTATTCTCAACCTTAGGAAGAAAGCAATCTTTTATCATTAAGTGTAACGTTAGCTGCAGGTCTTTTGTGAATTTCTTTATCAAGTTGAAGAAATTCTCCTCTATTTCTGGTTTTCAGAGAGTTTTCATCATGAATCGCATCGAATTTTGTCAAAAGCTTTTTCTCGTACCAATTGATATGATCAAATGACTTTTTTCTTTAACCTATTAATATGGTAGATTACATTGAATTTCCAAAAATGAAACAACCTTGCAACCCTGGAAAAAAACTCAATAAGCAAGGGAAAAAAATCCCTTTTTAAAAATGCCGGAATCCTTTTTGCTAATATTTTGTTAAGGATTTTTTATCTTTATAAATGAGCAATATTAGTCTGTAATGTTTATGTATTTCTTAGTATTGTTTTGCTATCAGGGCAATACTAGCCTCATTAAATGCATTGGAAAATGTACCTTTTATTTCTATTTTCTGGAAGAGATTGTGTAGAACCATTATTTCTTCATGTTCATAACATTTGGTATAATTTTCCAATAAAATTATCTGGGCCTGGATATTTCTTTTTTGAGAATTTAAACTACGAATTCAATTTTCTTAAGAGTTATAGGATTATTCGAATAGTTTATTTCATATTAAATAAGTTGTGATAGTTTGTATTTTTTGAGGAGTTGGTCTATTTTATCTAACTTGTCAAACTGATGTGTGTAGAATTGATCATAGTATCCTCTTGTTATCCTTTGATGTCTGCAGGGTCTGAAATGACATCCTTAGTTTCATTCCTGATCTTGATAATTGGTATCTTCTCTTTTAAAAATTTTCAGTTTCTTTTGGAGTTTTGTCAATTTTATTGATTCTTTTTAAAGAATCAGCTTTTCGTTTTATTGATTTTTCTCTATGATTTTTTCTGTTTTCAATTTCATTCATATTTACTCTTGCCTTTATTATTTCCTTCCTTCTACTTGTTTTGAACTTATTTTGCTCTTAGTTTCTTGAGGTGGGATGTTAGATTATTAATTTAAGATGATCTCTCTTTTCTAATATTAATCAGAGACTGTTTCTCTTTTCTAAAATAAACATTTAATATTATAAATTTTCTTCTCAGCAATGTTTTAGCTATGTCCCCCCATTTTTATGTTTTATTTTTATTTTCATTCCGTTCAATGTATTTTGTGATTTTCCTTGCAATTTTCTTTGAGCCATGGATTATTTAGAAGTGTGTTGTTTAGTTTCCAAGAGTATAAAGATTTTCCAGTTATTTTATTTTGTTATTAATTTCTCGTTTGATTTCATTGGTTCTGGGTATAATGAGCAATTTTCCACTGAAACCTGGACACTTTGCATATTACTTTACAACACTGAATTATAGCATATCTCTGATACTACTGGGAGTTCAGGCTCCCCATTAAGTCTCTGCTGATGCCATCCTTCCTGGGATCATCAGCGGTATCTTGTTATTGCTCTCCATGTGGTCTCTGTTCACATCATAAGAAGACGGGTGGCCTTGTTATCCATGTGTGATGCTGAAAGTCCTGGCTCCATTAGGCTTCCTCTGACACCATCCCAGTGGAGAGTGTGGTTGCCTCACTACTACTGGGTGGGGTTGTTGTGAGTCTGGGTTTCCCACGTGGTCTTCATCGACAATGCAAAGTGTGTGTAGGGGGAGTGTTCATAAAAATTTTAAACTCTATTGATGGAGAAAATGGAGGTGGAATAAGTGGAGAAACATACTGTTCTCTAAGATGGGAAAACTCAATATCAAAAGATACATTGATATTTTTTACAACTTTAAAAATTTATTTAAAAATTTATTTGAAATGATATATGACAAAAATAGCCATGAAAGAAGAGTAATAATAGTAGGGGACTTGGCTAACAAATATTAAAATGTATTATAAAGCTATAATCAAGGCAATGTGTCATTGACTTAATAATATGTAGCTGGATCAATAGCATAGGAATAGATAGTCCAGAAATATATATAGGAGTTTACTACATTATAAATGTGACATTTCAGAAAGAACAGATTATTTAATAAATGGTGTTTGGACAACTGGCTACTCATTTGTAAATAATGTATAAAGTCAAATGTTTTCTCATACTGTATACATAAATAAATTTTAGTTGGATCAAACATATAATTTTAAAAATTAACCATAAAAGTTGTAGGAAAAATATACTGACAATTTAGATAATTTTAGGGTAAGAAAGACTACTTTATGCATGACATCGAAGGTAGAAACTATAAAAAAAAATTTATAGTTTAACTAGATAAAAATGTTAAACTTTATATAGCCAAAAATTATTATGAGACACTGGAGGAAGTTATTTGTAATTTACATGTCAGACAAGGGGAAATATCTAAATATATAAAAAGCTCTTACAAATCAATAAGAACATGACAAGCCAAAAGAAAATTAGATGAATGATATTAATAGATGTTTCACACACAAAAAGAAATTTAAAAAATGCTAATTAACATGTGAAAAAGTTTAACTTCACTAATAATTTTTGCAAATGCAAATTAAAACATAAATGAGATATTATTTTTCTTAACTGGATTAACAAAGATGAAAGGTAATCAGTATGGCTAGAAAGCAAGATGAGAGAAGATTTGATCAAGATGAGCCTAGGGAGATACTCTTGGGCCAGTCCGTGGCCGTGTAAGCCATGGTAAAAATTTTAGGTTTTATCTCTAGAAAAATGGAAAATCTTTGAAGAGTTTTAATCCAGAGAATTACATGATCAGATCTATATTTTGAAAAGCTCATTAACTTAAGGTGTGGTGACTATGTATTCATAGGGTATGCAGAAAGACTAGTTATATACACCTACCTATGTTCTCTATTTGCGTTGGAAAATGTCTGAAAAGAGATACAGTTAATTTGAACATTTTAATAGCGGTTGTTTGGAGTGACAACACATCTAGTGACTTACATTTTTTTTCTTTTTCCTAATCTATACTTTTCAGTTTTTCTGCAAAGATTATATATCACTAACTTACTTTTTATTTTTAAATCAGGAATGTGTATAAATGAAAAAGCGGGGTTTAGAATTAGAAGACCCTGGTTTTAAAACCTGGTTTTCTCACTTAACTGCTGTGTTGCTGTTGAACAAGATACCTAAGTCCTCTGAACCCCTCCCATTAGGCAAAGTGTCCCTGTGACTAAAATAAAAATAAAATAACAAAGTTTTCCCACTTACAAATGGCGATGATAATAAATGCTTACCTTACAAGATTTTCGTGAGGATTATATTCAATTGTACAACACAGTTATAAACTACAACACAGTTATAAACTAGCTTTTTATAAACTACAAACTATGTAAATGTTAGTTGAGATGACGATGCTTAGTATTATCTACAGTTATGCAACATGTGGTTGAGATATTTAAATAGAGAAATCTGTTAAGATATCTGTGTAATTTATTTCAAGGACTAAATGAGGCACCACTGCACCTTTCTGACTAACTATGCAAAGAAATTATTTTGAGCTTTTGTTACTGGTCTAATGAAAAATTATCACATTACATTTTGAGAGGGATTATTGGATGCTTCAGGAGAGGTTGGGTAATGTCAAGATCATGACAAATTTTAGAAGTTTCAAAAAAGATTGTCATTTGTAGCAAATATTCCTAAAGAAGCTTCCATTTCTGAATGGGAGCTACCCATTCATTAGACTATGCTTTTTAAACAAATAAAATCATCATATAAAATTACCAAATAATCTAGTCAGTGGAGAGTCTATAGCTGTTGCCAAATAAAATTTAGGATACCAAGTTAAACTCAAATTCCAGATAAACAACAAATTATATTTTAGTCTAAGTATATCTCAAATATTGTAAGGGACAAAATTAGACTCAAGTATAATTTATTGGTTAGCTAAAATTCAACTTTAACTGTGTATCCTGTGGTTTTATTTGCTAAATCTGGCAACTCTAACTATAGAGAACCTCCTACAAGTGTTGTGAGGTTGATGGATGGGGACGTGTGTTGATGGGAATGATGTGGGAATGAGGGGGGCGGTTCCTTATACTTGGAGTGGTGTTTGAGGCACCATATCATGAAAGTACCCTGTCCAAAGTTTGGATTAAGACATTATGAGAATCTAGAGTTGAGAACAAATGGATATTTTGCAAAGATGGTGTTTGAATTGAGTCATGAAAGATGGTGAATTTCCCAGGAATATTATTTATACATATAACATAATATGTTGGACATAATACCTGCCTACTCCACCTACTATCCCCATAATTCTTGTTTTATGAATTGTTTCTCAAGTCACTCATGTCCACTGACTCACTCATGTCTCAGGGCCTCCCTCCATCAAGCTGGCCTCTGACTAAGCTGGTGGTGACTGAGTTCACAGGCCAATGCACTTGGTGCTTTTGAGCTGAAGGGGAAGGAGCTGGATCATGAGGAGGCAGGCTGGGTCGGTGTTTTCCTGGGAGTAAAGTCTTTCCCTAAGGACGTAAATGAACTCTGTTCTCACCTCCCTCCACAAGTCACATTTTCCTGGTCTCTTGGTGGAGCATGCATCCTCCCCCTTCAATAGCTTGTTGCCACGGAACGATTTGTTCTTGGTTGTTGAATAAATGATACCTGAGAGTCACCACCCCACCCCTTTTTTGATTAAAAAACAAACACACACACACACACACACACACACACACACACACACACACACACACACACACACGTAGATACAAACATTTAGATTTAGATTTGTGTTTAGGAAAGGTTTGGAATGACACTGCAAAATTAAAGCGAGATATCCTGGGAGAATGGGAATCGGAGATGGGGCAGTGACAGTGGGGAAGGCACTTTTGCTTTTTATACTTTATACACTTCTGCGTTGCTTGCAAATTAGACCAGTAACAAAGCAGTAACACTGGAGACCACTCCCAAACACAACTATTTTCATTCATTTTGAAATGTTGCTTTTCCCATTCACATGTGTAGCATAATTGCAGTCATAGGATGCATATTATTTTGTATTCTGCTTTGTTCCTTAACATTTTATCACAGCTGTTTCTCTGCATTGCTAAAAATTCTAAGCATTACTTTTTAGGGCAAGAAGGGTGGACTTGGAGTCACCAGTGACTTGCAGCACGAACTTGTCTTCCCTGGGTGCTGACCTGGCCAGATGGGCAAGGTGGGGTGGGATTCTCTTCTTTTTTTTTCATCTGGAATATGAGGCACTGGAATTAGGCTCTCTCTGGGGTCCCTTCCAGGTATCATCTATTATTTCATGAAGCACATCATAAATAATGATCATGTGGACATAATTCTTTGTAAACCTTTATTTAATCCACCAGCCTTCCTGTTCTAAGATCACTTGGCGTAATGCAACTCATTTGTCTTCATAATAGATACATGGTGGCGGATATACTTTTCCCTTTCATAGATGGAGAAACTGAGTCCAGAGGTGTGGGGTGATTTTCTGCAGCATTGATGTCTTATCAGGCAGCCCTGGGTTTTGGCTGCTCTGTGTTATGGCTGATGGATAGCAGACGAGATCTCCCAAGAACAGACAATAAGAGGCAGCTTTGGTATGATTATTAAATAGATCCATCATTTTCCTGCTACCTCCCTTTTTTCTCCTTTGGATTCCAAGTCGCTATTTCTCTGAGGCATTTAGGACATAGTCATGAATGGACTTTTGGAACACACACACACACACACACACACACACACACACAACACAACAATTTGGTCACACGTACAATGCAGATAAACTGGAGGGAGCCTGCAAAAGAATCTGCAGATAAAAAGTCCAGTATCTGGGCAGGTAACACCCAGTTACAACAGAGCAGTGTTGACTTACACTTTTCCTTATCGAGGGATCAGGTATTCATGTAAATCAGAAAAGGGTTTGATGGATGTTACTTCACTGGAGTTTCTAGCCCCAAGGAAAGTTTTGGTTAAACAAAATATATATTCTCCTTATCTACAGTGGCAACTATCGTGCAACTCCCCGTCTCCCTTCTACTGCCCAAGCCTTATAAAAACGAGGGCCTTATCTAGAGTTTGTAAGAGCCTAATGTCTAACGGGGTCTGTGCTAAAATCACTCTGACAACACCACAGCTCAGGCCCAGCCCCAGCCGTTTGGGCAGACAGATGATCTTCCCTTATCTCCAATTGCCTTGGCAATAAATGTCTCTTCTTAAAATGCATGTTTAGACTATCCCAGGGGAAAAGAACAGGTACCATCTCACTTGATGGGAGAAGTCTTTAAGCTCTGGAGACTTAAAAACTGGTCCGCTTGCTTCGTGAGGTTCAAGGGCCATGGTGGGAAAAAACGCAGACCCCAGGGAGGAGGCCGTTTGGGCACACGGGCAGCAAACTCGTCTAGAAAAGAGACGGGCCTGTAACAGTCCAGGGAGATAGGAGACTTCGGACGGAGCGGGGAGTGTGAGTTTTGGAAAAACAAAAAAAGAAATTAGGAGGGGGACTGACACAGAGAGGTGAAGGGGCCGAAAGAGGGAGAGCGGCTTAAACTAGACATGAAGTTGCTGAGATTTTGGTACTGCTTCTTGAAAACGATGGTGGCCTCTCAAGATTGTTCGTGTCAGGCAGAGGACAGCTGGGAGTGGTGAGTGGACACAGTGCAGTGGAGTCAGACACCTGGGCCTACTGAGAGGCCTTGAACCAGGCCCTCTTCCTCTTGGGGCTCCAGAGTTGGTCTTTTGAGAGTCCGCTTCATGCTGCATGGTGCCCACAGGTGCGGGGGGCCAGCAACAGGTGCCTGCTTTGCCTGGGCTAGCAGTGCAGTGCCCTGGAACTCACACGGGGTGAGCAGGGAGTTTGGTGAACACCAATGTTCTCTGAGCCTTTTTCATGCACCTAACACCAATTTACCTTTCCTCTTGCTCCTAAGTGCACCTGAATTTTAGGTTCAAGTAACATACTGGTCAGAGTGACAACCCTGGAGGTGGCATCCAAGTCATCCAGTTCAGTATCCTGTGAGCATTTGCACATCATCTCCAACGTCCCCCCTAAGAGCAGTGTCTAATCTTGCGCTTCAAACACCTCAGTGAAGCAAACACCTCACTCTTCCTGGATACACCGCTTCAGAATTGCATGGGCCTGTCCACACCTCTCCAGCAGTGTAGCCTAAATTTCTTTCCCTTTTTTAGTTTTTACTGTATTTCCCTAATAAGTAGTGATGTTGAGCATCTTTTTGTGTGTTTGTTGGCCCTTGGAGAAATGTCCGTTTAAGTCTTTTGCCCACTTTTGAACGTGGTTATTTCTTTTGTTGTTGTTGTTGCGTGAAGTTGTACAAATTCTTGATATATTCTGGATACTGACCTTTTATCAGATATAGGATGTGCAAATATTTTCTCCCATTCTGTACGATGCCTTTTCACGATGCTGATTGTGTCCTTGTATGCACAGAAATTTTTAAGTTTGATGTAGTCCAATTTATCGAATTTTATTTTGTTGCCTATGATTTTAGCGTCATCCTTTCTTAATTTAATCTATTCTTTTTGGACTGTAAGGCAACCAAGGCTCAGAACCTTAGTCCAGCTTAGAAAGAGAGGCCATCTGTCATGTATCTCTGCGACATTTCCAGCTCTGCAGTGTACATGGAGGGACTAGAAGGTAACAACCTCCAGGTCTCAGGACTGGTCTCCCTCAGCAGCCATGGGCAAAACTTGAGATTCATTCTTGGTGTTTATCTCCTCTCTGCTCAGCCAGCCCAGCCTCATTTCTTCCCAGGGCCACAATTTCCTAGATTGTGTGACCGCCTGCCCTCCTGAGAGACACACGTGCAGAGACCACACTGTGGACAACTTCGAGGTCCTTACGGCGTCAGCTGGACAGACCGCGAGCCGTGGGTTGTCCTTTGCGAGCTTCCACAGGGATTCCAGGAGCCTGGGGCCCAGGCCGTGTGAGCAGCGGAGCACCCACATCTTTTGGCGTGCGTGTGTGCGTGCGTGTGCGCACACATATGTGTAGGTGCAAGAGAGAGAAAGAGGTTGAGCTATCTAGTCTCTTCCCCAATGGGGAAGGCAAATCCTTCTCTTCATGTTTGGGTCAGAATCTGCTTTTTTCCCTTCAAGGTGGACTCTGATTTGAGCCTCTCCAAACCTCATCTCTAAACTGACCATTTAATTCTACTTCAGATACCAGCCTGTAATTCATTTGATTTTTATTACGAAAAATTCTATTTTAACTTTGAAATTAATTCACAACATTGAACACATTTTGGAAAATGTAAGCATATACAAGGAAGAAAACACGAGCCACCCGTAAAAACCTTTATTCAGCTATTGCTTCACGTTGCATTCTGATGTATTTCTCTCCAGACTTGGTGGAGGGCGATGTGGGCTGGTGTGTAGACAGAGAGTTAGATGCACAGACAATGTAGGTATATGTTTTCCTCATCGATATCATCCTATGTTTCATTCCTCCTCTTTCCGCAGACCTCCAACACCTCTTCTTCCTCCTCTTTCTTAGCTTCTTATCTCACTGAGAAAACAGAAGCTGTCCATTTGCTCCACTCACCCACCTCTCTCTGGGCCTGTCTGCTCCCATCCCACCATGCACAGC
>NW_011888828.1:9570648-9575973 GCF_000151845.1 Pteropus vampyrus | reverse complement strand
AAATTCTCCCTCACTGAATTCCCCTGAGAGAAAGAAAGAGACCGTGCACGTTCTACAAAGGATGAGTAGCTGCGTTTGGCTGTAGTGTAAGGTACTTACACTGAGATTGTGGGAGGCGATTCTGGAAGCGGAGGCTGAAGTCAGAGTGCTCAGGGCTTCGAGCACTTTATTCTACAGTAGATATGGAATCACTCAGGTTTTCAAGGAAGGAGATTGTGGAAGATTTGAGTGTTGTCTTGCGGAGGTTTTTCTGGCATCAGTGAGCAGGAATGGGCAAAGCTGTGGCAAAAGCTGCTGGGAAGTCAGAGTCACAACATAGGCAGGAGGAGACCACGTCCCCAGTGACAGAGGTAGCTGTGGAATGTAGAGGAAGTGCTCTGCAAGGGACTGGGTCCAGCACAAATTTTTAGGTCATGAAAATAGGTTGGATATGGGTGGTGAAGGAGGGAGGAGTAAAGATGCCTCCAGCAGCGGCGCTGCATGTCTATGAAAGTGAGGTTCTCTCTCATTAAAAAAAAATCGAACCTGAGAGGAAAACGAAAAGGCAGGTAGGTGGTTTCTAAAACGTGGAGGTAGGGAGCTTGTTCTGGAAGCGAGGCTTCCACCACAGAGAGAGATGACGAGAGTTTTGTTACCTGGGTCTTTCAGAGAGTAGATGAGGATAACCAATGACAGGCGTGCAGGCTGGAAGGCTCCCTGGGAACCGAGAGGCAGGCTGGCCTCCCTCTCCCCCAGCAGGCCCCTCCGGGCAGCAGCAGGAATGGGTGGTCCATG
Source organism: Pteropus vampyrus (assembly GCF_000151845.1). Lineage (NCBI taxonomy): Eukaryota > Metazoa > Chordata > Mammalia > Chiroptera > Pteropodidae > Pteropus > Pteropus vampyrus. Next base: position 9,575,199 of record NW_011888828.1, on the reverse strand, counting down.
GCATCACTTGGTGTTTGGGAGGAAGTAAGGAGGAGGCTTATGGGGAAGGTCCTTAGTTTTATTCTTTTTCTCTTACAAATAAGGTGAGGGAGGCCCATGGAGGGAATTTCTTGGGGAAGGAAGAAGAGGGTTTCGGTGAAGGAAGAAGGGCTTCCCCAGTCTGGGATTCCGGGAAGGCAAAGAAGGGTGAAAGTGAAGGGTCGTGGTGGGAACTGCGGGCAGCTCTGGATGGTTACAAGTGACCAAGCAGCTGGGAGTTAGAAGGTGGGAGCTGGGATGGCAGATGGGATGAGGTGGGGGCTGCAGAGGAGTCCTGCCGACTTTGCCCGGGGCGGGGAGTGGGGGAGTCCTTTTGGAGGCAGACAAGACAGGCCTGGCATGGGAGCCTGTCAAGCTCCGAAGGCCTGTTGGTTTTGCTCCTTATTTAGGTGAAAGGTGATGTGCTCACTTCTGAACTTGGAAAGTAGGACCCCTCCCAACCTCTGCCCTGAAAGGGAGCGCCAACGGCCAATTGCTTATTTCTTTCTTTCCAATCCTGTAGTTTTATGGGGCCGTAAACGAGGACAGCAGGGAATCATTGAAGAAGGTGTAGCCAAGACAAACAGCAGAGTCCTTGCCCATGTGGCGCTGGCAGTCTAAAGGTGTGCATGATGCAATTCCATGGCTGCGATCTCCTAGGAGGGCAGGGCAGAGCTGGCCTGGGCAGCGTGGGGCAGCCAGTAGATGATTGGGAGGGACAGGCACCCTTGACCCCCAAGGAATGACTGAATGAGGGTCTTCTCCCAGAGCAGTGAGGGGACAGAGGGCGGAGCAGTGCAGGCGAATACAGGCCGGATGTTGGCGTAGCCAGGGGAAGCAGGGCAGGGAGGGACTCGGAAGTCATCCTTATTTTGGAGAAGTAAAGGGAGGGTCTTGCGGTTGAGTGAAGGGAGCACATGGCAGAAGACTAGGATAAGGCCAGCGAGGCCCAGCTCAATGGCAGCTGTCACCAAGATCCCCCAGATCTGATCCAGGAGCCAGGTGCTGAATCCAGGCATTTTTCCTGAGGGAACTACCCTGGTGTGTTTCGGGATATATTTAATCCTGGTGAGATCAAGGGGCCTGTGCAGGTCTGATGGGGCAGCACTCCCCCAAACCAAGAGGGTGAAAAGTCATCCAGACGTTTAGGGATGTTAGCAAGGTCTGGACGTGTGTGGAAATGCAGACAAGGGCTGTTCCCCTGACCTGGTTTGATTGGAGGTATGTTTTGCAGGGAGGGAGAGAGGCCAGCATGGGTTTGTTGGTGGATACCTAACGCAGGCACGCTGGCATTCGACCCTCAGCAGACAGGCTGAATCACCAGAAAACAACACTTCGTGCAAAGGAGTCTTAAAATCCCTACATTCAACCTTGAAGATGTTATACTCAGTGAAAGAAGCCAGACACGAAAGGATAAATACTATATAATTCCACTTACATGAGGTACCTAGAGTAGCCAAATTCATAGAGACAGCAGGTAGAAGGGTGACTACCAGGGCCTGAGGGGAGGAGAGAAGGGGGAGTTATTGTTTAATGGGTAGAGAGTTTCAGTTTGGGAAGACGAATAAGTCTCGGAGATGGATGGTGGTGATGGTTGCAGAAGAGTCAATGTACTTAGCATCACTGAACCGTACTTAAAAATAATTACTGCAATGCTACATCTTAAGTGTATTTTACCACAATAAAAACGAATTTTAAAATCCTGAATTCACTTTGCATGGACTTTCTTTATATCAAGCTGGCTCTGACTTTGACTTGGCTTCCTGAGCCAGTAGGTGGTGGTTGACTGGAAGCCAGGCATCCTGTCACTGTCTGGTCATAATAAATGGATAAACACGACCTTGTTTTCAAGTCAGTTTCCTTTGAGTGGTGGTCAAACCTCCAGAGCCTGCTCAGCTGTTGGGGAAAGTCCAGCTGTGAGCCTGCGAAGTGGAGGCCCAGGTCTGAAGCCACAGCACTCCAGCATCTCTCCTTCCCTTCCCTGCCGCAGCAAAGAGGCCAGGAAATGGAAGTAGATGGTATTGGTCAGCAGCAGCTGGCCATTTGGGAAGAAGCATAGATTTTGGTGGCTGACACATCTGGGTTTGCATCACTGTCATTAGTGGGCAAGCTGCTAACCTCCCGCAAACCTTCGCTTTCGAATCTATAAAAGGGGCTCAGTGTTACCTATCCCGCAGGGTTGCAAGAATTCTATAATACAAAATATATAAAAGAAAGAGCATGCTGCTTGCACAGAGTAGCTGTTTAATCAATGCTACTTACCTTCCCTAACCTCCCACCTCCCCACCATTTTTTTTTTTAAATGATATATGTCTTAGTGCATTCGAATTACTCTATCAGAACACCACAGACTGAGTGGCTTAAACAAGAGACATTTATTTCTCTCAGCTCTGGAGGCTGGAAGTCCAAGATCATGGCATCAGCAGATTTGATGTCTGGCAAGAGCCAGTTTCCGTATACATGGCCATCTTCACACTGTGTCTCCCATGGCCAAGGGGGTTTGGAAGCTCTGTGGGGCCTCTTACAAGGGCACTAATCCCATTCATCACCTCCCAGAGGCTCCACCTCCAAATATCATCACTTTGGGGATTAAGATTTCACAGTAGGAATTTTGAGGGGGAGGCAAACATTCAGAGCTTAGCAGTAGACTTTAAAAAAATACACAAAAAACTCTTTCCTGTCCTTTGAGATTTCTACGAAGAAGGCGGATGTCCTTCTGCCATGACATTTTGAGGCCAGGGTGGGGGGGATAGAATATCTTCTGAAGTTCCTTTTATCCTAAAATCTCTGTTATCATAAGGGTAGCCTTTTTATGTGTGGGGGCTTCTTTTGAACTGCCTTTTTCTGATTAAGGTTATGAATATCTTTGTGAAAACCCCACGTTTTCACCCACCCATGAGTAGATTTTTTTTTAGCCAATCAGCAGTAGAGGTGAAGACCTCTCAAAAGCCCTCAGCTCACAGCCAACTTTTTGCGGAGAAGAGGCCCAGGGTCGGTGGCCCTTGGGACAGGTGCCTGACCCACCTGCACGCAGGTCAAAGTAACCTCCAAACAGCTCTGGGCCAGAGCCAAACGAGATGAGGTGGACCATATTAAGTCATCTGGACTTTATTTTATGTGATATAAAATATCTGAGCACTAGGAACCATACAAAAATGAGGAGTTCTGGAGGAAAAATACCTTGCAAGATTGAACTCTTCCACTTTTCACTGGCATAGAGAGGGATTAGGAGCTGTGGTGAGGTAAAAACTTCTGGGGGAACAGAAAATAAGTGTTGTTGAAGAGATGAAGAAATTTGAATGCTGGGTCCTCCTGGTGGGAATGTAAAATGCGGCAGCCACTGTGGAAAACAGCATGGTAGTTCCTCAAAAAATTAAATATAGAATTGCCATATGATCTAGCAATTCCACTTTAGGGTGTATGCCCCACAAAACTGAAAACAAGATCATGAAGAAATATTTGTACACTGTGTTCATAGCAGCATTATTCTCAATACTCAAAGGTGGAAGCACCCCAAGTGTCCATCGATGGATGAATGAATAAACTAAATGTGGTATATACCTACAATGGGATATTATTCAGCCTTAAAAAGGAAGGAAATCCTGGTACATGATATAACATGGATGAACCTTGTGGACATTACGTTAAGTAAAATAAGCCAGTCGCAAAAGGACAAATATTGTATGAGTCTACTTATATGAGATACCAAGAGCAGTCAGATTCGTAGAGACAGAAAGTAGAATGATGTTTGCCAGGGATGGGGGAAGGAGAGAATGGGGAGTTAGTATTTAATGGGTACAGAATTTTACTTTGGGAAGATAAAAAAGTTCTGGAGATGGATGGTGGCAATGATTACGCAACAATGAGAATATACTTAATGCCAATGAATTGAACACTTAAAGATGGTTGAGGTGGTAAATTTTATTTATGTGTATTATACCACAGTGTTTAAAAAAGAGCTGAGGACATAGACCTGGGCAGAATTTACTCAGGTGGTTGGGAGGGATGGGCGGCCTCTATTCTTAAAGAATGACTGATAAAGAGCCTTCTCCTTGAGCAGTGAGGGGACATATGGCAGGTTGGTACAGGTGGGCACAGACAGGAGCAGATGGGGTACTGTGGACCAAGGGAGGCTTCCCAGAAGGAGAAATGGGTTTTGAAGGATGAATAAGAGCTTGAAAATTGGATGATGGCCAAGGAGGGCATTCCAGACACAGAGACTGGCACCTGCTAATGTCTTTTGTGATCTATCCCACCTCTTCTGTTCCTGTTACCACCACACTGTTCACTGCAGCCCACGTTCCTCTAGGCTTGCTTAGCTTATTCATGGCTGCTGAGACCTGGTCTGTTTATTCTGGGCAGGGTCATCAGGGTTGCTTTGATGGCGGTGCTCACCAGGGAAGAGTACAACTTTCTCCTGTCATATTTCACAAATTCTGATTCTGAAGGCCTTAGGGAGGGGTGGAGAGTGCACGAGCAGAGGGAACGGCAAGAAGGCACGAAGTGTGAATACAGACACCTCTGCGAAAAGAC
>NW_011888828.1:9566140-9570333 GCF_000151845.1 Pteropus vampyrus | reverse complement strand
GTCCAATTGCCCACCCTCCTCCTCACCACCCCCATCACAAGATTCTGGTCCAGTAAGTTTAAGAGGGAGACCAGAATCTGAATGGAAAGTGAGCTTCCCAGGTTACCCTTTTCTGGGTGGTCCACAGTCCACTTTATGAGAAATGCTAAAATAGAGAGTGAATCACAAAGTCCCAGTGGTCCTTGATCTTTTCTTCTGTGGCTCCAAATGTGCTAATAACACTCCCAAAACAGAGATGGGATCGCAGCTCTCTCGGTGGCGAGACAGACCTGGCTGGCTCCAGTCTTGGGAAGCCTTGTAGCGGCAGCAGTACTATTAGTGAGAGTAATAGCAGTGGTAATACTAATGGCAGTAACAGCAGTTGCAATGGTAGTGGTATGAGTAATAATGGCAGAAATGGTAGTAGTGATATTAATGGCAGTAACTACATTAGTACTATTAATGGTAGTAATAGTAGTACTGTGAATGGCAGTAATAGCAGTAGTAATATTAGTGGTAGTGATAGCTAACATTTATTGAATATTGAATCCATCTGGAGCACTGTTTCAAGAGCTTTATAGGTGTTATCTCAGTGTTAGTGGTTAAGAGCAAGTTTCTGCAGTTAGTGGTGGCAGGGTGAAGTTCAGGGTGTGAACTTCACCCTGCCACCACTCACCACGTAGCCTTGGGCAAGTGACTTAAAAGTCCTCAGTTTCACATTTCTCCATAGAAGATATATAACTGGCCAACAAGCTCATAAAAAGATGCTCCCTATCACTAACCATTAGAGAAATGCAGGTCAAAACCAGAATGAGATTATGTCACACCCTGTAGGACGGCGACCGTCAGAAAAACAGAAAGTCAGTGTCAACGAGGGTGTGGAGAAACCGGAGCCCTGCCACACTGTGGGTGGGAAGGGGCAGCCACTTCTGGGTGTACACCTGGAAGAACCAAAAGCAGAGATCTGAACGGGTATCTGCACACCCGTTAGCAGCATTACTCACAGTGGCCAAAAGGTAGAAACAACCTAAAGTGCCCATCGATGGATGAATGAATAAACAAAATGTGGTATTTTACATACAATGGGAAGTTATTCAGCTTTGAAAAGGAAGGAAATCCTGGTACGTGATATAAAACATGGACGAACCTTGTGGACATTATGCTAAATGAAATAAGCCAGTCTCAAAAGGACGACTACTGTATGGTTCCACTTACAGGAGGTACGTGGAGTGGTCAGATCATAGAGACAGGAAGTAGAATGGAGGTTGCCAGGGGCTGGGGGAGGGGGCATGCAGAGTTACAGTTCAATGTCAGCTTGGAAAGATGGAAAATTCTGGAGATGGAGAGTGGTGAAGGGTGAACGACAGTGTAAATGTACTTCATGCCCCTGAATTGTACACTTAAAAGTGGTTGAGACGGTAAATTTTATGTTATGTGTATTTTGCCACAATTAAAAGAGAGAGAAAAAAATTCCTAAGTTTCAGCTTCCTCATTTCTAAATTTGGGGAAAAGCCTCAGCCACTTCTGAGGATGTGATGGTTGCACGGGGGGACGTACTGGCTCCTGAGGACAGCAGGCCAGTGGCCAGCCCGGAGCGAGCGGACCGCCGTGCTGACAGTGTGTGGTCAGCGCTGCCACTCGCCCGCCAGTGCTTGGGGATGATCTGTCCTTTACTGTGTGGCCTTGGGCACATCCTCGCACCTCTCCAGGCCTATTTCCTCACTCAGAAAGCGGGGGACAAGGCCCCTTTCCTCTGAAACAGTGATGCTCTGTGCAACTGACGTTTGAATCACTCTCCCAGATCCTGAGACCCCCATCTAGGGGACAGGCCTGCTACACTTATCCATATGACAGCAGGGGCTGAGTGTGTCCTGCTGAGCCTGTCCGTGTGGGGTGATGTGGGGTAAACCAGGGTTTGTGGCGTTTGCCTCCTCGCCTGCCGAAGCCTAACTGTGGCATTTAACAGATCTTTTTTTTAATAGGCTTATGATAAATGGTCCTGGCGTGTGCACGCATGTGCAGGTGTGTGCCTGTGTGTGCACATCATGGGGAAACGTGTTCTGTTTGTACAGGGCACGGCTGGAGGTGGGAGTGTGGAGGGGTGAGATGCTGTGCTCAACATCCCACCTCTCAAGGCTGAGCGACAGTAAGAGTTTTTACCGTATTTATAGATGACACTGTTTTTTTGGCCTTGGCTGCACATTGAAGAGCCTTCACACCTCTGCGGCTTTTATTCCATTGGTCTGGGGGTGACCGGGGCCCTGGGATTTTCCTAAGCTTGGTGGAAGTGTTTACTGAGCACCACATAGGGAGCCACTGCTCCCTGGGGCCCAGGAGAGGAGTCCTCAGCCCAGGCTTGCTGGTGCTGGGCCTTGTCCAAGAGCTGAGGAAGCTTGTGTGGTGTGTGAGAGAGGCTACCTGTAAGCTGTTTATTGCCTGCTTGAATTACTGGGTAAATATTGACCCGAGGCTCTGGTGTCCCAGGAGCTACCTGTTGTTTCTAAGGGCACATCTCTTGTGTGGTGGGGCACCTTTGTCTCGTTTGGGCTTTGCCAGCCAAGAGATGGGCAATACAGAGGCAAAGTGTCCCCCTGAGGGACACAGTGCCAGGTCCTTCAGTGGAGTCTGGGCTTTGCATTGGACACTTCGATGTGTGGGAGAAGCCCGAGCTGCAGAGTCAGCTCTGGCTTTTTGCTCATATGAATTATGAGAACTTTGGCAAGTGTTCTAAGCCTCTCTGAACCTCAGTCTCCTAATCTGTATGGCAAGGATAACAGCAGCTTCCTGTAGAGTGACTGTGAGGATGAAACGCATGCTGAATATGACAATCCCTTCACATAATAGTTGCTCAATAAATGGCTTTATTTATTTATTTTTTTTTCTGGCTTAGAGAATTAGCTGGCTGCCTGGTCTGTGGGGAGTTACTTCAGTCTGTGTGCCAGCAATCTGGCACAGAGAATCTGATGGCTCATGGGTGAGGGTTAGAAGACACAGAGATCATTCTCTTCCTGTCATGGGCTAAATTATGGCCCCCACCCTCATATCCCTACGTTCTGAAGTCCTCACTGCCAGGACCTCAGAATGCAACTGTATTTGGAGATAGGGTCTTTAAAGAGGCAATTAAATTAAAACGAGGCAATTCAAGATGACCAATGCCTTTACAAGAAGAGGAGATTAAGACACAGGCACAGAGGGAAGGACACGGGGAGACGATGGCCATCTGCAAGCTGAGGAGAGAGGCCTCGGAGGAAACCAAGCCTCCTGACACCAGATATCAGACTTCCAGCCGTTAGAACCGTGAGAAAATAAATGTCTGTTGTTTAAGCCTCCCAGTCTATGGCACTTCATTATTGTAGCCCAAGCAGACTAATACAAGTTCCCACAGCAAACCTGCTCCAGTCTCCGCTCCATGTCAACCGCATCGACATTCACCTTCCTCCGGCTGCTTCCAAATCCTTGACCTCCTCTCTGCCTACCCCGTAGAACCAATCACTGAGTCCTAAAATCTCCCGGCTTTTTCTGTCACTGTCACAAGCCCTCAGCCACCTTCACCCTTGGCATTATTGCCACCACATCCTCTCTCAGCTTATTTCCCTGCTCCAGCCCAGCCACACACAGTTAATTTTCCAAGTTCAAATGTGATCACCTGACTGGGCTCCTCCCCACCTGCCCGGCCCCACCCCTCTCTTTCACTGCGGGCTATGCTCTAGCTGCAAGGAACCCTTCACTGTTTCCGGAATGCGCCATGTTACTTTTATATCCCTGGGCCTCTGAGCCTCTGGGTCCGCTGCCTGAGTGCCCTTCCTCCCTTCCCTGCCGTCAAACTCTCACCAATCTCCCCAGCCATTTTTCAATGTTCCCTCCTCGGAAGCCCTCCTAGACCGTCCAGGAGCAGGATCGCCCCTTCCTTTTCTCTCCGTCCTCCTAACCTTGCACACGGTCTCTATCACACACAGCTTTGAGATGCTCTGTGTCTGTGTCTTCCCTCTTGCCCAGAGTGTAAGCTGATGAGAGCAAAGACTATGTCTTATTTATCTCATTTTTCAAGCATGCAGCCCAATGGCTGGTATGAGTTGTGCTCAATAGCTGCTTCTCAAATGAAAGGATTAAATAGTTTAGGCCAAGTTTTCAGGCCAGACACTTCCTCGTTGTGGGGTCTGTCGTGTGCATTGTGGGATGTTTAGCAACATCCCTGGTTTCAAACCACCGAAAGT
>NW_011888828.1:9563633-9566090 GCF_000151845.1 Pteropus vampyrus | reverse complement strand
ATCTGCAAGCTGAGGAGAGAGGCCTCGGAGGAAACCAAGCCTCCTGACACCAGATATCAGACTTCCAGCCGTTAGAACCGTGAGAAAATAAATGTCTGTTGTTTAAGCCTCCCAGTCTATGGCACTTCATTATTGTAGCCCAAGCAGACTAATACAAGTTCCCACAGCAAACCTGCTCCAGTCTCCGCTCCATGTCAACCGCATCGACATTCACCTTCCTCCGGCTGCTTCCAAATCCTTGACCTCCTCTCTGCCTACCCCGTAGAACCAATCACTGACTCCTAAAATCTCCCGGCTTTTTCTGTCACTGTCACAAGCCCTCAGCCACCTTCACCCTTGGCATTATTGCCACCACATCCTCTCTCAGCTTATTTCCCTGCTCCAGCCCAGCCACACACAGTTAATTTTCCAAGTTCAAATGTGATCACCTGACTGGGCTCCTCCCCACCTGCCCGGCCCCACCCCTCTCTTTCACTGCGGGCTATGCTCTAGCTGCAAGGAACCCTTCACTGTTTCCGGAATGCGCCATGTTACTTTTATATCCCTGGGCCTCTGAGCCTCTGGGTCCGCTGCCTGAGTGCCCTTCCTCCCTTCCCTGCCGTCAAACTCTCACCAATCTCCCCAGCCATTTTTCAATGTTCCCTCCTCGGAAGCCCTCCTAGACCGTCCAGGAGCAGGATCGCCCCTTCCTTTTCTCTCCGTCCTCCTAACCTTGCACACGGTCTCTATCACACACAGCTTTGAGATGCTCTGTGTCTGTGTCTTCCCTCTTGCCCAGAGTGTAAGCTGATGAGAGCAAAGACTATGTCTTATTTATCTCATTTTTCAAGCATGCAGCCCAATGGCTGGTATGAGTTGTGCTCAATAGCTGCTTCTCAAATGAAAGGATTAAATAGTTTAGGCCAAGTTTTCAGGCCAGACACTTCCTCGTTGTGGGGTCTGTCGTGTGCATTGTGGGATGTTTAGCAACATCCCTGGTTTCAAACCACCGAAAGTCAGTAGTACCACGTCCTCTCAAGTTGTAACAACTCAAAATATCTCCGGACATCATCAAATGTCCCCAGGGGACAAAATCGCCCATTGAGAACCACTGTTAGGCCTGCAGGCGCCTCTGAACCTCTTGAGAAAAACACTGTTGGTACATCCAAGGTTAGAAGGATGCCGATGTTGATGTTGTTAGATCGTGAATCGGAGATAAATAGCAGTTTTGGAGGCTGTGTGCTGCAGTGGGTTCTGTGAGAAAATGGTGGCAGGGATGGAGAATGTTTTCCTAGTAATAAGGTTGAGAAGATTTTCTTCCTGAAATTTTGGCTTCAGTTTCCTATTAAATTGGGTGCATGCCCAATGGGAGAGGATATGTTTTTCTTTTTACCAAGCAAAGGCTTTCAAAGAAATCAGGTTGGCACTCATTCCACCTCCCTCTCTTCCTTACAGATTTTCTCCAAAATCATTTGGCTCTGAAACTTCCTCAACTCCCTGAGTAAGCACCAGTGAGTTCTCTCGGAGCACTTCGTGCAGATCTCATTTTGTCGGATTTATCCGCTAAGCATCTGGGCATCCCTCTGCATCCCTGCTTCCATCTTTGTTTTTCCCGTGCCCATTTGGTGGCTTGAAGAAGAGCACGTCCCCTTCCCCACTTGACCCCAACCTCCTCTGGTGGCCTCTTTCCTGTGGGTGAACTGGGGTACATTTTCTAATCTCCCTGCCCTCAGTTTTCTCTTTCGTAGCAGTGGAGTGATAATATCTACCTCTCTGTGAACACAAAGTGATCAGCACTCAGTAATGTCAGCTCTCAACAGCCCCATGGGCTGAGGCATGGGCTTTCTTCTTTAGCAACAAGGTAAAAGACAGCTGGATAAGCTGCCCTTTCTGATACAAAGCAAATTCTTGGAAAGGAAGGCTTCTCACCTGGCAAGTTGGCACCAGCCCCCTGGACCCCCCGTCTAACCACATCACTGTCTACTCTTGTCTCTTGCTAAAAATCAAACTTCCCTGATAGAAATGCATATTGGGCCTTACCAGTGGGGTTGCAAGATAAAATACAGGATGCCCAATTAAATTTGAATTTCAGATAAACAATGAATAATTTTTAGTATATGTATGTTCCAAATACTGCATAGGACATATTTATACTAAAAGCTATTCATTATTCTTCTGAAATTCAAATTTAACTGGGTGATCTGTATTTTTACATGCTAAATCTGACAACCCTACTTATCAGCCACGGACATCACAGTTAAATATATTTGTTAGATGCTTTTCAGAAAGCTGGTTTGGATGGGAGGAGAATGTGAAGTTCATGGCATTACCTCTTGGTGGTAACCGGTGACAAAGAGTCTCTGCTTGACCAAACTTCAGTCAAGCTCCTGAACCTTCTCCTAGTCCCATCTGTGCACTCCTTGTAAAATCTAGTTTTAGCAAAAACCCTGCTGAGTCAGCTTATCTAGAGCAACCCCT
>NW_011888828.1:9558179-9562618 GCF_000151845.1 Pteropus vampyrus | reverse complement strand
CCATCTGTGCACTCCTTGTAAAATCTAGTTTTAGCAAAAACCCTGCTGAGTCAGCTTATCTAGAGCAACCCCTTTTTACCCTCCCCCCCATATCCGATCACCCTTGATATTAGATCAAGTTTCTCATCTTCCACCATCCCCAGGTGATGTCTCATCACCTTGGACTGTCTTCAGCAAGAATCCCGTTATGTTAGTTTAGCCAGAATTCCCTCACCCCTGTAGTACCCTCTGAGTAATTTTCCATCCACTGACCCCCACGAGGCTCCTGGGCCATCAATTCTACTTGCCCACGCTATATTCAGAGTTGAGCCTAATCTCTCTCCCCGACTGTAAAATCCCATTACAGTGTCCACACACCTATCCTCATGTTCCTGAATTAAGGCTGCCTCACCATCTTTAACAAATGTCACTGGTTATTATTTTTTTAATACCGGTATGGTAGCCCTGCTGGGTCATTTTGTATGGATTGGTTCACCAGCTGAGTTTTATCTGTCATGAAACAGTTTAAAAAAATAAGGAAGCCTGGTTCCCACTTATCCTGTGACTCTTACATGAAACATGCGTGTAAGGCTTCTGTGCTGGCCCCTTTTCTCAAAATTTTTGGCAAAGATGACCGAAAAATAGCTTCTGTGGAAATTATTTATTTAGTATTAATGGGGCAAAGTTGGATCTTGGCTAGACATTTCAAGTAAACAGGACCACTCCACATAGAGCTGTTTGAAACCAGAGATTTCCTGTGACCCCCAGAGTTTTAACAAGAGCCAGAGAAGTTATATTTATAGAAATCCTGTTAATTTTGCCCCTCACCCCCACATTTAATCCCAAATGCAACAAATCCCAGCACGTCTGCGGACAGTGGCCTGTCTGATTGATGAGGCTGGGAGGCAATCCCCTGATGCAATTGTGTTGATGAATGGAAGGCTGGGTTGAGGTTGTTACAGTGGGATCGGGGGTGGATGCCAGTGGGTGTGTAATATTTTTAAGAAGCTGCAAACATAATCAATTAATAAAAACATTAACCTCCAGCATACAGTGTCTTTCGGTCAAGTTTCTTGGAGGGCTTTGCAAATTGCTTCTGACCTCAGAAGCTTAAGCATTCCCAGGCAGATTTAGAAGCACTGTGGCTTTTTTTCATATTTCCTCCTGAGCAATCCACTGTCTCTGTCTAAACCCTAAACATTCGCTCCCCTGTTTGGGGAGCTGTTAAGACGACAGACTGCTGTACAATGACTATTAGAAGTTTCTCCTGCTCACAGACCTTCCGAGTGTAGTCAGAGCTGGAGGACTAAGAGGTATTTCCAAAGGCAGAGAGAGAGAAGGACTGAGAGATTCCAGAATCGGAGGATCCTTTCAGTTCTAACAGAGGGTCATCGAAATGCTGGGTTGAGGGTTGGGGAAGGGTGGTGGTAGAAAGAGCATTAGAAGACCCAGGTCTCAGTCCTGGTCACAAACGATCTTGGGCAAGTCACTTAGTAGGACCTTTACTTCTCTCATCTGTTAAATAAGAGAATAACGTTACGTAGTCTGCTGGATTATTTCTAGTGAGATAATGCATGTGAGCGAAGCGTAAGTCCTGGCTATTGTATCAAAGTCTCTACGGGGATCCAAGCCGAGGCACGTCCCTTGGACTAGCACAGTGGGGTGACACGCAGAGGCAATGGGGACCTCATCAGGTCATAATCCCAGTCTTCTTGGAAAGGCCTGGTGATGACTTCCAGCCACCCCTGAGAGTACAGCCTCTCTAGTGACCTGCTATTTCTTCTGCGGCCCCTGTGGGGCCAGAGAGTGCCCGCAGGTCACCACTCTTTCCTCGGACCATGTTGTTCAATTACAGGCAGCATCTCTTTTCAATGATAAGAGCAGAGATGGGAAGAGAAAAATACTAGAATGCATTGCAAATGGGTGAGTATCAGATTGCGAAACTTTTGTTTCAGGTATTTTACACACATACACGTTGAACTGTAATTAAAAAGATATTTCTTACTGTGAGCCGTGCTTTAAAAAAATCAAAAGTGCTCTTTAAGCAAAGATAAATATGATTTCATCACTTGGGCAGTTTTGAATCCAAAATCCAGCCAAGAAAGTGAGTGCTGACAGAGTCACCAAGGCAAAGAGCCCAGAAATGCCTTCTTGATTTGAGTCACAGGACTGGTGTCATGATACCAACATCGTGCCATCAGACAGGTTCTAATCCCAGCGCTTAACTTAGTAGCTCTAAGCCTTTCGAGCCGTTTCCTAACCCTCAACACAGCAACTGGCTTCCCTGAGTTCCAAGGCCTTTCCACGGCTAACATTCTGGGGTTTGTTACCTCTTCGTTTTGGGGGAACCATTTGTGCTTCCTCCTTATGGGAAGGAGCTGAGCCCAAGGCCAGGCTTGTCTCCTCACACTCCAGGGCCACTGCACTGGGGGTGACCACCTGCCACACCACCACTTCCCACCCCCTCTCTGGGGCTTCCAAACAGTGACTCGAAGTGTGTGGAGATAGAGATGTTTTCCAAACACTTCCCTCTGCTTCTCAGAGAAATAAGATTCTTCCTCGGCGCTGACAGTTTTCACCCCTTCGGATAATGTGGGGCACACTTTGGATAGTTTTGGCTGGGACATTCGTCAGCAGCAAGATTGACCAACCCAGAAGTCTCCTGGCTTTGTCCTCTGAAAGGGCTCTCCAGCCACAACGTCAACAGTCCCTTCATCACCCACACGTAAGCCATCAAAACGTACCCACTCAGAGCTGAGCAGAGGCCCTTCTCTCACTCTCTCGTCCTCTGCCTTCGCCTCTCACTTCCCTTCCTAGTCGTCCCTTTTTTTCCCGCCCAAATCATGCCGTTTCTGAAGGAGCTTCCTACTTTGTAAATAGATTTAGCTGGTCTATTTTTATTTTGGAGAAAACATTCGCAGAGACCTGAGTAAAGCCAGTCTGTAAAACTGTATCGCTTTGACAATTGCACATTGTCAATATTATGCATGTAAATAGATTTAGCTGGTCTATTTTTATTTTGGAGAAAACATTCGCAGAGACCTGAGTAAAGCCAGTCTGTAAAACTGTATCGCTTTGACAATTGCACATTGTCAATATTATGCAGTTATTGAAATAGAGGTAAAATCAGCCTGATGTTATTACACTGTGTTCTATGACTCCTTATGATCCTTAAATCTGAGACTTATTCATCTGGGATAGTTTCTCACTTCTTTTGAGAGGTGTGTGTGTGTGTGTGATGGAGGGGGTAGGTAATGATGATTTCCTTATAAACTGCCTTTAGTAATTGTCTAACAAAACTTTTAAAGACATAGCTACTTCTGCAGTGGGTGGTATGTTTCTGTTTTGTCATTAGTTACTAATTTTGGATATTCCACAGATCAATACAAGCGGACCTCCTCCAGGGTCTAGTTTGCAGGTTCTGACAGGCAGAGAAAAGAAACAGCACAGAGAGTGGCTCTGAGTGACCAAGGTACCATTGGCTTCCCGTGCGGTGACTTTCCTGGTGCCCCATTTCTCATCCTGATATCAGTCCGGACTGCACGTTTTCAAAGGAACAGATCAGGGTCACCTCCTTTGCCCACATTTTGTGTCCCATAGCCCCTGAGAGGGTAGCCCAGAAACTGGGACCTCTCCGACCCTTGGCAATTTAGTCGAAGTTGGCTCCAGCTCTGGGTAAGCCCCATGGCTTCCTGAGATTTCTGTCAGCGGCCTGCCTCACTTCCTTATGGCCCTCGCCTCTGCCCTACATCCAGGTGTGCCACCTCCATTCCTGCCAGACCACTCGCTTCCCCTCCCCTCCTCACTCCGTGTCCCTTCCAAACACCTGTGTTCTCCAGAGTATCTGGGTCCCTCAGCTCACACGCAGGCCCTCCGGGGTGTGTAAGCTCTGCTCTAGGTGTTCCTAGAATTCTGGGAAAAAGACTCTCCATATCCTTATGATCATTTTTTGTAGTTTTATATTTTTTCAAAGTAATTTCAAACTTACAAAAGAGTTGCAAAAAGTGTGCAAAGAACTTCCACATACCCAGATTCCCCAAATGTTAACATCTTGCAGAGCTGCAAGAAATGATCAAGAAATTGACCATGATGAAAAGTACAGCGATGAAGAAATTGACAATGACATGTACTTTGTCATCGGATCAGCAGGTCTTATTCAAATTTTGCCAGTTGTTCAACTATTGCCCTTTTTCTGGTCCGGGATCCAGTTCAAAAGAGGCTTACATGTTGTTCTTAGTGGCCACGTTGCCTTAATTTTTTTTTTAATCCAGATTTCAGGTCGGGAGTTAGCAAACTTCTTCTGTAATGAACCAAACAGTAAAAATTTTTTACTGTCACAGGCCATGCCGTCTCTCTTATGATTATTTTTATTTGTTTTAACTGAATAGCTGCCAAATCTAGGCCAATGGATTCTGTAGATGAAGTAGATGGTCCCTCAAATAGTATTTTGCATTCAAACT
>NW_011888828.1:9554360-9558129 GCF_000151845.1 Pteropus vampyrus | reverse complement strand
CTACTTCTGCAGTGGGTGGTATGTTTCTGTTTTGTCATTAGTTACTAATTTTGGATATTCCACAGATCAATACAAGCGGACCTCCTCCAGGGTCTAGTTTGCAGGTTCTGACAGGCAGAGAAAAGAAACAGCACAGAGAGTGGCTCTGAGTGACCAAGGTACCATTGGCTTCCCGTGCGGTGACTTTCCTGGTGCCCCATTTCTCATTCTGATATCAGTCCGGACTGCACGTTTTCAAAGGAACAGATCAGGGTCACCTCCTTTGCCCACATTTTGTGTCCCATAGCCCCTGAGAGGGTAGCCCAGAAACTGGGACCTCTCCGACCCTTGGCAATTTAGTCGAAGTTGGCTCCAGCTCTGGGTAAGCCCCATGGCTTCCTGAGATTTCTGTCAGCGGCCTGCCTCACTTCCTTATGGCCCTCGCCTCTGCCCTACATCCAGGTGTGCCACCTCCATTCCTGCCAGCTGGCACTGCTTCGCTTCTTCAGCAAAAAAAATCGAATCAGTTATATTTCATAAGGTTAGTAAATTGACTAAAGTTTAGGTTTTATGGGTGAGGATCGCCACACGGACATCCTTCTACCACTCGCTTCCCCTCCCCTCCTCACTCCGTGTCCCTTCCAAACACCTGTGTTCTCCAGAGTATCTGGGTCCCTCAGCTCACACGCAGGCCCTCTGGGGAGTGTAAGCTCTGCTCTAGGTGTTCCTAGAATTCTGGGAAGAAGACTCTCCATACCCTTATGATCATTTTTTGTAGTTTTATATTTTTTCAAAGTAATTTCAAACTTACAAAAGAGTTGCAAAAATTGTGCAAAGAACTTCCACATACCCAGATTCCCCAAATGTTAACATCTTGCAGAGCTGCAAGAAATGATCAAGAAATTGACCATGATGAAAAGTACAGCGATGAAGAAATTGACATTGACATGCACTTTGTCATCGGATCAGCAGGTCTTATTCAAATTTTGCCAGTTGTTCAACTATTGCCCTTTTTCTGATCCGGGATCCAGTTCAAAAGAGGCTTACATGTTGTTCTTAGTGGCCACGTTGCCTTAATTTTTTTTTTTAATCCAGATTTCAGGTCGGGAGTTAGCAAACTTCTTCTGTAATGAACCAAACAGTAAAAATTTTTTACTGTCACAGGCCATGCCATCTCTCTTACGATTACTTTTATTTGTTTTAACTGAATAGCTGCCAAATCTAGGCCAATGGATTCTGTAGATGAAGTAGATGGTCCCTCAAATAGTATTTTGCATTCAAACTGCCTGTTTTATTTTAAGCAAACTTTTCTAGTGAATGACGAACTGAGACGTGCCCATGGGCTATGGCCAAGTGCTCTCTATCCTTGTATCGGGCCAGAAAGAGCAAGTATTTTCTGAGATCGTTGCCTAGACAGTGAGGCGGATGCTGAGTCTGGGTTGTCTGCTCCCCGGCATCACTTAGATATTAGGCTGTTCAGGTTCTGTCCCCACCTGCCCAGCTGTCTCCACACCCCTCTCGCCCCCCAGAAAGCCTGGGGAATGGCTCTCCTTCAGATTTCCTTTTCCACAAAGTGAGACTCCTGGTACCCCAGACAGGCGAGTCAGCTGAGGACGGTGGGAGAGGCCGAGGGGAGAAATGCAGAGGCAGTACAGTGCCTCTTTAGCCATCAAAGCCAGCATTGTTCGCAAAGAGTTAACCTGCATAGCAGGCTTGCAATTAGCAAGGAATAATGGGGTGTGATGGGTGTAGAACAACGGCTGGAACTGATTTTCAGCCTTACAGTGAGAAACTGCCCTGCTGATTCCCCTTCCTTATTTCCTGGTAACTTGCAGGCGGCAGGCTCAGTAGAGCAGAAATCCTTGGGGGAAGGGGAGGGGAAGGCAGGGGAGCAATCTGTCTTTGAATAATTTAAACAATGCAGCACAGCCAAACTAAATGGAGCTTATCAAATATTACACCTCTTAAAGCTGCAATCAGAGGCGGCAGGATATTAACTGTAAAGCCCTCGTTCAGCTCAGAGGGAAATCGAGGAACAGACCTGCTACTGACTGAAAAGAAAGGGGAGTTGGGAGGTGACAGGAGAGAGAGCTGGATCCATTTTGTAGGCCAGATCAATAGCACGAAGGAAGAAGCAGATATCTGCGGACAGGACAGAGGATCAGCATTTACTAAGCACCTCCCGCGTTTAGGGACGACAGACATTTTAATAACAGAATTTTTTCTTTAACCTTTGCCCCGGTTTTAAAAAGCACACACTATTATTCAAACGTACCTTTAAATAGAGGAGCAAATCACTCAGACTTGTTCACTTCAAATGCTAGAAAACTCTGACCCCCAACTGGCCTGAGCAAAGGGATTTTTTTCCTCATGTAGCTGAGATGTCTAACGGACCAGCTTGATTTAGGGCTCACATGACATCTCCATCTCCTGGCTCTGCCTTCCACTGTGTTGGCTTTGAGCTCAGGCTCCTCGAAGAGGTACAGTGGCAGCAGTGGCACCAATCCCAGAATCCTCCGAGGTTCACTCTTAGTGAGGAAAAACTCTCTTCTCTAAAAGTTGAAGCGGGGCTTCCCTTTCCAGCCTAGATGAAGTGACAAGGACTGGAGTTAACTCCAATTTAAACAGTTAAAAAACAGGACTCATATATGAAAAGGTGGTGGGAGTCTGGGAGGGGAGACCAGGTGGAGTCTGGCAGTCCGCCTGGGGAGGACAGATCGTGAGAGTTCACAGGACAGAGTCATGCAGGGGAGAGGGAGAGCTTTGGAGACTTGCAGAGGGGACTTCTCAAGTACTCAGCAGAGCACTGATGGATGCTCTCACGCGAAGAAGCTACTGGAGGCTGGAGGAAAGGACCCCTTAAAGGAATAAGCATAACCTTCCCCAGAACTCATATATACGGGTCAAAAATAATTCGTGTTCCACCAGCCAGAGTGGAAAACCTAGTACTCTGGGGTATTGGGTAGAGTATTCAGAAGGTTATGACCTCCGCAGTGGCAATAAGTTTGGCTTAAGGCTGACTTTGTCCTGACTAACAAATCTTACACACATGCCTTGAAAGAAATTGTTCCCAAACAACTTAACTGAATCCCAGAATGAAACTCAAGAACATTGAAAGGAATACAAAAATATTCAGCGCTCAAGAAGGTAAAATTCACAATGTCTCTCAGTCAATTAAAAATTACCAAGCATGCAAAGAAACAGGAAAATATAACTCATGATGAATAGAACTATCAATCAATGAAAACAGACCCAGAGATGATCCAGGTGATAGAATTAGCAGACAAGGACTCTCAAACAATTATTATAAGTATATTCTATGCATTAAAGACAGAGAAAAGCGTGAACATGACATGGAAGATATACAGAAATTTAAATATAACTTCTAGAGATGAAAAAAAACCCCCAATGTCTGAGATAGAAATTAGACTGGATGATTAGACTTCACAGAAGAAAATAATAGTGAACTTGAAGAAATAGCAATACAAACTATTGAATATGAAACACGGAGAAAAAGACTGGAAAAACCCCAGAACATCAGTGAGCGGTGGGACAAATTCAAGTGGCTCAATATATGTACAATTGGCGTCACTGAGGAGACCGGGCGCGTGCAAGATGCTCAGTTGTTGAATAAAAGGACGACCTTGTCACTTTGTAGCCTAGAATCTCTTTCACTCTATGAAGTTGGGTCCATAATAACAGTTTTAATAATGATGATGCTAAGTCAGTCTTTTATCACATACAATGTGAGAATTTATATAATCTTTCATTTTACCCTTGGCACGACCCT
>NW_011888828.1:9549855-9552930 GCF_000151845.1 Pteropus vampyrus | reverse complement strand
AATATTACTTTTTAAAAGTTTGATCTACCCTGGGAATAAACTTGCTCAGGCTATTCTATTACAGCGGCCCTCAGCTATGTGGCATTTGTTTGTATGTGAGATCTTCGTAGCACTTATATTCTGATACATGACACTCCTTGAAAACATAACATCAAAAATTTTTAATGTTTCATGGCCCTGAACCTGGCACATGATTCCCTGGTTTCCTAAATACAGGATACTCTATAATTTTTTCTTGATGATAAAGAGTCTTCATGAGAAGTATCATTTCTCATACTTTACAGTAACACAGTGATGGCCTCCAAGATCACTGAGAGGTATACAGCTATTTGCCCTTAAGCTAAATTACCACTGTGGTCTGGATTTCATGAATCAAGTTTTAGTAAACTCATTTTTAGGCTGTCAGCTCTCAGTTTCCACTAATAATAGTGTGCTCGTCTCTCCAAGGACCCACTGACGTATGAACACACACGCACACATACGCACACAGCATATGCATACACACTGACACACAGACACACACACACTGACACACTGACAGACACATACTGACACACTCAGACACACATTAACACACATAAACACACATTGGCACACATGCGGACACATCGACACAGAGACACACACCGACACCAAGAATACAAACATTGACACCCATACGTTGACAAACAGGCGCAGACTGATGCATACAGACACACATGCATTGACACGCAGGTGTATACACGCACAGGTAACATCAACAGCCCGTGGCTGCAGAAGCTCCGCCGTGCGCCTTTCATGTCTTTGCCTAGAGTTTATAACACTTGGAAAATGGCAGGCGTGGGAGGCCTTCTAGTCCTGGGTTAGGTTAAAACTCCCTCTACATATTTGGAGGGCGTCCAGGCCCTGTGAGCTTGCTCGTTCGTGGAGCAGATAACAGTGACCTTGCTGGCGAGGGAGGACGGCCCAGCTGAGGCCAAGGAGCCGTGCTGGCTGAGCTGAGGTCACTTCTCCTCCCTGCTGCACCTGGGTTGGCTCTGGTGTCAAAGGGCCGGGTCCCAGCCCTGGGTAGGAGCACAGCCATCTGCTCTCGGAGGGCGGGAGCAGAGGGCCGGTCCCGCAGGTTCGGGTGGAAGAGCGCCCATCTTTTCCTTGGGGGCTCTGAGGTTGACAGTCACCTTCAACCCAAAGGCACAAAGCTCACATCTCCAGAACGGCGACAAGTTTCCCATCCTAGCCCAGCCTGCGTCCTGCTCCTCAGCAACTCTGAGGCACAGCCTGGCCGGGCCCTGCCTGGGAAAGCTCAAGTCTGCACCATGACGAGTGTGTGTGTACGTGAAGGGGGCCCCAAAGTAGAACTAACCCTTAGAGTCCTGAGCTACCAGGCCTTGGAGGTCATATCATCCAAAGAGAAGCCCTTCTATTGCCACCGCCTTTAAGGGTGGCAATAGAAGGGCTTCCCTGTCTCTTTTGGTGACCACAGGTGGCAGGGAACTCGCCACCTCCGAGAGCAGCCTATGTTATAGCGGAACCTCACCAGGCTCCTGCCTCTCCGTTGCTTCCAATCACTGATCCCGATTGTGTCTTTTGAGCCACTCAGGTTAGGACTAATCCTTCTCCCACATGATGGCCTTTTAAATATTTGAAAACAGCTGGCGTTCATACATTCTACAAACACTGATAGGGAGCCTGCTAGGCTCCAGGCCCAGTGCAGGGAGCTGGGGGTCCAGCGGAAGGGGCGAACAGGAAAGGAGAGCAGGCCCACAGTGTAATGAGCCTGCGGGGCTGGGGGAACATGTGGAGGCTGCATTGCCCAGAGGAGAGAACAGCAAGCCACACACTGGAGGTCATGCAGGGGTTACTGAGATAGAGGTGTGGGGGCTATAAGTGCTCCAGACAGAGGGGGCAGGCATGCAAAGGCAGGGGCACAATATAAGCACCCCTGAATTGCCAGTCATTCAGAACATATGGATCACAGACAGCTGCAAGATGAGCACAGCATCAGTTGGACCTTATCCTAAGGCAATGGCAGCGGGAGTAGGTGGGAGCATAATTGTAAGCTGGGAAAGGCAGGATCAGGTGTGGATTTTAGGGAGGCCATTCTGGCTTCAAGGTGGAGAAAGCATTTCTGGGGCCGTCCTCTGGCTTGGGCAGGTCTAGGAGGGGCAGCTGGAGGCATCCAGGCCAGAGGTGCTGGGTGCTTGAGCTTGGGTGGTGGCCACAGGGTGAAGGGCAGTGGGTGGAGTTGAGAGACAATAACTGGATAATCCAAGGCGAGCTCTACGCCTTCCTGGAAGCCCCTAGCTGGACTTCTGGCTGCCTCTGGTCGGCCTACGGCAAACTAGAGAAGGACGCAACGTCCCAGCCAGCCTGCTCTCCTGCAGTCCCTCCACTGGGCCTGGCTCAGCTGCCAGGGGGCTTGGACCTCCAAAAGACCATACAAAAGTGCAGTGGGAGTGACTGCGTGCGTGTGCGCGTGTGTGTGTGCGCGTGTGTGTGTGCGCGCGTGTGTGTGTGTGTGTGTGTGTGTGTGTGTGTGGAGTGGGGGTCAGGTTATTAGGGGTGGAGGGAAGGGAACTGTTTGATTAATGGGTGTCCTGTGAACCTGCACATTTGCCCAAGGCTGCATTCCTGGGCTTTCAAACCCAGGGCAGTTTGATAAGCTGAGACCAAAGTCCTCTTGCCTCCCAACAAGAAGAACAAACAGGGCCACTTGCTAATCCCAGCCATGGCCTCTGGGGCCGTCTCTCGGCAACCAGCCCACCAAGTGGCCTTTCACAGGCCAATCAATGGGGCAGCCCTGGGACCTGTGAGAGGCCTGACAGCCAGCTTGCCCAAGCAGGATGGGAGGGAGGCCAGGGCTCACTGTCCAGTTTGCAGCATGAGGGCCCATGCCTGGCCAATGCGGCCCTCCATAATTACACCGCCTGCTGAGCTGGCCTCTTCTCCCTGTCCATCCTGCCACCCCCTTCCCCTGGGTGGTTTACCATTAGGGCTTTCTCTGTTCCTCCAGAGCCTGCCCAGAATGTTCTTCCCAACCCCCACAGACTTCAAGCTCCTATCCTGGTTTCTCCTCCTCCAGGAAGCTTTCCCCAA
>NW_011888828.1:9547845-9549805 GCF_000151845.1 Pteropus vampyrus | reverse complement strand
TGGGAAAGGCAGGATCAGGTGTGGATTTTAGGGAGGCCATTCTGGCTTCAAGGTGGAGAAAGCATTTCTGGGGCCGTCCTCTGGCTTGGGCAGGTCTAGGAGGGGCAGCTGGAGGCATCCAGGCCAGAGGTGCTGGGTGCTTGAGCTTGGGTGGTGGCCACAGGGTGAAGGGCAGTGGGCGGAGTTGAGAGACAATAACTGGATAATCCAAGGCGAGCTCTACGCCTTCCTGGAAGCCCCTAGCTGGACTTCTGGCTGCCTCTGGTCGGCCTACGGCAAACTAGAGAAGGACGCAACGTCCCAGCCAGCCTGCTCTCCTGCAGTCCCTCCACTGGGCCTGGCTCAGCTGCCAGGGGGCTTGGACCTCCAAAAGACCATACAAAAGTGCAGTGGGAGTGACTGCGTGCGTGTGCGCGTGTGTGTGTGCGCGTGTGTGTGTGCGCGCGTGTGTGTGTGTGTGTGTGTGTGTGTGTGTGTGGAGTGGGGGTCAGGTTATTAGGGGTGGAGGGAAGGGAACTGTTTGATTAATGGGTGTCCTGTGAACCTGCACATTTGCCCAAGGCTGCATTCCTGGGCTTTCAAACCCAGGGCAGTTTGATAAGCTGAGACCAAAGTCCTCTTGCCTCCCAACAAGAAGAACAAACAGGGCCACTTGCTAATCCCAGCCATGGCCTCTGGGGCCGTCTCTCGGCAACCAGCCCACCAAGTGGCCTTTCACAGGCCAATCAATGGGGCAGCCCTGGGACCTGTGAGAGGCCTGACAGCCAGCTTGCCCAAGCAGGATGGGAGGGAGGCCAGGGCTCACTGTCCAGTTTGCAGCATGAGGGCCCATGCCTGGCCAATGTGGCCCTCCATAATTACACCGCCTGCTGAGCTGGCCTCTTCTCCCTGTCCATCCTGCCACCCCCTTCCCCTGGGTGGTTTACCATTAGGGCTTTCTCTGTTCCTCCAGAGCCTGCCCAGAATGTTCTTCCCAACCCCCACAGACTTCAAGCTCCTATCCTGGTTTCTCCTCCTCCAGGAAGCTTTCCCCAAGCACTCCTACTACATGGGACTCTCCCTTCTCTGGATTCCTTCTGCCCTCAGAGTCAGGGCTCAAGGTTGAGTACTGGACACTTCTCCGATCAGTTCGTGTCTGTTGACTCGACATCATCAACTAGGTTGCCAGCACCCTGAGGGTAGGGGTTGCACTTTGGGATACCTCCTCACCTCTAGTGGAGGGAATACAGGTAGCTTTGGGACAATCATACAGGTAGGGAGGGCTTGAGGGAACAAGGGAAGGGTCAGGGGCGGAGGTGGGCAGCTCTGACGCTGAAGCACCCAGCCCCAGGAAGATATGGTGGGCAGGCTCTTTGACAGAAGGACAGCCATGGGGTTAGGGCTGGGGAAGGTGTTTATTTCTAGGGAGTCACAGTAGATACCTGGGGGCGTTGGGCCAGCCTGGGACCACCCTCCACCCTTCTCTCTGAGAACCAGGGCGGGGGCGAGGGGCGGTGCAAGGTGATGGAGCCATACCCGTGCTTGCATGACTGGACCCCTCATTCTTGACTGGGGAGGGTCAGGGTTGAGGTGGGCCCTGCAGGGCTCTGCAAGTTCTCTTCTCTGGAGACTCTGGGTTAGGACTGAGAGAGACACACTCTGCCTCTGGGGTGTTTGTCTCTGAGGAGATGTAAACTGTCTATGAGTTGGCTCTGTGCAAGGAGAAGCCAGGCCGGGAGAGAGAGGGAAGGAGCTGTGCAGAGAGTCCAGGACAGCCTGGCTTACGGTGCTCCAGCTGCCCGGGCCACCTAAGCCACCGCTCACCACGCTCCCGAGAGCAGGGCTGCTATTATCCTCTTTACTGATGGGAAAATCAGTCTCAGACAGATTCAGTAACTCGCCCCAACACTCTCAGCCAGTATGAGACAAACTTGAACTCTGTGCTGCTAGATCGCTGAGTCCTGCTGCGTTTGCTCTCGCC
>NW_011888828.1:9539704-9547795 GCF_000151845.1 Pteropus vampyrus | reverse complement strand
TGCAAGTTCTCTTCTCTGGAGACTCTGGGTTAGGACTGAGAGAGACACACTCTGCCTCTGGGGTGTTTGTCTCTGAGGAGATGTAAACTGTCTATGAGTTGGCTCTGTGCAAGGAGAAGCCAGGCCGGGAGAGAGAGGGAAGCAGCCGTGCAGAGAGTCCAGGACAGCCTGGCTTACGGTGCTCCAGCTGCCCGGGCCACCTAAGCCACCGCTCACCACGCTCCCGAGAGCAGGGCCGCTATTATCCTCTTTACTGATGGGAAAATCAGTCTCAGACAGATTCAGTAACTCGCCCCAACACTCTCAGCCAGTATGAGACAAACTTGAACTCTGTGCTGCTAGATCGCTGAGTCCTGCTGCGTTTGCTCTCGCCAGCTTCATGGATCCAGGTCCTGTCTTTTGTGAGACTCTACTCTCCATCCCACACTTCGGTTCTATGAGATATCAGAAGAATTGTTACCAAAACTGTAACATGGTTTTGCTCTATTATCTATCATCTGTCTGTCTATCTATCTATCTATCTATCTATCTATCTATCTATCTATCTATCTATCTAATCTATCTATCCTTCCATCCATTATCTACCTACCTACCTACCTACCTATCGACAACCATTTATTGAGCCCCACAAAGTACAAGGCATGGTGACAGGCACTGCCATGTATTTCAGTCCCACCAATTTGGCACAGACGATAAGGGACAGTAGACGATCAGGGATCACTACAAATGCATATTCCCTGGCTCCATTTTAGGGATTCTAATTCAGAATGGGGGAGGGGTTCAGGAACCTACTTTTCCAAGTTCCCCAGGGGAGTCTGATGTAGGTGACTCTCAGATCACACCTTACAAAACAGCTGTCTGGAGAGCATTGTTCAAAGGATGAGAGGGTCAGTGAGGCCTGAGATGGCCAGGCGAGGCCACCTAGGGTCAAGGCCAGACACTCTGACATTCTCTGAGAGGGCCTGAGGAGCCTGAGGAGAATGTGGCGTGGCAGGGTGAGAGCAACCCCAGGTGGTGGGCAGCCTGAGCAAGGGCCCAACATCTTCCTGTGAGAATGAGGAGCACGCTCACGGGGGGCAGAGGGCATTTTGTACGAAGTCAGGTGGCCAGAAAAGGCCATGGTCAGCTTTTGCCCAATAACAATAATGTCACCAACAGCAACGACAACAAAAGAGTGTCACCTACTTCTCTTCAGTGGAAGGGAGTCATCTCCTGCATTCATTCCTAGGGGCCACACATGAGGAGGGAGGGGCTGGTACCTGATCCAGGACCAGGGGAACCAAGAAACCGAGTGCAAGTAGCACTGGGGCGGAGGCCAGACGGCGACCCCTGGAGGTCTCGGGTAGAGTGAGGACTGCGAGACCGCCATCATCATTAACATCACCTGTCGTTCAGAGCCCGTGCTCTCCTTACGATGTCTTATTCCATCTCCCACCTGATGGACGGGAAGCCAGAACACCGAGTCATCCAGTGACCTATTCAGATGGTGTTAAGTGGAACGTAAGCTTGCTCTTAGGCTGCGTCTGGGCTTGGCTTCTCCCTGCAGATGGGGCAGACTTAAAACACCCAAGAGGGTACAAATTTGTCTTCTTCTCAGCCTGTCTCATGACACATTGCCCTGGTCAACTTATCCCGAAGACCACCATGAGCGACCAGGCCTTGAGCTCTCTCTCTTGAAAGAGGCTTTGGTCTCTGTCACTATTTTCAGCTTTCCTAACAAGCAGCCTCCAACCGATGTCTCTGTACCAACCCCTACTCCACCCCAACCGGTTGCCCAGTTCCAGAG
The DNA here is from genome assembly GCF_000151845.1 of Pteropus vampyrus. Taxonomy (NCBI): domain Eukaryota; kingdom Metazoa; phylum Chordata; class Mammalia; order Chiroptera; family Pteropodidae; genus Pteropus; species Pteropus vampyrus. The sequence continues at coordinate 9,546,009 of NW_011888828.1, read as the reverse complement.
TGAGCAGTTTGCTCCCACGCGGCCCCTCCTCATTCCGTATCCCCTGGCCTCCCTCAGTCTTCAGCAAAAACCCAACTGGCCCTGTCCCTGCCTCCCCAGCCTGCCCTTGGGAGCCCCACTTTCTCCCACTCCTTCCTTATTAGTGTGTGTGAAAAGGAATTTCTTTTGCCATTTATCCTCGGAACAGCCTCCAAAAGGAGTTGAAGGACATGCTGCAAAGTGTGAAAAAAACAAGGCCTGAGCTTGCCAAGAGGGCCCAAGTGGTTATTTTAATCATGTGGAACAGCCCCCTTTTCATGGAAAATTTTCTACTCCAACACCTGTGGCCATTAAAGGAACCCTCACTCTTTTCTACCCTGGGGTCCCAGGGGTCACCCTCTAGCTGAGGCTGGCTGCCAGCTTGAGTAATTATTGCTGCTGCCCTTCCTCTCCGCCTTCCTCATCCCTTCTCAGCCCAGCCCTGCCTTCCTCCATGCTGGCAGTGGATGCATGGAGCCATTCTACCTGGCCTCCTCCCTCCTTTGAATAAACCAGGATCCCTTCTCCCCAGCGCTAGGAGCCTCTAGGGGCTTCTTGAATCAGGTCTATCTCTGTCTCTCTCTTTCTCCCCACCTCCTGACTCTTCCTTATGCAGACTCACACCCCACTGGATCCTTCATTCTCTAAAGTGCTCTGTGCTCCTCTTAACTTGAAGAATACGTGGTGGGGGATTCCCTAGAGAAATGATACCACCCAACCCTCTTTCGAACCATTGCCCTCTTAAGTGCCCAGTTTTCTGTTTCAGATTATATATGCTGATTTCGGTTTGCAATAGATTATCCATGCAGTTAGAGAGACAGTATAGCTCCCCTCCCTCCGGCTTCTTTGGGGGAGTTACAGATCCAGAGAAGTGAAGAAATTTACCTAAAATTGTACAGGGCTCGATGAAGATGGGGAAGGACTGGGAATAGACTATGTTTGGAGATTAAATTTCCGAAGGAGCTGCCTGCCTCAACTTTCTCCAATGCCTCCCTTGCTCCACAGTCCACTTCAATATTGCCTCCCCCATCGTACCCTGAAACATCTCTCAAAGTTACCAATGACCTCAATGTCACTAAACCTGGTGGATATTTTCTGTCTTCGTCTTGATCTCTCAGCAGCGTCTGACATTGCTGACAATTTCCTCCTCCACATGGAAGCCCTCTCTTCCTTTCCTTCTGTGCTTTCGCATCCTCCTCGTTCTCCTCTGACTACGCTGGTCACCTCGTAGTCTCTGTCCCAGGAAATCTTCCCTGCAATGCTTATGAAGCTGGCACCCCTCAAGGCTCAGGTCTCGGTCCCCTTCCCACTCTACACTCTTTCCCTTTGCAACCTTGTCCAGACCCAGTGTTTTCACCACCACCCGCGTGTCTCCAGCCCTGAACTCTTCTTTGTGTCCATCTGCCTCTTTACTGGTGTCATCTGGATGCTTCAAAGACACCTCAAACCCAAGTTATATAAAATGGAATCTGTGATCTTCTCTAGGACTCCTGTGTTGTACAATTCTCCAGATGCCGTGGAGCAAAGCGGTGTCCTATTCTTCTCCCCGAATCTGGTCCTCTCTATGGTCCTGAACTCACCGAATAGGACCAACCAAACAGTACTGCAAACCAAAAATCTAGGAGTCATTCTCTTTTTCTCCCTCTCCCACCAAATAATCTAACACCTGGTTCACCACCCTCGTACAGCTCCCATCATCTCTGCAGTAGTTTCCTGTGATCTATCCACACTCCAGCCTTAGAACATGAGATACAGGGCAGTTAAACTAGAAGAGGGAACAAGAGACAGATGAAGACTGACTACTGAGATGATGGCATTCTTGCACATATTCTAGAATTTGGACTATATCCCTGCAGGAAAATCTATAAAATGACATCAAATTAAGAAAGCCAACACATGCTAGCACGTGCACCCTGATTTCAGCATGTAATATAGACTATACTAAATTGCTTGGTGTGGAAGATGGCATCCAGGCATATTTAGTATTTAGTTAGCCTTTTATGCCCAGAGCTCTGATTCCTATAAAGTCATTTACGTGTGCAGTAGCAGTTTAAAAAATTAAAAGTAATACCCGAATCATGGAAAAGGCAAGGACTCCCAAAATAATTAAAATTTCCTTTGATATTATTCAAATGTCAAACTGACTACCAGATGGTGGGACCCATAGTGAATTTATCTTTGTGTCGCTTTGCTACCTAACATAATGCCTAGCACCTAATTGATAATTAATCATCATATACACGTATATGACTTCATTCTTTATTCATTAGTCAAGTTCTAGAAAATATCAAGCATAAGTCAGTGACAGAAGAAGAACTAAAGGTGACCTAATCTCTACTACCTGGCCCAGACTTCTCTTCCCTCTGACAATTCAGTGCTTGCTGGAACAACCCCTTTACTGATGACCCAGGAAGGAGCAGGTAGACGCCAGGTAGCTAAAGATGCGGGATTTGTGGGAGAAGAGCTGTCTGACAGTCACTTCTCTGGTACCTGGTACCTCAGCTTGAAGATTCCAAGCATTTCTCAGGATAAGCTTATGAAAAAGCTTCAGGTCCTACTCCAAGCAGAAAATGTAAATTTGAGTCCCCTTGTCTCCATTTTGCAGACGAGTAAAGCAAGACCTAAAGTGAAGATGTGGTTTGCAAAGGGCATCTAGAGAGTTGGCAACGCCAGGACCACAACCCAAGTCCCCAGGTTCTCTTTCCAAGGATCCTTTTACTATAGCATGTCGCCTCCTAGGATGACTTGTGTGAGTTTCATTAATCACAGGAGGCTTCTTATAATTAAAATGAATTAATTCACTAAAACAATGTTGAAATAGAAAATAGGGAGGACTCACATTACCCAACTTTAAAACTTACTCCAAACTTGCAGTAATCAAAAGAGTGTGGTGCTGGTATAAAGATAAACATATAGACCGATGAAATAGAATTGAATTAAAATAAAGTAGAAATAAACTCATACATTTGTGACCAATTGATTTTCAATGAGGATGCCAAGACCATTTACTGGTGGAAAGAAGAGTCTCTTCAACAAATGGTGTTGGGACACCTGGATATCTACATGCCAGAGAATGAAGTTGGACTCCTTCTTCACATCATATATAGTAATTAACTCAAAATGGATCAATGACCTATATATAAGAATTAAAACTATAAAACTCTTAGAAGAAAAGAGAGGGATAAATTATTGTGAACTTGGACTTGGCAATGTCTTCTTAGATATGACATCAAAAGCATGAGCAGAAAAAAGAAAAAAAAGAAAGGTAAATTGGACTTATCAAAATTACAAACATTAAAAACATGTTTACATTAAGAAAGTGAAGGTGAAAAGGTAACATACAGAATGGTGGGAGATATTAGCAAATCATATATCTGATAAATATCTAACATTCAGAATATACAAAGAACTCTTACACCTCAACAACAAAAAGACAAAAAATGCAATTTGAAAATGGGCAAAAGACTTGAATAGACATATATAAATGTCTAATGAGCACATGAAAAGATGTTTTTACCTCATTAGTACTTAGGAAAATACAAAGCAAAACCACAAGGAGATACCACTTCACACCCACAAGGATGGCAATAATAACAACAACAACAACAACAACAACAATAATAAAACAATTCTAAAATTAACAAGTGTTAGAATGTAGAGAAATCGAATTCATTGTGCATTGCTGGTGGGAATGTAAAATGGTTCAGCTGCTGTGCGAGATAGTATGGTCAAGAAATTCTACTTCTAGGTGTATGCCCCAAATAATAGAAAACAGGTACGCAAACAAATCTTACACATGAATGTTTATAGCAGCACTATTCACAGTAGGCGAAAGATGGGAACAACCCAATTATCTATTAGCAGACAAACGAATAAGCAAAGTGTGGTTTTACATACAATTGAATATTATTCAGTCACAAACAAGAATGAAGTACTGATACATGATACAATGTGGATGAACCTTGAAAACATTATGTTAGGTGAAACAAGCCAGACACAAAAGATCATATTATATGATTCCATTTATACAAAATATTCAGAACAGAGACAGAAAGCTGGTTGGTAGGTGCCAGAGGCTTAGGGCTGCAGAGTGAAGGCTTCATGGTATGGAGGTTTCTTTTAGGGTGATGAAAATGTTTTGGAACTTGATAGTGGTGATAGTCTTTGTTTTGAAACATTGAGAAGGTACTAAATGTTACTGAGTATATACTTTAAAATGTTTAATTTTATGTTATGCAAATTTCACCTCAATTAAAAAAAGTTAATTCACTCAGAGAGTCATTAAGAAAGGAAAATATTTAAGTCCACTGTGTGCTTTTTATGGAGCAAATAACTATTTGACTGACAACATTTCACATGCCAGCCAGCGTGGGGGAAAAAAAACCCCATATTTTCTGGAGCATGTAGAGTTGTGAAACACATGTACTGAATAAACTGAAATTATGAATTGATTGAACCCAAGAGGCCAATCTAGTTAACTGGCTGAGATTTTCCCTTCTAACCAGATGTGTCCCTGCCTCCAAGCAGCATTGTTCCTATCCATCCAGCTACATCCACTTTCCCTCTTTTACAAAGAGTTCAACCTTCCGGTGGGATCCTGACCTGAAGGTGGGGGAATATGAAATGAAAAGGGTAAGATATCTAAGACTGAGCTTCTACAGGCAGACTGAAGACCAGTTAGAAGTCTAGGGGTGAGTGGCTAAAGGATGTGGTAGAAGAGGCCCTTAGAACAAAGCCAGATTTGACCTAAAGACGATCACCACTCAGATACCCAACGAAGCTCAGGAATCAATAGCAGGACATAAGTGGCCATTGGATGGACCAGCCTGGTAGATTATAAAGGGCAGAATCAGAGGTCTTACATGAGCTAAGTGATTCAGGACAGGATGGTCAATGAAGAAGAATGGAAGGAGGTTGGACCTGAAAGAAAACAGCATCATGGATGCCTGGAAGGACCTCAGAAAGTCATGCCCAGGCATCTAGCTGGCTCTGGGTAAACAGGGTTGATGTGCTTTCATGCTTAACCACCATCCAATTAACCACCAAGATTTTTGACTTATTCTTCTGCACTGGCTTCCACAGGTGACACCTCAGATATCTCCCTTATATCTGTGAGCACTCTATCTGTGCCTTTAGGGCCCGATTGCATTCCACTATAGATATTTATGTATATAACAAAATCTCATATGGACTCTGAGCCCTTTTTGGCCATAATAGTTCTGATTAATCTTTGTTTTCCTCCACAAAGCCTAATATAGTGCTTTATTCTGAAAAGGTGCTCATAAGATATCTGTCCATTGTGTGAATGGTTATAAGGACAGATTTTGTCTGCCAGCAAGCTTTCATTGGGGGAAACACAATATGACCCTCAGGGACGACATATGATCCAGGCTGGTCCAATTCTCATTGTTTACTTCCCTTCCCCATAGTGATTGGTTCAGATGTTGGCATGAGACCTGAATAGAATCGATAAGAATCCTTCTATGAGACTTGACACACGGACTCGAGAAGAGTCTTTCTTCTTTTGTGAGCTGTGAGGAGATGGGCCCAGAGGGAATTTCCCATAGTCGTATTTCTTAACGCGCTGAGGGTCTTTTGTGAGAATCAGGACAACTCTATGAGGCAAGCAAGGGCTGGAAGTGGAGAGACAGACACAGAGAGCTTGGTGATGTTTGACGTATCAGCTTTGCCTGATGTTGTTAAAGCTAAGACTGTCCAATAATGGGGCTGATAGTTGCCATCTTTCCCCACTGACACTGGTTTGAGTTGGGTTTTTGTTCTTTGTACTCAAGAGTCCTGACTAATATCATGACTGGATCATTCATGAGAGCACTCTATTCTGGACCTCCTCACTTGGCAGTAGGAGGAATCTCGGGCAGAATTTAGGGAGAAGAGTAAGAAGCTGGTATGACATAGTCCTGTGGTCTGCCATAGTCTCAGAGGTTAACTGAAAGTTAGGGCATTTGGGGAGAGCCAAGAAATACTTAGGAGCTCAGAATCCTGGATAGGCAAAACACCTGGAGGATAGTGATGAAATATACCCCGGCCATCGGCAGGGGTTGCTAAGGCAGAGATGGAGAGAACGAAAAGACTGAATGGGGCAGGAAGACACAGTCTTGATATACATGGGAAGCAGAACCAAGAAAAACTCAGCCCAAACGAGTAGAGATTGTCAATGAATAGTGACTAGACCAGATGGAGTGTCTCTCCCACACTCCATCCATTCATGTTGTATGTCAGGCTCTGTGTCATCTGCTGAGGTTATAAGAATGAGCATAAGGACATCG
>NW_011888828.1:9535796-9538224 GCF_000151845.1 Pteropus vampyrus | reverse complement strand
GGGTTAGGAAGAAGCCAGGCTGCCTTCCCTAGTCGGACCCCACTGCAGCTCGATTCCCTGGGTACAGAAATGGAGCACAAGCGGGTACTAGGCTGGTCACAGAGTGTGGGCGGTCCAGGTACGCAGTGGTCTCAGAAGGCAAGTCCCCTCTCCTGAAGCAGCTCCAAGCATCACACTCTGAGGAAATGAATCATCCAGGGACCAGAAGGAACGGACAGACCCTTGCATGTAGGTGTAGGGGGGGCACATATGAGCTTTCGAATCGTCAAGTACTTTCTCTGTGGGCCTGTGAGGGTGAGGGCTACCGGGGACTTGCTGATCCTGGTTGCTGTTTCAGGGATTGAGGAGACTGTGACAGTCCCATTATTTTATCCACCTTCTCTCTCCGAGTAGGTCAAGTTAAATAAAAACTCAAAAACAAACTACAGTTTTAAATGTGCAAAACGAAGCAATGGATTCATACATTGTAAAGGAATTCTACTACCTGGGATCTAAAAACGATGATAAACTCTCCAATGACTCCTTCTCGAATCGTGCTGTTTTCTTTCAAAACTGAGCACGACTAGCCAGGTTAATTCAACGTGCTTTAGCTCGAAGACTGGCCTAACCCATGAGTCTTTCTTGCTGCTTCCTGCACAGGGTTTGAGAGCAGCAGGCCCCACTGGGGTGTCCCGGGCATGGGGGAACGGGAGGCAGGGCGAGGGAAGGAAACACTTTAACCGAAGGACTTGGCAGGGGCAGGAGTGCTCCTCCTCCGCCACGCCCGCCCGGCGGCCACGAAGATCCAGAGCCCTCTGTGTCCTGGAGCCAGCACCTGCACCCCGCGGGCCCGCTCCCCTTCCCTGCACCCCCGCCCTCCTGCTTTCTGTCGGACCTCGCGTCCCAGGGCGCCCACCCCCATCCCCTGCCGGGACCTGTGGGCGCCCCTCCCCCAGCCGCTGCCTGTGGCCACTGGAATCCCTGTCGCCCCGGGACTCAGCTGACAGCGGACAGACAATGGTATTTCCCATCAGCCTGGGTATCAGGAGCCGGCCTTATCCAGCGGTGTTTTTCTATTAGTCTAACACCCCATTGTCCAGCCCTTATCACTGAAATGTTGATGTCATGCCTGGCTTGGAAGTGGTTTCTGCATCTCGGCGCTAGGACAGCTTCGCTCTAATTGGGGGAGGGGGAGGGGTGGAGGAGCCCCTTTATCAGAATTCTCATGAGAATTCACCCCTTGCCTCCTTCCAATGAGGCCGCTGAGGGCGCCAGGGTGGGGTGGGTTCCAGCCCCAGTTCCTGGCCTTTCTGTCTGTCCCTGGGTCTCGACCCCTCTGGCCTCCCTCAGAGCTGACGTGCTGAGGAGGGTAGGGCGGGGAAGATGCTGGGGGCTGCTGTTGTGTCGCTGCACTTTGGGCTCTGGGTTTTTGGAGACCTGCGGTGTCCCTCTGGAGAGCTCTGGGGGCGGATTGGCCAGGGTGCTTCCTTCTCTGAATCTCCTGCAGCCCCTGAAGCCCCACCAGAGTCTGTTTTTAGTAGGAGCTCAGTAAATGTATGGAGGATAAGCCACAGGGCAGCCAGCTGGGAAGGTCGGGCCTGACAGCAGATAGGAAACTCAAGACCTGGCTTCATCTTCACCACATCTCCCCCAGTCTCCAGCAACTCCCCACCCCAGTTGTGCCAGTTCCCAAGAAAAGCCGTCAAAATACGGTCTGTGCTCTCCCCATGGTGCTGCTCAGGCCTTCTCTGATCCAGTCTGCCATAGCGGAGGTCTGAGCATAGGAGGGGTGTGTGTGTGTGTGTGTGTGTGTGTGTGTGTGTGTGTGTGTCTGTGTGTCTGTGTGTCTGTGTGTGTGTGTTTTGTGGGCACCATTGTTGTAAAGCCCTCAGAGAATCTGGTTCGGAGAGAAAGTGATAAGCTTTGGGAGGGGACAGCCCCGCTTCAGTTTGCTTGGGCAAATTACTTACCCTTTCCTAGACACATCCATTAAGCAGGTACAGTAATGTAGCTTCTCAAGGATTGTCCTGAAGCTGGAATTGCGATAGTTAAGTTGCTTAGCTGGATGCCTGGCATATAGTCTGCACTCGGTAAATGGTGGCTGTTATTAGTAGAGCTATTTCTGGGTTGGAGACTGACGAGCAGGGCAGAGGAGAGGTGCTAGTGAGGGGTAGAGGTCATTCTCTTTGGAGAGCTGGGCAGAGAGGAGGAGCTGGGCCCTGTGAGCTAGACCAGCTTGTGTTGGGCTGCCAGGGGGAAGAGGAACACAGCCGGCCTCAAGTTCTTACCTCAACTTTAAAAAGGAAATAAGCACATGCTGTAAGCATTTGGAGGCTACCGTTCTCGGTGATGTTAAAATTTGTACATAATGGATTTCTTTGAAGTGCTCCTGAGGAAATTTAATTTGAGACATGATTAGCGAATTCTGTTGGAAAGTAGCTTTCACCTA
>NW_011888828.1:9515712-9532476 GCF_000151845.1 Pteropus vampyrus | reverse complement strand
GCCATCAAGAACTGAGCAGGAAGCTGAAATTCAGAAGAGATTTTCCAGGATTGTATACAGATGGAGGGGTAGACGTCCACTGGGTCTCTTCCCGCCTTCATCTCCATGCTGTCTCTTGGGGCTTAGCTGAGGCTTCACTCAGTACCTAGCCTGGCTCTATGAAGAAGCAGTGGGTGAGAATGCCACCCTCCAAGGTGGCCAGATCAGAAAGCTCAGACATTTACACAATGCCTGGGCCCTGGCTAGACAGGCAGCATCAGACTATTTCTCAAGAGGGAAAGTAGAGGTGGGAATGGCACGTGTAGAGCTGTAAACACCTCACAAAGCAGCACTTCCCACACAGAGATGCAGGCATCTCTATTCACCTCTGACACTCGAAGCAAGAGGAAGCCCTGAGACCAAGGGGGCTCCTGCCCAAGGCTTCTTGGTGGCTGCTGCTTTGGTCACAGGGAAATGGAGCAAAGACTCCCCCATACCTGCTCTGGAGGTCGGAGGATCATAAGGAGGAAGTGGACCATCCCAAAGCCATTTTCAGGGGAAGGAAACAAAAAGGCCCTTCAAGTAAGCACTTACTTTGTACTGCCACTTCATCTGCAGCATCTCAAACCTCTTAGCAAAGACCCGTGGAAGAAGCTAGGTTCCTAACAATCCATCTTTACCACTGGGGAAGCACTCAGGTTGGTTAGGGACTTGCTGGAGAAAGTGACATTTGCCCCAGGCCTGAGCGCTAGCTCAGGGCTGGTCCCCAGGCAGAGGCCCCGGGCTGGTCTGGGCTCCTGGTCAGTCCCGGCTCTCAGAGGCCTTTCTTCTCTCTCTGCTTGCACTTCCTTTGCACTTCCTCACGTCTTCCTCATCCCTCCCCGGCTCCACGGGTCTGCGGCCGCCGGCCTCCCCTTTATCTTGTCTCCCCGTTTCCACAGCTATCAGCCATTATCTAGAGCAATCCCGCCCTGGCCGGGCGGGCAGGAAGCCGGCCTGTGACTCTCCTCTCTTTACTCTCCATCCTCTTCCTTCTCCAGAGACAAAAGCAAAAACAGCCTGTTAACAGATCTGCCATTTCCCTTGGCTCCTTGACTCCATTTCCCACTCTCATTTTTTCACAGGCTCCACTTTTCCACCCCAGGCCGTCCTCAGGAGCCACTGAGCCCGGAGGCCTGAAGGGCCAGGGCTGTCACTTCCTCAGGGCCTGTCTGCCAGGACCTCGGCACCACGGGCCCAAGGCTGTCCCCTCAGCAAAGCCGACTGCTCCCTCTTATCCTCCCTGAGATCAGCCAGCCTGACATGGTCGTCTGGCTGTCTGCGCCAAGGATGGGGCGGGACAGTGCTCTGGCCTTCCTCATTAATGGGGTGGCTGCTGCTCTGATTATAGCCATGGGAGGGTTTTGTTTTTGGTCAAAGAGCATCATGCGTCCATTTATTATGTCACCATTCACTCAGACATTACTGTGCACTTCCTACACTGCTGCTGGAGACCCAGAGATGAGCAAAATGTGACCTCTGCCCTCAAATAACATATAATTTGTGGGGAGTGGGGAGGTTGCTGGACTGAGTTAAAGTGCTCTATGTAATGTGTGGTAGAAATTACTAAGTGCAAGGAGGGGGTGAATGCCAAGTGCTCTGAGAACTCAGAGGAGGGACAGAGGGATGCTAACAAGAGGAGATGATGCTTCTCAGGGTCTTTGCTGTGCCACACACTGTGCTAGGCACTTGTCATAGTTGCCTCGTTTAGTCCTCATGGCCAACCCATGGGGCAGGCATGATTATCACTCCCACTTTGCAGATAAAGAGACTGAGACTTAGAGATGTTAAATAATGTCTCGTGAGTCCGACACCTGGATTCAGGGCTAGAGTGCCATTTTCCTGACCCAGTGCAAATACCACCTTCATACCATCTTCATCCGCCCTTCTTATGCCGCTTGGTCTATAGAACACACTGCTGGGAAAGTGAGCTCTGGAGAAATCTCTGGCTCAAGGTACTTAATCGAACCAAGTCTCAGTTTTCCTCATCTGCAAGAGGGGGTGACGACAACACCTATCTCCTGGATTTGTCATGGGCGGTAAAGGAACAGTGTATATGATGCGCTCAGTGCAGCGACTGGAACACAGCGTATACTTGATAAATACTAGCCATGATGATTTTCGTCATTCTTATTCCCACTGCAGGAAAGTTATTAGCGGGAGACACTTTGCAAGAGAATGATTTAGGAAGCGGTTGTCAGGGTCGCAGACAATTTTGCATCTGTTTTCAAAGGACTGTGCAATGCCTGCCCTGGGCATCGTCATCGCAGGCTGAGCGGACCTGGACTGGACATAACCCCATGACACGTGTTCCCATTTTTCTCTCAAGTTCACTCTGTCTCCCTAAGGCTTAAACAACCTGTTAATTTCAAAATCATCAGGGTCCTTAAGAAGCCTGAGTCTTTTCTCTTATGATTTTTGAGCTTCATTTTTTCCCTTTTTTTTTTTTATTGTGGTAAAGTAGACACAACAGAACATTTTCTATTTTAACCATTTTTAAATGTTTAAATGTACTTTTTAAATGTATAATTCAGTGACATTAAGTACATTCACGTTGTCTTATAATCATCACCACCATCCATCTCCTGAACTTTTTCATCTTTCCAAACCGAAACTCTATCCCCATTAAACACTGACTCCCCATCCCCCTTCCCCAGCTCCTGGTGGCCTTTATTCTACTTTCCGTCTCTATGAGTTTGACTATTCTAAGTGCCTCACATAAGTGGAATCACATAGTATTTGTCCTTTTGTGACTGGCTTCTTTCGCTTAGGTTCAGCCACATTGTAGCTCGTGTCAGAATTCCTTTCCTTTTTAAGACTAAATAATATTCCATTGTGTGCATACACTATATTTTGTTTATTCATTCATCCTTTTGTGGACACGGAAGTTGCTTCCACCTTTTGGCCATTGTGAATAATGCTGCTGTGAACACGGAGTACAAGTATTTGTACGAGTCTCGATTTACAATTCTTTTGTGCATATACCTAAAAGTGGAATTGTTGGATCAACTGGTAATTCTATGTTTCATTTTTCGAGGAACTATCAAACTGTTTCCACACCGGCTGCACCATTTTACATTCTACCGGCAACGCACAAGGGCTTCAGTTTCTCCACCTCCTTGCTAACCGTCTCAGGAAGCAGATTTTTCTTTATGGGAGTGGGGGAGCAAGTTTCATTGTTGAAAAGTTCTTTTTATCTCGAGTTCAAATCCTCCTTTATTCTTTACAAATGTTTTGGCCTGGTGCTGGGAATCGGCCAGTCTAAGTGTGCCGCTTCTTCCCCTGCCCAAGCAGGCAGCACACTGACAGGCTCCCCGTGCGTGCCCGCTGGCCCCCACCCATCCTGCAGGACGCCCCCTGGGTTCCCTGCTCGTGAGGCACCTCCCCGCCCTGAGTGGGCACAGACGCCAACAGGACAGGGGGACGCCACTCCCTTTCCCAAGAAGGGTGAATTATTGGTGGGAATGCTGGCTCCCTGAGGAGTTAAATCATCCCTTGACTCAGACAGGAGCCCTTTGCCCCACGGGAGAGCATTACTCATCCGGCACCCGCGGGACCAGGCTCTGTGTCAGGGGAGAGAGCGGCCCCCATTTCCCTCGCTCAGAAACTCATAAATCATCCCTATTAGAATTTCAGCTCTTTGGGTAGACATGGACCAGCTGGCCAAGCTACGTCTCCCAAGTGAGCCGGGTTGGGGGCGGGGGAGCAGGAAGGGATGCCTCAGAGCATCAGGGGACCCCAGATGCCAGGACTCTGTGGGGACTTCCCTTGAAGCCCGCCAGTTCTCCCAGTACTGGTCCTTGTGAGACAGAAGGACTTCAGATCCAGCGTCCCCCCAGGACTTGAATGGCTGCAGAGGGGGTACATGGAGAGTCCACGTGTCAGCTGTAGCTGGCCCCTAGGCCAGACCTTGGCCATGCCCAGGCTCAATATTTGTTATTCAAATGTTGTTGCAAAACTCTGTCCTGAAGTAACGTGGTTCTCTCTGTTCCCCGACTTCTCCATCTGTAAAATGGAAGTCTGGATAATCTCTTTGGCTCCTTGTAGCTCTTACATTTTATGACTCAACAGTCTAAGAGCTGCATGTGGTTCGGCCACTATTCGCAATCAGCTGGTGCTGAGATCTGTTTGGCCATTTCAGTCAGAGCAATGGATTAGATTGACCATGCTGGAATGTCTATAAACTGTGAAGATAGCACCAGATGCATGGACAATTGGTTTAAAGAATCAACTCGATATGTTTTCTTAGAGAGGGAAAGCCGGATTCACAGACAGATAAGAATCCTTCCCTGACAGGGAGAGTGTATGTTGTGCCTGTTTAGTGTGTCAACTTAGAGGCTCCTGAATTCCTGACAGGAGATGTAGTGTGGTGTTGACACCATGGCGAGCTAGGAGACTGAGAACAGTACCGGCCCCAGCACACCTCAGAGTGTGTGGGCAGGTCAGATAGGTGGCTGTGGGGAGTATTAAGGAGCCACAGATTATAGGCTTGATGAGGGCTGCAGGCTGATCTCACTACAAATTCTGGTGAGCTGTGGGCTCCCACATTTCTTAAGGGATTGATAGAGCACAAATCCATTCCCACCACTGGGTAAGTAAGGTCTACCAATGGGTATAGGAATGTGAGTGGATGGAGAGAAAAAGTACTGGATTAGGAACCAGAACACTTGAGTGTTCATCCCAGCAGAGCGGCTGGGTAACCTGACAAAGTGCATGGAAGAGGTATTTTCCTCTGCCCAGCCTCCCTCCATGAGGTCCCACCCCACCAAGTGCGTAGCCTGTCGTTGAACTCCATCCCTGATATAGTGACTGGTGCATGATACAGATAGGACCATTGTGTCCTCTACTGGGATTTATATAGACTATTGGGAGACAAAAGTTCTTACTGGGATTGCTGAACTCACACTAGGGCTCTAGAGCTCCCTTTTCTTCTCTGTATAAAGAAAGTTTGCCAGCTGTAGGAGACAATGAGGCCAGTACTCACAAGGAGAGAGGAGCGGTGGGGAGAGAGAGAGAGAGGAAGAGAGACAGACAGAGAGAGAACAAGCTTCGATAACTTCCTTTGAGTCTCAGGGTCCAGCAGTGTCTGATGTCCAAAACATTTAGTTAAACTGGTCTGAGTTAGATTTGGTCACTTGCAACCAAAAGAGTTGCAATACAGAGGACCACTTTACCTCTAGGACATCATTGACTCATTTATGCATTAAAATAAAGATTTTGAAATAGATCATTGCTAAGGCTCACCCATTCTGTGATTCTACTTTTGCTTATGAGAAGCGAGAAAACATGGTCCAGTTCACTTAGAAAACTTATAATAATTAAAAAATTAAAAATTAATTACAAATTAAAAGAAAAAAGAAAGCTTACAACAAAACTAAAAAGCCGGGATTTTTTTCCCCTCAAAATTTTTTTGATGTTCACTTCTATGGGAGGAAGGATAGGATGTTAATTGTTGAGTTCTTACCATCTGCCAGAAAACATTTTTTCTCACTTGCTTTTCCCTCCTTATTTATTATTCACCATAACTCTTTGAGGTGGGTGTCAGCCCTTCATTTCTCAGATGAAGAAACCAAGTCTCAATGAGGTTATGTAACTTGCTCAAGGCTACAGAGTGAGAGCCAGAGACAGGGTTTGAATCCAGATCTGTCTGATTTCAGCATCCTAGCTTCTTTTCCTTGTAGGGGATGAGGTTTTTAGTCACAAATAATCCCACCAGCACTTTTATGTTGGTAAAAAGTGGGTGGCCAACTGCACTGGCCTGATTCTGGGAGCAGAAATTCTGGCCAGGCTGTGATGCCATTGAGTTTCTCTCCAGCCATTCTCCAAGACTGTGCAGCTGTTGCTTTACACAAATGCTATGTTTTATTAGGGTATGAAGCAATTCTTAAGCAATTGCCTTCTTCTACTGGCTTTTGAAAATCCTACTCCAATCTCCTGACTTTCTGTTTCTATCATATCTTAAGATTCTGCCTGGACCCGAGTTTCAGACTTGGGTGGGATGTGGCAGGGGCTGAAAACTCTGAAGAAAAGGACAATGCCACCTCTGAGAGGTGTGCCCTAGACCCCCGGTGAGACCCTAAGGAGGATGGGGAGGAGTTGTGGTCTCAATCCTAATTACAGTGATCACTCACAGAATCTCTGCAGCATGCCACTCTGTGTAGCTTTACTAATCTTTACGATCATTCTGCATGATGTTATTGATCCCACTTTAAAGGTGGCAAAATAGAGGCTCAGAGAAGTGAAATAACTTGCTTTGCTGCTAAATGGTTCCAAAGTCCATGCTCATTCTGACATACCACAGGTGCACTGGCATGACCTAGAGCTGCCTGGGGATTCATGCTTAGTGACAGTACTCCTTGCCGAAAACACAGACAAGGCCCAACATCTGGAGCAGGCAAGTCAAGCCAGGGGTGGAGTCTGTACCCCTGGAGGGTGGGGATCTAGGACACAGCTAAGGCCCCTCTGACCACTGATCTCTCTCATGCTTCAACAACTGTCAGACATGTCAACATAACACCTTAAACATTCTGGAAAAACCACTACTTTGGGGAAATGTGTTCAGAGAATAATAGCCCTCTGTCTCTCACAAACAAACGGTTAGAGCCACCAGGACTGTACAGAACCTTTTCAGTCTCAGAGCTCCCTCTGAAAGGTGAATCCCATTGTTCTTCCTTGGGACTTGGAGGCTGAAAGCCCAGTCATCCAATGCCCCTCAGCCGAGCCTCCTGCGGAGCTATCCAAGGTCCTACAAGTGCTTTGACCCATGCTCTGTGTAATCTGTGGACCCGCCATCTTTCTACGAGTGTCCTTGGCCTTTCTTAACTTTGGACCTCACCAAACCATGCCTGTCTGACTTGTAACACTGTCTCCTTTCACTTACTTTTTAGTTCTTGCTCACCTGAGTTCCTGTGACCCAGTCCACGATGACCTCCAAGCCACTCCAGGGCTCACTCTTAATTACCATTGTTGTTGTTGATAATCAGCTACCCAACTGCCCAGCACTGCATGTCACTCTGTCCCCCGCCTCCTGCCATAGCCACCTGGTTTCTTGAATGGTTATTTTTTGGAATTTGGTTGTCTTCCAAGAGATACCCAATCTATTGATTTTGTTCGTTCTTCTTTTTTGGCCCCATGTCTCGCCATTTGTAAAATGTCTTCTGAGATTAGAGCAGTGGAGAAATTCTTATTCAATAAGGCCCATGACTCGAGGAGGCCGGTGGCTCTGTTCCATCATGCGGTCATATCTACTCCATGTGTCTTGCTATAGCAGATTGATTCTTTAAAGAGAATTGACTAAAAAATGAGCTTCCATTGAAATGCATCACCTTGATTTCTCATGAGAACCAGAGCTCTGGTGTTCTAGTTCTGACATTGCCCCTGACCAGCTGTGTGACATCGGGCAAGTCATTTAAGCCATGCATCCCTTCATGTCATCTGTCATTCATTTGCTTTCTCATAAGATATTTACTGACCATGTATCATGCATCATGCACTAGGCTACATGTTGGAGCTGCTACAAGGAGAAAGATAGAGTTTCTGTCTTCAAGCAACTCACAGTCTAATCCAGGAAACCAATATGTATATGGTTAAAATAAAAGTAGTGGGGTAAATTATTACAATAGGAACAAAGTGCAAAGGGTACACAAGGGCCAGATCTGCACTTTCTTTTCCCTCTGCTTGGAAAGCCTTTCCCCCCAGACAATTGCATAACTCACGTCCTCACTTCTGCAGGTCTTTGGCTAATGTCCTCTTATCAGACAGGCCTTCCCTGACCACCCTCGCTGGGCACCTCCCTGTACCTCTCTTCTGCTTCATTTTTCTTCGTTCCATTTATCATTCTCTGGCAGGTAAATGTACGCTCACTGGTGAAGTGGAAGACTAGAGCTGATGATCCCAGTAGTGGGTCGAATGGGGGCCCCCAAAAGGTGTATCCTCATCCTTGCCCCTGGGGCTGTGCATGTAACCTTATTTGGAAAAAGGGTCTTGGCAGATGTGCTTAAGGTAAGGATCTTGAGATGAGATCTTTCTAACTCTAATGACAAATGTCATCATAAGAGACAGAAGACACAGACACACAGAGGAGACCACAAGAAGACAGCGGCAGAGATGGGAGAGATGCAGACACAAGCCTAGGAACACCTGGAGCCACCAGAAGCTGGCAGGTGCTGGGAAGGACTCTCTCCTAGAAACTTCAGAGGGAGCACGGCCCTGCTGACAGCTTGATTTCAGATTTCTGGCTTCCAAAACTGTGGGATAATAGATTTTTGTTCTTTTAAGCCACCAGGCTTTTGATTATTTGTTATGACAGCCATGGCACATGAATGCGATTGCTGTATTATCTGTTGGTCACCTTCAGGCCCAACAGTCTGAAACCTAAATAAGAATTAGGGCTGAGAACACCATTCAACGACACCAATCTTTTCAATGGTTTATCAGCTGTCTTCGTGGAAGTGGATGCAACTTGGGAAAGACATTTGGTGCAGTCAGTCGCCCCACATGAGCAAGCTGTACTTGGCAAGTGTGCACAAGGGTGGTCTCTTGCTGTTCCCAGGATAAAGAGAAAGACATGTGGTCATCTGGCCTCAATAGAGACACAGATGCCCACCAGCCTTCTTGCAAAATAAAAGAAGGAACATGTTTTAATTATAGCATGGCTTATACTAGAAAAAGAAAACTAGAAAGAATCTAAATTTCTGTAAGTAAATATTAGTTCACACACTACACTACGTCTTTGCTTTACAGACCCTATGTAAAGTTTATTTGCAATATGTGAGACAGTATATTAGCACATTAGCATAGAGTATTAGAGATATATTCTCTATCTAAATGTATCTATACAACCATGTAAATCCATTGAAAGAGGCCTCTAAGGACACATGCTCAGCCGATGACATTGGTTACCTTTGGAGAGGGGATGGGTATTGAGTAATGCTCAAGCATATTTTTCACTTCATTTGCTTGTTTGACTCTTTTTATGACTTGAGACATTAAAAAAGTTCTTTAGTTTAAATTAAAAAAAAAAGAATGATGAGAATAAAGGAGCTCAGCTGAGTATGACTTTGTGATTATTTGTGGCCTTGTAGCCAGCTGGGCAGGAGTGGGGTGGGGGCGTGGGGAGGAGGGATTTGCTGTTCTCTGATGCTCCAGGCTCATAAATGTTGCTTCTATCCCAAGTTCTTCACTTTGGTTCCTGGATGAGGCCTTGATGTGAAGCCTGAGAATGGATAGGGTCCTAGAACCTAGTGTTCCAGACAGAGAGGGCTGTTTTGACGAATGAGCAGGATGCTTTTTTTTTTTTAAATCACCACTCATGCAGGCAAACTGGGGAGCGCTCCCTTCAGCAGCCCAGAGGCAGGGCCTGCATTGACATTCTTCCACCCTCTCATGAGGAACAGGCAGTAACAGCCCCACCCCAGCCCACCCCGCTCTGAGGCCACCCAGCTAGACTGAGAGGGGAAGCATCTTATCTGTGTGGTGTTGGGTGTGGAGGTCCTTGGAGAGAATGGACACTACCGGGCATGTGCTGTCCTTGTTTTCTCCCCTCACCCAAGTTAGTCCCCGGGACTCTGAAAAGGAGACAGCCTTTCATTTCCAAGAGACCAAAGCATGAGGGCTTAGGTGATCTGAAGAGCCCAGGACACTTGGGTTTGGGATGAATTGATTTGAAGTAAGATTTACATGCTTTGCCATAAACATTCTTCTTCCACTGTTGCTGTGGGCCCTACATCAACTGCATGAGATACTATTATCCCCATTTTACAGACGGAGAAACCGAGCTCAGAGAGGTTATATGGTTTCACACCACCTGCTCCGGTTTGTGCTTTATTCACTCCTGTAATCTGGATAATTTCCCAAATTTGCCATGTCTCTGTGCATCAGAGTCTTTGCCAAGCACTCGCTCTGTCTTCTGCTCTACCTGGTAAATTGTCCAGCCTTTTCCATCCTTTAAAAATATACTCAGATTTCACCTCCTCCGAGTTCCCACATAATTAATCATCCCGTATTCGGTGCTCTTTCTCCCCCAAATGAATTCTCTCCTTGAATTCTCTGACCCCTCATTGAACAGTGAGTAACTCGAGGACTGGACTGTGTCTTTTTCATCTTTAATCCGCACTGTCTGGCTGGGTGGCTGGTAAACAGTGGCTGGGCAATCTGTATTTCTTGCACTGAGGGTAACATGAAATTGGTATTAGCCAACTCGGGCTGCCATAACAAAGTACGCACACTGTGTGGGTTAAACAACAGACATTTATTTTCTCACAGTTCTAGAGGCTGGGAGTCCAAGATCAAAGTATTGGCAGGGTTGGCTTCTCTTGGGGCCTCTCTCCTTGGCTTGTAGATGGCCATCTTCTCCCTGGACCTTCGCATGGTCTCCCCGCTGTGCCAGTCTATGTCCTAATCTTCTCTTATAAGGACACCAGTCACATTGGGTTAGGGATCTCCCTAATTACCTCACTTAACCTTAATTGCCTCTTTAAAGATCTTGTCTTTAAATGCAGGCACTTTCTGAGGTCTTGGGGGTTAGGATTTCAACACAGGAATTTGAAGGGGGCACAATTCAGCTAATGAAAAAGCAAGGGCAGACTGTGGGGTGGAGGGTGGAGGGGAACAACTCCAAGCGTCTACCGTTTACAAGGTGCAGGTAGATGTGGCAAAGGGTTGACCGATTCTAGTCCTGACGGTGTTGCTGCTATTCCAGGACAAAGGATGTGAGAGAGAAGCTTGTATTTGGAAAACGATCTGAGTTCGTTCAGCTGAAAATGCAGTGGCTACAGAAGAGGATTGGTTTTATTTATCACCATGAACAAGTGCTTCAACCAGAAGAGGGATCCTGGAAGCCTCTGGTCTGGCCGTGCTTTCCGGCCTTGACCGGGCTATCGCTGCGCTCACGCTCTCCCTCCCTTGCTCCCCTTTTGTCTCACACTGTTACTTTCCCCGGGGGTGCGGCCCACACAGCAGGCAACATCTTCAAGGCCTCGAGATCTGGGGCAGGGGGAGGCCCCTAAATGGAATTTCAGACTAAACTAACAATGGCAAGCTACCTTCAAGGGCACAGAGATGTCTCAGGCAGCAGCTGCAGCTGCCCAGGGAGAGCCAGAAAGTTCTAGTTACTTGTTGTGCCTGAAGGAGATGGTCTTGAGCCCCGTTCCCGCAGGCCCAATCACCTGGGACCCTGGGAGTACACAAGGACATCTAAAGGACCGGGGCAGCTGGCAACATTTTATAACTGCTGGTTTTGTGTCATCGACATTGCTACTTTGGGCATAAGAGTTTGTTTTGTCAGACGGTGGCTATTTTTCAAGCAAGTGCCAAAAAGCATGGTGCCCAGTAGTCTGCAGTTGCCTCACAGACACCTCTCTGTTGGATCTGCACAGTGAAGGGTGAGGCGGGCTTGATTGCCCATACCTCCATCTTGTAGGTGATGAAACTGAGGCTCAGCTGAGTGGAATGACTCGTGCAAGGGTTGAGCAGCTGGTAGGTGGTGGTGTTTGCCTGGGAACAGGCAAACAAGCCCTCTGGGAACAAGCCCTCTGGCTCCTGAGACTGCGTCCTCTGTCTGTGTGAGCTCATTCGATCCCCTCACCCAGACAAGAGGGTCTGAGCATTTCATTTCTCAGGGGAAGTGGATGCTTGGGGGTTGCGTGAATGTCCAAGGTCGCACAGCCAGTTGGTGGCGGAGCTGATTTCAACCAGCTCTCCTGTCTTCTGATCTGGGATGCTTTCTCCCACCACACCGCCACACCGCCACACCGCCACACCGCCACACCGCCACACCGCCACACCGGGGGCAGGCAGGACCCAGAGGCTGTGGGACCAAGCCCTGCCCTCAATGGGCTCATGGTCTGGCTGATCGAGAAGAATGGTGGCTGGAAGAATGAGGTGGATAGGAGTGTGCGCACTGGCTGGGGACAGGGTCATCCACCCCCTGCCCCACGTGCCACGTCTCCTCAATGAGCTGGGGACTGTGCTGGCAGTGGCTCTTGGGCCCACAAACATAGGGGCATCTTGTCTTTCACCAACACTGTCTTCTTGTGGTGACCAGTCCAGGAAGGAGGCACAATGCCACGAGAAAAGAGAACATGGGCTCGGGGGTCAGACAGATTCGAGTTCAAATGCTGTTGCTGCCACAACTGAAAAATTAGTTAATTTCTGTGTCTCCGTTTTTCCACCTATGAAGGCAATGACACTTACTTTGTAGGATTGCTTTGGGTATGAAAATGAGACTGTATATCAGTTATGTGGCACTGTACCTGAAGTATAGTAGATGCTTAGTAAATGGCAGCTAATATTATGATGGTGATGAGCGTGGTGGGGTCAAGTGCCTGATGTACAGTCCTGAGAAAATGTGTTGGCACCTGTGGCTCAGAACGAGCTCTCGGCTGATGGTGCGCATCTCTGTACACCTAGCTTTCTTGCTTGCCGCCCAAGGGTCAAACTCTGTGCAAGCATTAGAGTTACTTGTTGTGGGATCTCGGGCAAGTTACTGACCTCTTTAAGACTTCTTTTCCTTGTCTGCAAGATGGGAATAATAAAATACAGCAGATCCTCCAATAATGTCGTTTCCTTCAATGTCGTTTTGTTGTAAGGTTGATGAGATGCCGTAGAAACTTAACTATTTTTCATATCAATTAGCTTCTGGTAAAACTGGTTTTGTTATGTGTTATTTTACTAAGAGTCGAAGAACCTATCGACAATGTTAGGTAAGGGCTTACTGTACATTCCCACAGTGTCGTGAGAATCAAATGAGACCGTGACGGTGGAGACACGACAAAAAACACTCTTCTGACATATATAGGAGTGACCGTTATCATTATTATTGTTCCAAGGGCCAGCTTTCCAGTCAGGGCCTGGCGGTCCATGCTAGAAGGACCGGTGGCCTTGTCTCGGCTGAGCAGGGAGCGTGCCATAATTGATCCACGATGTGTGCTAAAGTGGGTTAAGAGCTTAAAAACCATGAGTTTTCCTTTTCTGAAATAGATGCTCTCTAAGACCTTATTCATCAAAAATATGACTCTTTCTTACTTTGGATTTCAGTTGTCTTTCTTATCGATGAGAGAGTTGGCCTGGCTGATCTCTGGATTCCTTTTTAGCTCCATCATTCCAGGACCGTAATGACTCTGTGTCTTGGCTGAGCGGAACATTCCCCAAAATGCTCCTCTCCAGAAAGTTGGCCGCAGCCAGGAACAGGAAGGAAATCAGCTCCCGCCTGGTTCCTGCCTCTTGGGGTCCCCTGGGAAGCAGCTCCATGACTCCACAGGAGGTTCCTGGCCATCAGCAGGGCTCCCTCCCAGCTTGCTCACACAACCCTTGGGGCGGGCCCTCCGCGCCCCAGGTCCCAGCCTGGTGGGGAGAAGTGGGTCCAGCCTCTTGGCTGTGCTTCCCGCTTCTGAGGCAGCGAGTCTTGTGGAACTTCGCGCGTGTCAGGGTGGGTTGTTGAGTCTCCTGGTGTGTCCCTGAACCAAGGCGCCCAGAGCTGTTCAGGCCGACTGAGCAGTGGACTTTGACTGCCAAAGGGCCTGTGAACAGGCCTCAGTCATATCCCCAGAGGAGAGAAACATCGAGAAGGAAGCGTGGTCTGGAGAGGAGAATTAACATCTGCTGAGCTTTCCCTCTGTCGGCACTAAGGAGTTTCTCAGAATATAAAGAGGAAGAAGACAAGGAGTCTTCTCAGAGACACACCAGTTGCTTTTTTTTTTTTTTTCCAAATTTTTTTTGTCTGTTTTCTCCAACTTGAATACCAGCTGCAGGAGAGTGGAGATTTCCTTTATTCTGTTCACCAAGGTTTTCCTCACAACTGGCAGTGGGTGTGGCACGCGGCAGACACTCAATAAATGTTCACGAACTTAATGGAGCAATTACAATAATCACAGAATAAGCCTGGAGGAAGTGTGACCCAGGGAGAATGGTGGAGAAGGTAAAAGCCAGAGAGATGACAATTGGACTGGGCTTTGAAGGACAATAGGAGTTCATCAGGGAGCAAAGGTAACAAAGGGTTGTTTTTCTCTTCAGTTAGATTTCGGGATCAACTTTCTATTGATGATACTTACAAGACCCTCAAATAAGTAACGATAGGAGGCAATGGTGTGAGCCATAGAGAAGTTAAGATAAATGTCTGGAGGTTGCCACAACAGGGAAGGTAAGATAAATGTCTGGAGGTTGCCACAACAGGGAAGGGAATCGATGGATTGATAGCTTGCCTTATATGTGCCCAGTGCTGTGCCAGACACTTACTTAATGCATGATATCTTATTGATTCCTTCTAACCCTCCCTTGAGATAGGCCTTTGCCAAATGTGAGCGCAGGCTCAGCTCAGAGGGCTTCAGTGACTTGCTCTGGGTCTCAGACCCTGAGGGCTGGAGGCTGGATTAGACCCAGGGCTTTCCACCTCCAAAGCTCCCATTCTTTCTTGGGCGGGCTGACCCTCCTTCAAGGCAGGGGATCCAGGCATCTTAACCATGGAGTAAATGAATGAAATGCCCCTCCAGAAACAGAGTCTTCTGTTAAAGTCCCAGGCACCAAGGCCAGAGCTTAAAAATAACCTGGAAAGCTTTTTCATTAAAGAAAAAAAAATCTTTCGAGCCTATGGTCTTCCTACTTCATTTTCTCCCAGTCCACTGCTGTGTCCCCACTGTCCTCCAGCCAGCCCAAAGTCTCAGGGACACTCAGAAGCTCCAAGAGGAGGCTGGAGAAGCTCCATCCATCATTCATCAAAACCTTGAGAGGACCCAGGGCAGGTTTGGGGGGGCAGGCAGGAGAGAGGCTTGGGGGCTCCCAGTAGTTCCAGAAGGGATTCGCAGCCCAGAGGTCCCTCGCCCCAGTCCTCTGAAGCGGAGGGCGTAAAGTGCGGGGGTGGAAAACGAGAGAGGGGCAGAGGAGGAGGGAAGATAAGCCTGTGGTCATTTGTCTTTTTAATTGGCTCAGACGCTCAGAGGAGAGCTGCGTTGTTATCCTGACTTGGGCTGGACCAGGTCCAAGCGCCAGGCTTCAGGCCTGCGCAGCGTGGGGCTGCAGAGGGGGCCCCGGTCTGCCCTTCGGCCGGGCGGGAGACGGGGTGGGAGGCAGCAGCTCGTTGTCAGAGGTGGCCTTCGCTTCTTCGGCATTTCAGAAATTTAAAACAGTAATTCAGTGACTGAAATAGATGTGTCTTAAAGAATCCTTGGTATCTCAAGGCCCCTCCTCATTTATTTCTCCACCTGTGGATGGAGACTGTCAACCAATTAGGCCTGGAGGTGTCTACAGAGAGAGTTTTGGAGTTGTTGGTCTGGAACTTAGAGCTTTCCTTTGTAAGGACAACATAGATATCGTTAAAGTACCGAGCGGAATAATAGTATTCCTGTTACATTTAGTATCCCACTTGGGTCTCTGAAATGATCTGGTGAGAAATGCAGAACAGGAAAGCCCTTCCTGTGTCACAGGACAGTGCAGCTCTGAGAGGCTAGGTTGACATACGTGGGGACACCCAGCATTGTAGCTGGGCCTCCAATCCAGGCCTTCTAATTCTGTATCCGAATTGGCTGGGCCCCCAAAACTGTCCACCTCACAGAGGAGCTACACTGGTAGATGCCAGCTGTGGCATGGTGGTCCTCAGCTGTGGTCTTTGGCATGGCTTTTAGGGGACAGATGGCAAAGTTCAAGTTCCCACTCAGAGCACATCTCAGTGGGAGGAAGGAGGCTCTGATCCAGGGAGGGGAGGGGGTGGGGCTGGGAGCATGATGAGTCCAGAGGAGGAATGGTGAGGGCAGGGAGGGGAGGAGAAGATGGGGTGGTTCCAGTGACTAGTGAGGTGTTCAGGCAGCCAAGGAAGCAGATTCGGCTGGGCCCAAGAGCATGATTGTGGGCGCGGACCCTTGGGAGGCTGCAGGCTGCCTGTCAGTCCCGGCCCGCCAAGGTCTTGCTGCAAGGAGACTCTACAGCATCCCGACTAAAAGCCCGATCCATTGCCTCGGCAAGTTGAGGCCCGAAATACACAATTTAAATCTCCGAACCCGAAGCAAAGGAAGACATTTTTCCTTTGCTTTTTTTGAAGCTCCCAGGCTCTGGTGAAGAGGTGGTTCATCTTCAGAATCCTCCAACCGCTGAGCAGCAGCTCCCGGCATCCAGGCATCCGGACGCGCTGTGCCTCCGCCCTCTGGTTTGCAGTCACCTGAGCTGCACCCTCTTCCTGGAACCCTGAAGTTCTTCTGGCAAGCATGGCTCAAATGCCACCACTCAGATCACAGTTAACCTTTCGAAACTCCTCTTGACTTCTGTTCCTTACAGGTCAGCTGGCCTCCCTCTCCTGCCCCTCGCCCTTCAGAAAGCCCATCCTGGGGAAAGGCTCAGCAGGTGTCACCTCAGGAGGGAAGAAGATGTGACCCAGGGGAGTGTCCTGGTCAAACAGAGAGGAACCAAAGGCCCCCTGCTTCCAGGGTCCTGGAGGGCTGGAGAAGAGAGAGAGAAGTGGGCGGAAGCAGGTGGTGAGATGGTGTGTCCCAGCTTCTTCTTACCTAGCGGCTCCTGGAGGGATTGGCACATTAGGCGGGCTGAAGGGAATAGAGAAGTCATAAGGGCCTTTGCTCTGCCTCCTTGTGGTGCTGTGGGAGGGACCACCTATCTGGATGACACAGAGCCAGCACAGGGGAGCCACATCAGAGAAAAGCTGGTGGCAGTGACAGTTAGCTGGAGAGTCTCTGGAGTGGTTCTGTGCGGTATGGAAAACACCCAGAGGTAGGGGTTAGCTGAGGGTCCTGCTGGCCGAGTCTGCCA
>NW_011888828.1:9511325-9514502 GCF_000151845.1 Pteropus vampyrus | reverse complement strand
CCATTTTGGCTTTTTTGAGTATACAATTCAGTGGCATTAAGTACATTCACGATTTATGCAACCATCGCCACCGCCCATCACCAGAACTTTTTTGTGAAACCGAAACTCTGCATCCATTAATCCCTAACTGCCCATTTCTCCTCTCCCCAGCTGTTGATAACCCCCCAGCTTTTGATAACCACTTTCTGTCTCTATGAATTTGACTACTATATGTACCTCACATAAGTGGAATCATAAGGTATTCATCCTCTTGTGACTGCTTATTTCATTTAGCATAATGCCTTCAAGGTTATCATGCCATAGCATATGTTTGGGTTGTCTTCCTTTTTAAGGCTGAGTAATACTCCATTGTATGGATATACCACATTTTGTTTACCCATTCATCCGTTGATGGTACCTTGGGTTGTTTCTACCTCTCCAAATCGATCTACCTTTTAGGGGTCAGCTCATATGTCAGCTCTTCCAAGAAAGTTCACTGCACGCAGTTGTTGAATACATCCAGGGAATCGGGGTGGGAGTCATCTGGGATCTTGCACTGGTGGGGCAGCCCTCTCCCACTCCAGGTGGCTTGAACAAGAGAGCAAAGATCTGTAAGTTGCCCAAAGCTTATGCCAAATTAGGGCTTAGTACTGTATTCTCGGCATTGAAAGTCACTTGTTGGAAATAATTGAATAAATCAGATGAATAGAGTGGCCTTTTTTTCAAGAAGAAAGTGTCTGTGGAAAGTCCAAGTCAGATCCTTGAGTGGGTTGAAAGGTACTGGAGGGCGGGGCTGGACCTCTTTCCCCCAGATGGGGCCCCAGCTCAGCCCCAAGACCCTGAGGGAGTGAGGATGACTGCGCTTGACTCCTGAGAGCTCCCGATGGTTCAAGGGGAGTGATTTGTAAACCTGAAAATAGAGAGCTACAGTGCCGGGGGCTGGGAGGATCAGAGGCCCCAGGGACTGGTATATGAGAACATCCTGACGATTTTCCAGCAGGTGGTGCTAATACATCTTGGAGAAAGACACTATTTTCTTTTCTTTCTTTTTTAAATGCCAATTTATCTTTTTTTTCATTCTATATATAATTTTTTTCAACATTTTATTTTTTTATTTTCCTCCTCCCTCCTCCCTTCTGGTAACCACTAGTCCATTGTCCATGTCTATGAGTCTCTGTTTGTTTGTCCTGTTTATTTGTTGCTTTTAGGTTTATATCCCACATATAAGTGATATCATGTGATTTTCAACCTTTTCTGTTTGGCTTATTTCGCTTAGCATGATTATCTCGAGGTCCATCCATGTTGTTGCAAATGGCAGTATTTCATCTCTTCTTATGGCTGGGTAATAATCCATTGTATATATGTACCACAGCTTCTTTATCCAGTCATCCATTGTAGGACACTTCGGTTGCTTCCATGTCCTGGCTACCGTGAATAATGCTGCTGTGAACATCGGTGTGCAAATATCTTTTCGGATACATGTTTTCAAGTCTTTGGGGTAAATACCCAGTAGAGGGATTGCTGAGTCATATGGTAGGTCAATTCTGTTTTTTGAGGAACCATCATACCGCTTTCCATAGTGGCCATATTAATTTGCAGTCCCGCCAGCAGTGTATGAGGGTTCCTATTTCTCCACATCCTCTCCAACATTTGTCATTACTTGTCCTGTTGATTATAGCCATTCTAACACGTGTGAGATGGTATCTCATTGTGGTTTTGATTTGCATTTCCCTAATAGCTAGCGATGTAGAGCATCTTTTCATGTATTTCTTGGCCATTTGTATGTCCTCTGGGGAGAAGGAAAGACACTATTTTCTAATTTACACAAAAGTCATGAGTAGGTGAATGGGTGGCCTGGAGTGGGGTGAAGGGGGCAACCTAGACATTACCTAATTTTCCTTCACCAGACGTGAAGTATGACCTGCCAGCACGTGAGAAACTATTCCACACAAAATCTGTGGAGGCAGTTTATGCTCGTTCTATTCGGCCCCAGATGTCAGGAGTAATACCGCAGAGTAGGTGCTAGAGGAAAGCAAATCTTGGTTCAGCAAAGAAAGAGGTTTACAATAATTAAAGGTGTCAAAGATTTATGGTAGTGAGGTGCCTGTCGCCAGAAGTATTCAAACTTGGGTGGATGATTCTTTCTTAGTGACACTGTAGAAGGTTTTCAAATATTATATAAGGTTGCTCTGGATGGACTTTCAGGATCTCTTCCAACTCAGAGAGCCTATACACTTATTTTTCTAAGAGGAAAATGATTCTGAGAATTTGAGCTCATTATAGGAAAGAATATGACTTACTTTTCATTGGTTTATCTGTTTCTAGAACATATAAGAACATATGATAAATATGTCAGTAGATGTAGGAGCCCTAGTCAACAAATGGGAGTCAGAGAATTGGGATCAGAGCTGTTGTTTGCTCAGCTGAGCAGCTTATGAGACACCTTCTCACATGGCGGATGGTTAATGAGATCCCTTCCCACCTCCCTGCTGGTTATCTCCCCGCAATCTCTCTGCTTACCCTATCTATGCTGCCATCTTGAAACTCTGGGTTTTCATTCAAAGGATCCCTACCTCCAAACACTGGCTGAGCATCCATTATAAGGTAGTCAGAACCATAGTCCTCAAACTCTCTTTTGCTCTTCCTTTCTCTCTCAGAACATGGAGCAAGGCGGGAGTGACAGCGCGGGTTTGTAACAGTCTGAAGAGCTGGCCTAAATCCAGCCGAAGGCTCCAAGTATCCTAAAAATACTCGTCCCTACCCCTGTGTCCTCTCCCAGCCCCCATATCCAGAAATCCCTGACAGTAACCATATGCCAGCATGAAGGCAGTCAAAGCAACCTTGGCAAATGTCAGCCACAGTTGCTTGTAATCTTCAGGGAAGTAAGGCGGTGCCAGAAGTGACCGGTTTCTTTATCCACATCACCCAGATATAAACAATATCGGGGAATCATGACAGGGAGATCTTTCTAGGACAGTCTCCCTAAACCATTTCGCCCCGAGTGAAGTTACCTCAAGCCCGGGCCCTAATGGCTCACGGCACTGCAGTGTATTACTCTTATCTGCCAGAGGAAAAGCACCTCGGTGAAAGACGTTTTTGGTGCCCTGTTCTGGATGTCGCGGTAATCCTCTCATTTATGTACGCAGACAAGGAGATCAAAGCCCCCTGGGGAGGCATAAAACATGTCAGGGCTGGGAG
>NW_011888828.1:9491361-9510345 GCF_000151845.1 Pteropus vampyrus | reverse complement strand
CACCTATAATTTAAGCCGCCGAGCTGTACTGTTGGCCGCAAATACTATTCTGGTTTCATAGCTCGTGTGCATTCAGGTGAGTGATAATCTCATGATCTTTGTCGACAAATCAGACCTGGTTTCATGCTGGAAGTCTCACTTGGAAGCGGTAAGTGACTCCACGCGTGGGAGTCCCACCTGTGGAACTGTCGGGAAGGCCTTGCCTTAGGTCTGAAAGGTGCTCTGCTCAGGATGTGAGGACAGCACAGTTGCTGAGAGAGTCACTGGTTCCTACCTTTGCTCCTCTGCCCCTGGTCCCTCTTGTCATGATAATATTCCTAAAAGAGAAGTTCAACCAGTCCTCTGTCTTCTTTGTATGAAGCAGCTGCCATCTGCTCTCTCCATTATACCTCCAGCTCTCTCTGCCGACTCCGTCTCAGCCTTAAAGCTAAGGCAGCGATGGCACAGGCAGCCCTGGCTTACGGATGCATTCACCTTAAAGTCGTCACACACTTCTTTGTGGAAACAATATAATACCTCCAGTCCCCTCTACTTCCAAATAACTTAAACCCATTGCCTAAGATACTATATATTAGCAACAAAAAGTAAATGCTGTTGCAAACCCAATTTAAATGAACAAAATAACAAATTTGAAAATGCCGTCATTTCCTTCTCTAAATGCCAGTTCATAAGGAGAGAGAGATTTGCTCAGAAGACAGAGAGAGAGACGAGACTGGCACTCATCCTAAGGGGATGCCTGAGTGCCTAGGAGTTCTGTCCTGTCGAGACCAATGACACTGTTCTGTTTTTCAAAATCGTACTTAGTTCCAAACTGAACACATTTTCCTTTCGTTAGTACAGATCTTCCACTATCTCTTATCAATCATGATGGGGGTTGTTTAAGGAAATCTCCCTCTGTTCCAAAACAAAATGCAGAAAAGAGCAAGAGAAAGCAAGATTGGGAAGGGGAGAGCCTTCTTCTGAGATAACGAGGTGAGAGCTAAGGGAGAGATGCAGAGTTAAGAGAGGACGTGTCTATATGGGAGCAAGTGACTGATGCGGAGGAAACTAAGTTTTGGATGGAGACACAGAACGTTGTAAAGAGGTGAGGGCGGGGCAGGGAGTATGTGATTCCCTCTAAAGAGAAATGGGAGATAGATGGCAGGTCTGGAGGTCTGGATCTCCCAGTGTTTCATGCCAGCCACCAGATGGCAGCACTAGACCAGAACAGTTTTGTTCCTCTGGGTCCTGAGAGCTTCCAGGTGGGCGAGACCTGGGGAGGCCAGGTGCAGCTCTTGTCAGGCTTGCCTGGTTTCTAGCTTTCATGGAGCTCTTCCCCGTCACAGCTAAGGCCACGTAATCGCCACCCTCACTCCACGCTCTGAAACCGATCTTGCTCTTAGTCATCAGTACAGGGCTCTGCTTTTCACGTTTAG
This sequence comes from Pteropus vampyrus, assembly GCF_000151845.1. Taxonomy (NCBI): domain Eukaryota; kingdom Metazoa; phylum Chordata; class Mammalia; order Chiroptera; family Pteropodidae; genus Pteropus; species Pteropus vampyrus. The sequence goes on along the minus strand of NW_011888828.1, from coordinate 9,508,930 downwards.
CTTCTGATCCTATTACTGAATCGCCAAAGCTTTTGATTTTTGTCCTTGACACCAAGTTCTCACTTGTCTCCCAAGTCCCACTACCCTCTTTTACTTCTTAACCACTACTTGCTCCTTTAAGAAATGCTCCCCTAAATTACCCCTGTATCTCAGACTCCTCTCTCCTCCCCGGTAGGGAGTACTAGGTCGGGGTACCAGGTCTGGGGTCTCATCTCCCAGTCTCATGCCAGAGGCCTCACACCTGCCAGGGGCCTCACACCTTGGTGACATAATTTCCTGGTGTCACTGCCTGACTGTGTAGAGCATGATACTCAGTGGGGTTTCCCACTATTAACCGCTCTGATGAATGAGTTTGCCTGGATGCCACCTTTGCCCAAGACAGCAGCCTCTGCCTGAAGTCTCTTCCTTCCGCTGAGCTGGGCTTGTCTCTCCGGCACCTGCTCTTCCTCACCTGTCCCCACGCTGTTTCAGGTAGGCCTCTTTTCTGGCAATGTCAGAAAGTGTGGCAATCACATGCTTAGAATCTCTCTTGGTGCTTCATTGCTTTTAAGATGAGGTCCTTACTCCTTAAGAAGGTACATCCTGTGGTCTTCCCTCATTTTTTCCTCCAGCCTCCCCTCTCCCCAGTCCTTTATGCACAGAGAAAAATCCCTTTCCATCCCCTGTGTAGGCTCTTTTTGCTCATGTTTCAGAGTCCCTTATAAACTTTTCCTTCTTTCTAGAATACCCTTTTCCTGATCTGAGCCTGGTTAGTTCCTTGACTTCAAAGCTCAGCTCAAGCAGTGAGTCCAAAGGAAAAACCTCCCTGATTCCTAATCTGGGGGAGGTGCCCTCTCCCGTGCGTCTCTAGCACTCTGTGCTTTCCTCGATTCCAAGTGCTAGTCAACCGTTTTGTGGAATCACACAGCCTCTGCTAAGCCAATTGTCCAGAGAGTCGTCAGCACAGTGTGACTTCTTGGTGGGCAGGGGCTGCATCTCATGCGTTCCTGCATTTCCAGTGCCAGTTTTCATGAATGAACATCGACTGTTTAACGGATCACGGGGTCAGTCAAGGGTATTTGAATGATATACTTAAGCATTTTCCTATGATGTTCCAAGAAATTCTATTTCCACAGAATAATAGATATTGGTGGGCAAAGATTTTGTAGAAAATTAATTTGGAGAAATGCTAGATTAAGCAAAGTAAAACAGATTTCTTTATTGAAGTATTTTTCACATCTTTTAATACGCTAACATGTTTTACTCTCTCAAGGAGTCTGATTACATAGGGCTCTAAGGCACATCCTTTGAGAAACTCTGATGTAATTCCTTTATCAAGTCTCATATGAAACACACTGACCAGAAGACAATAGTGTGATCACTCTTATGAGAATACGTCACCATGGCCATTGTGACATATTCTGCTTATATGTTTAATTAACCATGCATCTGCTACACTTACAGTCTTCTATACCAATAATACTAGTTATTCACACCCTTTAGGATTTGTGGAAAACTGATCGAACTTCAAACGAAGCAACGGAGTGTTGAGAGATAAGGCCACCTCATCATTTCTTTATATTTTCAACCAAGCCATTCTCTTAGTCAGGGACCCGCTTCTGCCATTTGTCTCAGCTGTGAGTTGACATTTGCCTCAACTGTGAGTTGACATTATTTGCTCATTTTTTTTTTTTTTTGAGAATTTGTATGAGTTTATTTGAGCCGAATTGACAACAATTCCTGGGAAGCAAGACCTCAAATGCTCCCTGTTTGCTCACATTTTCCCATATTTTCCTTTTTTCTGCACAATTATGTCTCTGGGTTTCCAGTGAGACCCAGTAATCACTAATTGACCACCCTTCACCTCTTAGAAACACACTTGTCAGAGAGAGAGAGGCTCCAAAATGATGGCTCACACAGCCTGGGCTCCTTGGAGCCCTCGTGTGACCTCAAAGACTCTGAGAATTCCATGACTTGGTAAGGGGACTTCCTGAGGTCATATAATCCATCTCTGCCCCAGGAGAGGCCTCATTAATCCTCGTAACGTCTTGTCTGGCTGGGCTGATAGTACTGAAGAGGTGGCTGAGTCCTCTTCTTACCCACTCCCCCCTCCCTCGGCCCTGCGTGGCATCCCCCACCTGTCTCTCAGAGCTCCCTCTCACATTTCTCAGGGGAAAAGAATTGGGTGGGTAGGTGTGGGAGGTTTAAATCAGAGCAGAAAAGACATGGAAGAATGTCCCATCAATCACAGAGTGTTAAAAACATGACCCAGGGGGATTAGGGAGACCCCTTCTTTGGCGGCCTTCGAGAATGTAGACATCGGTTGCCTGGAACATATATTCCTGGGGAAGGGAGTGTGAATAAAATGACTCCCAAAGGTTCCTTTCACGTGGAGCATGTGAACTGACTTGGCTGACCAGTGCTCTCTGATGAGGATGGAGAAAGGAAGACGGTGCATGAGGAATAAGGGTCAGCAACGTTTTTACTTTGGCCTTCTCGAGTCATTCATTCATCAATATTTGCCAAGTGCCTGCCATGTGCTAGGCACTGCTTAAGGCCCACAGGATACAGCAGTGAGCAATGTGGCTGGCTCTCTCCAAACATCTGTAGGGCTGTCCCAAATTTTGAAACAAAGATAACTTGTTCAACAAACAATTTTTAAGACTACTATATGTCAAGTGAGATGCCAAATTTAATTTTCTTCTGGTTTATTTTAAATTGCGATAAGATACGCATAAGATATGCCATTCTAACCATTTTTAAATGGACAGTTCAGTGGCGTTAAATGCATTCATATTGTTCTGCAAGCATCACCACAGTTCCCCTCAGAAGTCTGCATCTTCCCAGACTGAAACTCTGTTTCCATTAAACAATAGCTCCCCATTCTCCTTAGAAACCACCCTTCTACTTTCTGTTTCTATGAATTTGACTACCATAAGTGGAAACTTACAATATGTGTCCTTTTGTGACTGATTTATTTCACTTAGCTTAATGTCCTCAAAGTTCATCCATGTACCTGTGTCAGAATTTCCTTCCTCTTAAAGGCTGAACAATATCCCATTGTATGGACATTACTACATTTTGTTTATCCATTCATCTGTTGATGAACATTTGGGTTATTTTTTGACTATTGTGGATGATGCTCCTATGGCCATGGATGTGCATCCAACTCCAACTTCACTTTAATGGTACAGACAGCACCATTTCCAGGAGGAGAAGGGGAAGGGAGCGGCATCTCCGCAGGTCAAGATGCCACGTGTCCGAGCAATGTCAAAGATACATGTGTGTTTTTCTGTGGCTGCAGCCTTATCCCGGAGAGGCAGGAAATAGAAGGTAAGAGACCCCGAAGCAGATTCTGGGCTCATGTGCGGTGCAGCATGCAAGTTCACGGGAAGAGGTGACTGAAGGAACGAGACACGAAGAGCAGAGTTCGTAGCGAGAAGGTGCTGACTGGTACTTAGTGCTTCTCCCTGCCCAGACCCTGTGCTGGGCACCACACAATCCAAAGCTCACCACCATTCCAGGATGACGAAAGAGATATTATCCTCCATTTGCAGAAGAGGAGACCAAAGTTCACAGTGGTCTTGTGGAATCCAAAGAGGTATATGGTGGAATACCAGGAGTAAGTAAGCCGCAGGGCAGTATTTTGGGAAAGGAGGCCACAAAGAACATCCTTTAACTCCCCATATACATGAGGGACCTTGGGCACACCTGTGGGATGCTGGATCCTTGGGGCAGGCTGGGTCCTATGCTGGGATGTTGCCACTCTCCCCAGGACCCCTTCTCCCCAGGCCTGTGGCTCCTGGCCGAGGGAGAGGTGCTTCCTAGCTCATCCAGCTTTGCTATGGATGCTGCCGTGTCCATCTTGGTGTTTACACCATTGTCTCTGAGATGACAGCCTTGAGCCTCCAACAAGGCCCCCCATCAGCAGGGAGCTAGGAGAGAGCATGGATGCCTGACCAGCTGCTGGCCCCAGACTGACCCCACGACCCCAGAGTTATCACAGGGAGACAGTCCTGTGGTGGGCCCAGGACCACCAACAATGCAGCAAAGACAAGGGCAGGGATAGAACAAAGGGGAAATGAGAGGAAGATCCCTCAGGCCCCTGGACTAGTGCTGGCTCCACAAGGGTGCTTAATGGATGCCCGCAACTTGAATGACAGTAACCCAAACACTGGCTAACATCTACTGCACACTTCACAAACATGACCCCACTTATCCTCACAACAACCCTTGAGGTAGTATCCTCATTATCCAGATTCTGTAGCAGAGGAAACTGAGACATGCAGCAAAGAGAGAGTAAATACCCCCACCCTTCCATGACATACCCATCCCGTGGTACAAACACCCCACAACACCCTCATCCCTCCATGACGCCCCACTTCCACAGCCCACTCATCTCCATGACACACCCACCACTCTGATTTTTTTCTGGACCCCTGGGGAGGGATCCCCAGCACTTGCTGGGAAATGATCCTTGCAGAATGGAGTCACCACAGGCCTCTGGGGGAACCAAGAAGTTAGTGACATTTTCCTAGATCAGCTCCTCTAAGTCTTGATTGTCATCCCTAAGAGCTAGAGGATATTGGATGAGCGGTCGCTAGGTGCCATTCCTACTCACACGATTCTCAATAACCCCAGGAGATAGACCTACCGTAACTTCTATAAGAGAAAACTGCAGTAACAGAGAATTTGGGTAACTTTCCAGAAACCACACAGAGGTTGGGCCCAGACAGAGATTAGGGGGACTCGGAACCCCTCCAGCTCTGATGTTCTAAGGGTCCTTTCTATACCGAGGATAGAAACAGCTTCCTCCACTTCCAAATGGCCTCAGAAGCCAGGAGAGACTGTGGTTGCACGACCAAGCAGAGATGGAGCTGGGAATAGGTGTCAAAGGGTCTGAAAAGTGTCCAAGTGGTTTCTCTAAAGACCAGAGATTCCTGATTTCTAAACTCATGAATGGATTTTGTCCAGAATTTTCCAAAGCCTTCCTGCAAATTCCAGGCTCCCTCAGACTTCTCTGAGAGGCCATACAAGGGAGGCCTCCTCCATTCACCTGCGCCCACCCTTTCGAGTGGAGTAAAGATGAGCCTGAGTCATGAAAGCTCTGCATTGAAAAGCTGAAGATTTTAAAAGACTGTCCTGATACTTTCAGAGACATAAAATAACTCGAGGCAGGCTAATGGAATTGCTAGTGAATTGCCTCAAAGAGCAGCATATTTGTGATGAGCACGTTCTGTAGATTTCTGGAGGTTCTTGGAAGCTTTTGTGAGTTGTTTCCCAACTCGGGTGAAGTATTTCTTTTCCCCTGCAGTCTCATTTACACTGATTTGGCAAATGTGATTTCCTGAAAAGGTGGCATTGAGTGCAAGGAAAGTTCACCTGGCTCGTCAGGATTGTAGATAGAATTGGAAGAAACCTAAAAGGTCAGCAAACCTTTCCTCTTGTTGTTTACAAATGAGGAAGCTGAAGTCCAGGGATCGGCACAAATGATGAGGAGGAGGAGGAGGATGACATGACAGTTCCTGGCACCTACTGACTTGACATCCAAGGGTGTGACATCCGCTGCCATCTCCTGTTCCGCAGGGACTTTCGCTATATGCTTATTTCACAGATGAGAGACGTGAGGCTGACGAGCGGCCCAGCTACGGCTCAGAGAAGCCTGTCAGGCTTCCGACTCCATGAAGTGCTCTTTCCACCCCACCAGCCTCCTCGAAAACCCAGAAGACACAAAGTCTCAATTAGTGGGGCTCGAGTTTAATGGAATTGTGTGAGCCACCCACAATGGAGAGGGTCCCTCCCCCTCTGCCAAGGTTAAGGGGCAGAAGGAGTCACGTGGGGGTGACCCAGAGCTAAAGCAGATGCGGTTCCACTGGGCCGTTCTGCTTTCCTGGCAGAAGTCTATGCAGCGGCATGGTTCCAAATCCTGGTTCTGCTATTATTTGCTGGTGACCTTGGTCACTTAATATCTGAGTCCTTCAAAAGATGGCATCGAGTCTAACCCTGCCGTCCCTTATTAACTACGGATGAATATTTCAGAATAAGAAGCCAAATGCACAACCGTGGTTCTGGAGAGTTCAAAGAGAATATTTTTTTAAATGCCATGATATACCTCAAAAAAAAAAAAGTCTGAGGAGGTGGCTGGGATGCCAGGAGAACTTGATTCATGGAGAAGGATCCAAAATGTCTACCAGCTTAGATATTTAGAATCATAAGAACATCTTGCATTTGTTCGATGCTTTTTGCAAAAGACTTCACACCTTCAGTCTCGCATGATCCTCAGGGGAATCTGTAAACGAGGCATCACAATCACCGTTTCACAGATTGAGAGCTGAGGTCTCTACAGTACTTTGTAAATATAGAAAAGAGAATCTACTTTGGTCAGTACTAAGGACCCTTAACATAAGATCTCAATAACCTTAGGAGCAAGTCGATTTTTATTCTCATTTACAGATGAAAAAAGAATAAACTGAGATTAAATAAATTGTTCAAAGGAACTTTACACTCTGTCTCCCAATGAAGTATTTGCACATCACTGTTACCGGGCTTGTAATATTCTGCTGGTGGGTTTACCTGCCATCTGCCTCTCTAATGCTGAAAGTGGTTCGAAGTCAGTCCCTTTTTATCTTAGTTTAACCAGCATCTAAACACATTAGTTCTCCACCTGGTTGCACCATGGAATGAATATTTTAAATGCCACTGTGTGCAACGAACTAGCTAACTATTTACATCAACATCTCTTGAGGTGGGACATTGCGTTTATTTAAGTTTCCGGAATTATTCTAATGTACAGCCAGGATTAGAACCGCTGACCAAGGGTGTAAACAGTGTTCAGCAGATTTAGTCTATCTATAAATTTAGTAAAATTGATACCTTTGTTATAGAGAAATTTAAAGAATTAAATGCAGTGGTGGAGACAAAGTTGCTTAGTGTATTGTTTGGCACACAAGTAATGAATCAGCAGTAAGCACCAGCATTGTCCATAGCATCCTTGTTATAATTTGATGATTGCATAGGTAGGTGATTGGCTAAAATGTAACATCCCGTGAGTGACAGATTTTGGGTCATATCAAAAATTCCATTATTTTAGTATTAGTTCTACTAAGAATGTGCCAGCAGGGATGTCATAGTCATGGAGGACGGAGACACTGGTGGTCCGAAGTTATCTGTCCACCCCCACTCCATTAGGATGCTGGTCTGGGCTGAGGGGCAGGGCTTAGTCACCGTCCAGCATGTCTCTGCGGCTTGTGATCCGAGGTCCCTGGACCTCCCACAAACCTCCTTCAGTGCTGGGACCTTATTAAGCCAGTGATGGCACATTAAAGGCAAGGTGCGGGCCGGCCTCTCCATGCAGAGACCTCTGATAACCTGCAGGGGAACTCTATCTGGAGAGGAAATGAGCTCGAACTGGGGTGGAGGGAGGCTTAGAGCCTCAGGGCAGGACCCAGCCCCGGGGGTCATGTCATCCATTCTCTGCCACCAAGCACAATTGCATCAAGCAATCCATTACTGACCACTGCCTGGTGTTGTTTTTTTCTCCAAATGCATTAATACATTCTCATTCTAAAAGACTCCAGAAACGTGGAAGGACAGAATAAAATCTGAGCGCTCTCCCTTATCCACCTTTGTCCCATTAGCATCCTTCCACCCAAGAGGTCACACAAGGCTCTCTTGGGTGGGTGTCATTCGGGTCTCTTTGTTTCACATTTGCATACAGATAAGTGTGTGTGTGTGTATGTGTGTGTATGTGTGTGTGATAAATATAAAATCGTGTGTGTGTATTTAAAATGATGCCACATGTGTTTTTCCGTACCTCTTCCCGCCAACGTGTCTTGGCCATGGTTCTATATCTGTACCTATAGAAGTGGCCCATTCATTTTAATGACAGAATAATAATCCATAAAATAAAGGTGCCGTGATTTACTCATACCTTCCCCATTGTTGTACCTTTAAGTTGTTCCCAGCGTTTGCTGTTCGCTATGACAAACATGTTGTCGTGAAGGCATTGAGCATTGATCTTTGAGAACGAGGGTGTGTTTTAGCGTACGATAATTTTCTAGAAGTGCCACTGCTCCATTGCTGAGTATGTGCAGCCCAGTTTTGAGTGGTGCTGCCAGAAAATGTCCCCAAAAGCCTTCATCAAATTACACCCCCATGATGATGAGGATAACATATCCACGTGATGAGGATAACATTTCCCCACATCGTCACCAGTATTATTGGATCTTAGCAATATAGCCATTTGCCATTCTGGTGGCATAAATATTGCATTACTATTTAATTTTCATTCTTCCATTTACTACTGTGGTCAGTCGCCTTTTCCTACGTTTATTAGCTGACTGTATCTCTCTGTCTGTGCAGTGCCCATTCCTTATCATTTGTCCACTTGTTTTCGGGTTGTTTAGGAAGAAGAGGACTCAAGTTTTCTTTGCAGTAATCTTTTGCTATATAGATGCTGCAAATATTTTCTCCTCGTCTGACACTTACTTTTCACTTATTCACATGTTCCCCTCTTCAGGAGTAGCAGCAATCTCATCCTACTCTTCTGGATGTTTAACCCACATCTCCCGCACAGAAATCTGGTAAAAATATTAACGATTACCCTTTTATTGAATGTCTGTCGTATGCCAGGCCTTCTGCAAGGGACTGGGCAGGCACCGTCTCATCCACCTCAGGCCAGGCCTCTGATTATTGAGAGCACTTGACAAGTGAGGAATCGGGTTCGAGGAGTTGGCTGGCTTCCGGAAGGCCACTCAGCTGAGCAGGACTGGAGCCCTCAGACCATCGAGCACTGTGCTCTCTTCTTCCTAGTCTCATTCCCTTTTCTCATGTGGCTCAAACCATCCTTGCCTAAGCCCTGATTGAACATGTTGTTTTGGATTAATATGTTACTATCTATGAGATGTGAGCACTTGTCTCCATTCGTTCACGTATTTGATAAATGTCCATTGAGCACTTTGTATGTTCCATTCGTTCACGTATTTGATAAATGTCCATTCGTTCACGTATTTGATAAATGTCCATTCGTTCACGTATTTGATAAATGTCCATTCGTTCACGTATTTGATAAATGTCCATTGAGCACTTTGTATGTTCCAGGCCCTATGCCAGGGACCAGGGACACAGTGGGAAAAAGACTCAGCCCAGCTCAACAGAAGGGACATTCTAGCCAAACCATGTCTCATTTTGCTTTATCATGTGCTCACTCATGTAATAAATATCTGTGGATCACCTGGGGTTCAGGAGGCACTGAACATTTTTCTTAATCTCAAGTGGTGTATGAGGATTGGGTAGGCCTACTACCCAATCCTCTAGCTAGAGGCTAGAAATGAGTAAGATGATGTCACCAGATGTCACATGGGAGCCTTGGAGTTAAGAAAGAAACAATACTATCAAGGAATAATGCCAACGATGAAAAGCTTGCTCGATTCTGTGATTAAGTCTTCTCCTCAGGTGTCTTGGTCTGCTTAGTTATGTGCGCAGACATGCCCACCCACGCACGTTCATGTACACACTCACATGCACACGCCGCCCCGCCCCCCTTGCCCAGTCTCCAGAGCAGATGACATGCATTCTATTTGCTCTCTGGAGAGCAGAAGCATGCAGCACAGCCCCTGTCTGTGCAAGGAAGGCCAGGGCCTGGTGGTTCATGGGAAAAGGCCATTCAGTCCAGAGTGATGAGCAGGAGGCTAAGTTTAATAAAGAGTTACAGAGTGACCTTGGCACAGGAGGAAAGGCCCAGATGGTACCCTCACCCTTCCAGAAGATATCGGGCTGAGACTAGGGAGCCCCCGCCCCTTGCCACCCTGACGTCCCTTCCTCCCAGGCGATGCTGTCAGCTCACAGACAGCAGTCCCTCTTCACCTCATTAGTCCTCAGTAATCTGCCTTCAGACCCCTTGGGGACTGGATACCATCAGCCCTTGTCAACCTCTGCTGCCACGGGGACCTGGTAGCACAGGAGCTAAGCTGCTGATCGTAAATGGAAGCCAACAGCATGGGGTGGGCAGGCTGGGTTCCCACAGTGACTCCCGGGTGACCCCAGGGAAGACGCTGTCTGGCCTTAGTCTCGACAGTGGGGAGTGGGTGTGTGTGTGTTGATGTCCTACTGTATGCACGACCCTGCCCCGAAGTTTCAGATACATTATCTCCGTTCATCCCTAGGTTCCCTTTGAGATAGATGTGCTTGTGTCCGTTTTAAAGATGATGAAACCGAGCTCAGACAGGTTCAATAATTCACTAGGAATTCCACAGCCAGTAAGAGGCAGAACCAAGAAGTGGAGTGAACACTGCCTGATCCCTCCAAAGCCTGTTCTACAACACGATGTGCATCCAGCAACGGAGAGAGGCAAAAGGGGCACACGCAGAGCCCGCCAGCTCCAGCTCCGCCTCCAGCTTCCTCAAAGCCTTAGCTCCCTCCCTCTCCCAGGGGACTCTCACTGGAGGAGGCTATGCACAGAGGCGGATCTGAGTTTGTGTCCCAGTTGTGTGAGCCTGGCAGATGACCTCACTTCTCACAGCCTCGGTTTTCTCATCTACAAAAGGGGACTAGTAAGGAATCCACTTCTGAGCGGGCATGCAGGCTACATGAGGTTGTGGACGTGAAGCACAGAACGGGTGGATGACATTGCTGCTAGCATCCTTGCTGGTGAGCACGGGTGATGTGAGGCTCATGCTCCCACGAATAAGGGCAGATTGAAAAGCTTATTAGGAGTAGGTTCTTGTCTTATTCATCACTGTACCCCTTTAGGGTCAAGTGAGGACCTGAAAGGTCACAAAGTCCCCATAGGTGCCAGCTGGACATTTTCCATGTGCATGCACCATCTGCCCCCAAATTTTAACTTTTCCCCGTTATCTCCTGGACATTCCCTGATGGCTATTTTTAGGTCTTCAGCTGATGTCAGGCAGAGTTCCTCCTCTGTGAATCATCAACAGAGTTCCTGACCTCACACGCAGGGACTCTGGCCACCTCACCTTTCCAGGGACTGCAGTTTCTGTCTCAAAGATGAGAATCCACTAGGGCTGGTGGCTCCAACAGCACCACATGCTTCTCTTCCTTGCATCTATGCCACCAGGCATTCACAAAACCTTCCCGTCATCCTCTCAGAGCAGTTTACTTAACCTTATTAAAAGGATTATCCACAAGGGCCACTCTACAGGTTCTGTGTAGGTTGTATCCACCCTGCTCACCCTGTCCCTCACTTCTCCAGAGCACTTTTAACCTCAGTGCCATTTGCTGGGTCCCTCAAGCGCTGAAGCAGAAGCAGGAGCCCAGGATTTGCCTTATGGCCCCTCCACTCTCTAGGGATGCGACAGTAAATGACATCCTGACCAGAATGAAGAGAAATGAAGGCTGCCATACACCTGAGAGGTTGCCGCGAGGGGCAACTGAGGCAACGTGATGCAAGAGAAACCTTTTTGTAAATCGTAGGAGCATATGCCCACCAGGACACAGACCAACCTGGGAACGACAGGTGAGAATCGTGGGCAAGCTCTAGGAGCCCCCGAGATGTGCTGGGGCAGACTCACCCAGGGGTAAAATTGAAAGGCACTTTCCCCAGAATAGAGCAGAACTCTATTCTGGGGAAAGTGCCTTTACCCATGTGCTCTTTTCCCAGTTCTGCCCCCAGAGTGGGAAGAATATGAAGATAGACAAAGAGAAATCACAGCAACTGATAGAGAACAAAGTGCAGAAGAGTATGGCTAGAAGCCAAGCCAGGAGAAATATCACAGCGGCCAGGAGAAACTCAGCGAAGGGTGTCGGAGGCTGTATTAGGGTCTTTGAAGGCTTTTCTTTGGGGGGCCACAATAACAATAATAAGAGCTATTTCTGAGCATTTACCATAGGCAGGTACAGTGATGAAAGCTTCACGTTTACTATTTTATCTAAACCACCGAATGAGCCTGTAATATATGTGCATTAGTACGCCTATTTTACAGGTGAAGAAACTGAGGCTCGTCAGAAGTCAAGCAAAGTGCCCAAGATCATACCTTGTGGGAGAGAAGGTGCTTGAATTTGAACACAGGTCTATCCGACCCCGAAGATCTTGCTATTATTCACTTTGCAATAAATGTAAGTGTGTAACTGTGTGCTGGCTCTCAAGGGAGACAGAAGGAGAAAACCATTTCCATCAGAGTCAAGAAGACATCTGGGGTCCAAGGCTGGGGTGCTCCCTTCAGCGGAGCTCTGGGTGAGCCGGCAGCAATCACATGCTCCAGATGTCTCAGGCCTGCACCCTTTTCCATCATCCTCACGTGTGCTGCGAGATTATGTTGGGAGAATACAGTGTCCACAGCCAAAGATAACCTCCCCTCCCACTCCGAAGACAAGTCCTCAGAGCAAGAAACGTTGCTTTTTCCCATCCATGCTCTCTCTGTCTCTCTCTCTTTCTGACTTCTCTACCTCTATCTTTTCCTGTCTGTCTCTCTTTGTCTCTTCGTCTCTGTCTCTCTCTCTCTTCACACTCTTACACTTCACTTTCTGCCGAATCGGCAGGTGTCTTGTCCTTCATAAACTCACTTAAACACCTAACAAAAAACACAGAGACACCGGTTCAGTTCCGGGAACTGCTTAGGCAAGTGCGCCTCCTAGTGGGGACAGATCTCGCTCGTCCTTCAAGGGTTGGCTCCCGCCTCGCCTTCCGCAGGCAGCCCCGTGGGCAGCAGGAGGTAGAGGAGGGGAGGTGCCGGCCTTGCCTAACAATGTGCCTCTGAGAATGTGCGGGGTTTTCTTTTGTAGTTTCTGCAGGTTGTCATTTGCATGTCAGAACTGGAAACAGCCACAGGCATGAGCTGGCCTTGCAATTCCAGAACCTGAGCGGCAGACCAGCCCCCAGTGATCTGTAGCCAGCCCTGCTGGAAAGGGAACTTCCAAACCCCACACAACCCATCCTCGTGGTTCCCAATCCTGGCTGAACATCAGTGCCAGCTGGGAACATTTCAGATGTGCCAATGGCCAGGCCCCACCTGGAATCTTGGCACTGGTATTTTCGAAATGTGCCCTCTCCCCGTGCTGTCCTGCCACGTCCACCCTACCATGATTCAATTGTGCAGCTGGAGTTGAGAACCCCACGGGGCTAAACGAGGAATCGCTTAGGGCGCTGAGTAAAGAGGAGGATCCTGCCTTAACTGCTGGATCACAGGGAAAGGTCTAGACGCCTGTGTTTTACAACAAGAAGCGGAGGTGATTTTCATGAATAGTGACGTTGGCCAACCACTGGGTGACCCTCTTTACCTTTGGAGGAAGGCGGAGGGGTCCAGGGAGGTGATGAGCCAGCCCCAGGCCTTGCAGCTCCAGGACGGCCAGGGAGGCGGGGAGAGGGAGGCGGGGAGGAGGAGCCTAGGCCCGAGGCCCAGGCTGTGAAGCCGGAGAGAGGGTCTGGTTTTCCAGCATGCTGGTACCAGCTCCCCCGCACCCACCCCTACCTGCAAAGCGCCCTCAAGACCCCTCAGGTCCCCTCAGGGCCCCTCAGGGCCCTTCTTTGTGTGCCCCCTGGGCTCAGGTTCCTGTCTGTCTGGTGACCCCTTGGCAGGAGCAGTCGACTCTGGAGTCCTGCGTTCCAGCTTAGTTCCCACCATCACATCCCTTCGCCCCAGGTTCTGGGCCATGCAGCGCCAATTCCCAGAGATTCTTGGGGGGATTGGGGTGTGGGCTTACCCCTAGTTGGGCAGAGGCTGAGCTATGTTTTTTTTTTTTTTTCCTGAGAGACTCAGCAGCCACCTCCCCCAAAAGAGCCCTTGATTCCCAGGGGAGGTCACAGGCAATTCTCTGGTGTCCCCACTGCCCAGAAGACAGGGTTCCCTGCCCCTGGGGCCCTCTGCCTCCGGTGTCCTGGACTTCCTGGGGGAGACCTGTCCAAGCCCCAACTGAGCACATCCCCCCTCCCTAGGATCCACCTGGGAACTGCTCGGGGAGCCTGCTCGACCTGCCTTTGCAGACACCCCTACTCTGAGAGTGCCATGCTCCCTACATGGCACTTAGGGCAGGGGTTGGGGGTGAAGAATGGATTCAAATCCGGGGTCCAGCCCTGACCAGCTAAGAGCCTCTGGGCAAGCCTAGTGGGGTGTTCCCTCATTTGTGGAAAAGAGCAGAGACATAATAATAGCAGTGGCGCCTCCCTCCCTCCCTGCCAGGGCTGTTTGAGAATCCAGACTGTACTGGAAGGTATTCTAGAAACAGCACGTACTCTCCAGATATGTGTCCTCCCTTGCCTAGTTGCCTCTGTTCCCCCACAGAGGCGGCCCCTCTAGTTCCCCCAGCCCATCGCCCCACCTACGCTGCTGCTACAGTCCACAGCTCTCCTTGGCTCCACAGCTCCATCCTGCTGCCAATGGGCAGGCAAGCTCTTTGTGCCTCGGCTTCTTCCTCTGTACATAGAAGGGAGGGCAATAGTCATACCTCTTTGTGTTGTCACAAGATCGGGGAAGTCACTACATGGCAACTTGGTGGCCAGAGGTTCAGAGGGAGGGAGGGACGACTAAGTGGAGCACGGGAGATTCTGAGGGCGCTGAAACTATTCTGTGCGACAGTGTAATGGTGGAGACATGTCATTATACATTTGTCCCAAACCACAGAAGGATACATACAACACAGAATGAATCCCATGGAAACTATGAATTTAGTTAACAATAATGTGTCAAAATATTCTCATCAATTGTAACAAATGTCCCACACTATTGTAAGGTGTTAATAATAGGGGAAATTAAGGGGCAAGGCTGAAGGGTAAATGGGTTTCTCTGTACTTGCCTCTTATTTTCCTGTAACTGCTCAAAAACCTATTATAAACAAAAAGCATCACAAATTGGGAGCCTCCCTGAGCAGTGCAGACCCTCTAACGTTCTGGTGTTATCATTCCATTGTCACTCGCTCATTGTTTATGTGCTTGGTAATTGGAGCCCCGGGCGCTGTTCCTTCCTCTGTGCGCCCCCAGCGCGCGGGGCTCGCCCTGTCAGCTCTGGCCGCCTTCCTGAGCCAAGGATCCCGCGACTCGGCCCTGGAGGCCAAGGATTGCTGAGGTGAGGGCGCCACCTGCTGCCCCGCTCAAAGGCAGTGACAGTTGGATCTGGGCAGTTGTTCTAAGGCTGGGGACTTGGTTTCCACCGGAAACCCAGTGTCATCCGCAAGTCCCTAGTGGCAACCACTCGTGCGCCCACATACGTCACGGATTCGATTTCCAGGCTTGTCACCAGTAACAACACGGAAAAGGTCAGATCTCATGACTTTATTATGGCAAAGTCCCAAAGCGCTGGAGCTCAGTCTGGCGCAGGGCTCCCAGCTCAGAGCCTGTGCAGGTGGTCCCTTCTCAGAACCCACGTCTTGAAGGACCCAGTTCTGCTTCTTGGTGGCAGAAAGGGAGTCGCACGGGGTGGGGAGGGGGCGGTCGCGCAAGTGGGAGCATGGCACTCCCCGTCACCTGCGCCAGCACAAGGGAGCCTTATATGATGACAAACACATGAACATCTTACCAGGGTTAACTACTGTAATCCTTATGAGGGACATACGAGGTAGGTACTATAATGGTACTTCCAGTTGTACAAAGGAAGAAGCGGAGGCACAGAGAGGCTAAGTAACTCGCCCAAGGACACACAGCCAGAGAAGGGTGTGACTGCGGTTGTATCCGGCTCAGAGTCCAAGCTGTGACCCACTGCCAGGCCGCCTCTAGTTTCATCTGAGAAATAGGGGTACCAATCCCTCCCTGCCTTTCCAGCCTATCTGGAGCTGGAACAAGAGTCACAAGGTGAACATGCCTCCCGTTCTGTGGGTCGGGCCACAGGTGTGCGTCATTCCGGAGCTGGGATGCTCTGACTCCATCCACCTGGGCGCCCCGCAGCGCCGACACATCCCCCGGACCGGCTAGGGCTGCAGCTCATACTGGCGCTCGGTGGCTGTCTGGAAGTCCTCGAGCACTGACTGCAGGAACTCGAATGTGGGCCTTTCCTCTGGCCGGCTCCGCCAGCACTCGGCGATGACGCCGTGGTACAGCTCCGGCGGGCACGAGTCCGGGCGCGGCATGCGGTAGCCGCGCTCCAGGCAGCGGATGACCTCGGGGTTGTTCATTCCTGGAGGCAGAGGGGACACAGAACAAGGCTGAGTGGCGGCAGAGGCCACGGACACTGTCTCCTCCCTCGCAGGTCGCCTGGCCGCCCACCTGGTGTCACCTTTAAATATTCCTTTATTCATTTTTCATTGCTTGAAGAACCGCTAGAAATGAGGCTGGAGATTTTCTCTTTAGTGCCGACAGTTCCTCTGGGGATGGGACCCGAGCTGGCTTCTCTGAGAGTGGCCCACCACAGCAGAAGCCCATCTCTCATGGCGCAGGTTCTCCCCGAAAATGCACTACCCAGCTAATTAGGAGAGACCCTTGACATGGGGCTAGGGCTGGGGTTCTGTAATCAGGGTGTGGCTTTCCGGAGTACACCGAAGGTAGAAGGCCAAGTAAGGGACCACCCGTCTTCAACTGAGAACAAACCAGTTGGGAGTCAACTTGAGTTCAGACTCAGACCCTTAATTAATTCTAGGTTTGGGGACTCACTGGAGGAAGGGGACACAGCCCTGTTGCCCAGAGCAATGCCGAAGGAGGGAGTAGAACCTCCGCCTTCAGACTGGAAATGCCTGGGTTTCTGTCTCCACCAAGGAGATCCCATTCTTACACACATCAAGGATGAGCTGTCACAGCCATCCCAGGACAGCAGGGAACTGCAAGTTGATTCAGATAAAATTGCCTACCTGGGTAGGGGACCCGCCCATAAGTGATGATTTCCATCAGGAGGATGCCAAAGGACCAAACGTCTGCTTTGATAGTGAACACCCCAAAATGGATGGCCTCTGGGGCAGTCCACTTGATGGGGAACTTGGCCCCTGTGGAAAAAGTCACGAGCGGCTTCGTGAGACTGTGACCGACTGACCTTCCGTGCTCTCCCCATCACCCCCTGCTCTTCCTGCCCCCCCACCCCCGCCCCGAACTCCTTGCAGGGCTTGGCCTGCCCTGCATGACAGAGATGCATCCAGGGAGACACTGAGACCCACTAGGACACATGACCAGGCACATACAGACACTGGCGGCCACAGCGCAAAGGGACAATATGTACACAGATGCCACCCCGTCACCCAGGGGCTTCTCTGGGCAACCACTATGTTTCTATCTGGACAGAAGTGTCCTTTGCCATCTGACATGGGCTTTGCTAGTCACAGGACACCAAGGCCTGGGCATGTCACTTTAACTTGCCCCTGCCTCAGTTAATTCTTCCCTGTAAAACGCAAATTATGATACACGACCTATACGCCACCACAGGTTACAGTGAGGAGGGAATTCAGAGCCTGCTGCCCCTCAAAGCCCTGCAGATGGCCGCAGCCAGGTCAGCATTCCGAGCGGACAGCACAGCCCAGCACCTGGCTCCCTCGGGCACTGCCTGGCTTTCTCTGGCCGCCCCCCCTTCCCCACGCCCGTTCCCTCAAGTAATGAGCAATAGCAACTCTTCTCCTATATTGACTGATCGATATGCTCAGCTAATGTGGCTTTCTAGCCTGCTTGATAAGTGTATTTGACCTTTTCAAATCCTATTATGAAGAGGGTTTTTACTGTAGTTATACA
>NW_011888828.1:9473184-9490281 GCF_000151845.1 Pteropus vampyrus | reverse complement strand
TTATGATACACGACCTATACGCCACCACAGGTTACAGTGAGGAGGGAATTCAGATCCTGCTGCCCCTCAAAGCCCTGCAGATGGCCGCAGCCAGGTCAGCATTCCGAGCGGACAGCACAGCCCAGCACCTGGCTCCCTCGCGCGCTGCCTGGCTTTCTCTGGCCACCCCCCCCCACCCCCGCCCGTTCCCTCAAGTAATGAGCAATAGCAACCCTTCTCCTATATCGACTGATCAATATGCTCAGCTAATGTGGCTTTCTAGCCTGCTTGATAAGTGTATTTGACCTTTTCAAATCCTATTATGAAGAGGGTTTTTACTGTAGTTATACAAAGTAAACCAGAGGGCTCTGCGGAAACTGTAATTCAGGTATAAGGTTTTTCTGCTCACGTTTTAAAGCATTGTTTTCCAAAGTGTGTCCTGTGAACCCCTAGTTCTGTGGGAAGTTAATAGACGATGTGTGGAAAAAAGTACTTTGGGCTCCTATTAGTTTGCGGGGGACCAGGTAAAGCACGTGTATACTGTGCCTTTGCTGCAGGACTTCTCATGCTGGTATTCATCGGGAATCTCTAAGGCGACGCTGGACGGACTTTGCAGTATCTCCAAACCTACTTCATCACAAAGTCATTCCTCAGGAGGCACTAGTGCTCTGCAGAGCACATTTAGGGAAATGCTCATCTAGCTGGGGGGGGGGGGAGGCCAGAGTTGTGGAAACCACACAGCTCTCTGACCTCTTCACACAGGGCTCTGCTGTGCTGTGACGAGCTGGGCAGGGTAAGGCCCAAGGCCTCCCTGCGGTTGGGGGTCTCTGCTTACCCTCTTGAGCGGTATATTCACTGTCGATGATCCGGGCCAAGCCAAAGTCACCGATTTTGCAGCACAAGGTCTCGGACACCAGGACGTTGGCCGCCCTGAGGTCGCGGTGAATTGAATTCATTTTCTCGATATACGCCATTCCTTCAGCAATCTGACAGAACAGGCCACACAGGGAAGGACAGCATGGGGACCTCCATACAAGGATGAAGCCCGCCCAGCGTACCCTGAACAGTCCCCATAGGGGAGAGAAAGGCCTCTGCCCCTCCCTGCCACCAGCCTGTCTGTAGAAGCAGCCTCCATCCCCTCACAGCCTGGAAAGGGAAGGAACGCACGGGTGCTTCTTTTTGTTTTGTGCTATTACTTTTGGAGGTGTGTAGAGAATGGTGGTGCTGCTGGAGAAGGGGCCGATTCTTAGGTGGAGTAGACAGATGGCTTCGACTGGTCCTCTACTGAACAAACTACAAACCACAGTTCCCTAAAAGCCCAGAAAGGCAGACACGGTGTCATCAGAGCTAGGGGCTACCTGTATCCCTCACCCACATCTCCCTTCCTTCCAAGTGTCTACAGGAGAGGAAGACAGCAGAGTGAAGGCAGGAGAAAAGGCAGGTCTCTTGTCACGGAAGGAGAAGGAAAGAAGGGGCAGCAGGGAGAGCAGAAGGCAGGAGGGAAGGAAAGGGTTTATCTCCCTGGCAAGTTGGAAGCTCTGTTCCTGGAGCAGGGAGCCCCGGGTTGGAATTGTTGGCCCCTAGCATGTTGCTTAAGCTCCCCACAGGGTCACTGAACTAATTGGAACACGGACAAGGGTCTCCAGGGCGTGGAGTTGAGGTAAGAATTAAATGAGACATGTAGCCAACGACCTAACCCAGCACTGCTCCATGGTGGGCATTCAGGGAGCGGGGGCAGAATCTGTCCTCCCCACCCAGGGCTGCTACAGCAGTAAGCTGTGCTGCTCGTGCGGCTTTTAGTCAAGGAAACTCACTCAGAATTTATTCTCTCCACTTCCAATTGATAGATAAAGAAACTGAGGCAGAGAATACAAAACCAGTTTATCTCCTCAGACCTACTACGGCAAGAAGCCAGCACTAGAATTGAGCCCGCCTCTCCTTCTGCTGCCATGTGTATTGATTCTTGAATCCATTCACTCATTCACTCGTTAATTTATTCCTTCACTAAATCATTCCATCAAAATACATTTTAGTGGTATGGTATTGTGGAGACCATAAAGCTGAATCCCAAACATCTTATATCTGGACAGCATTTGCAAGCACTCATCCCGTTAACAAATACGTATTAAGCAGAACTAGAAATACTGGGGGCGGAGGAGAGGGGTGCGCAGGTTAAGTAGCACCCAGAACTGCTTTCAAGGAAAAGAATCTACGACACATGTGCTCACGAGAACACACGAGCTAAGTGCTCTCTAACGCTTTTCTGTCCAGGGAAAATTTACTAGAAATGACACTTGACTTGAGTCATGACCACTGATTAGGATTCTGCCAGGTGAGAGGAGAGCCAAAGGCGTTCTGAGCAGAGGGGACAGCCCAGGCGAACGCTCACGGGTGTGACAGGCCGTGGGCATCGGCTGTGTGGCTGCGAAGTGGGGCACCTGGCGTTGTGGTTGGAGGGGAGATTTGCATTTCATCTGTAAAGCAGGAAAAGGAGCGCCCAGAGGGGCGCTGAGTGTGTATGCGTGTGCGTGTGCGTGTGCGTGTGCGCATGGTGGGTGTAAGCATGATCAGAACGTGGTTTAGAAGCTGTTCACCTAGCAGCAGGTTCTGATTTGGGGTTTCTTAACCCTCAGATTCTTGACCACACCTAAGTATAAACTCAGGTGGCTTTTCATATCTTTTGCCCCTGGGTGACCCAAGATTTCCCAAGGGATTGAATATGAGACAGAGGAGAGCGAGAGGAGAGAAAGAAAGAAAGAAAAAAAATAAAGGAGTGCGCAGGCTTATCACTCTTATGTGGTTTGAAACCAGTTACAAACACTAATTTTCCAAGACCACCTCGCCAGCTTCCTCAAAGCTCTGCTCACCTCAGTGGAAAAAGGGTGCCATGACATCAGTTCCTACACTGATCCGAAAAGCAGATAAGGGCAGCAGAGGTGGGGAAGAGCGGAGTGGGGCGAGGAGAGGTTTCCTCTCTGCAGCCGGATGTGTGCGTGTGTTTACACGTCTTACAGGTTGACCGCAGACCAGAGATTTTCTGCTGAGAGTTCCAGTTTTAACAGACACACACACTCGGGGCCACCAGATGAGTTTTTCCGCCAGTTAGAGCAGCCCTCAGCTAAAATCCCCAGGGAAGAAAGATCCCTCCTCTCCATTTTCCCACCTGCTACAGAAGGCAACACCTGAGGAAGAAATGAGGTCACCACAAAACACTTGCCTGACATGTTAAATGGAATTTATGCAAACTCTCTGGTTTCCCACGCCAACTGTTCTCCCTCTCCTAGTGATAGAATCCACCTCATGTCATCATGGCTGCCCAGAATAAAGACTACATTTCCCAAGCTCCCCTGCAGCTAGGTATGGTCAGGTGACAAGATGGCCAAGAAAATGTAAAAGCAAGAGTAGTGAGTGACTTCAGGGAGGAAAGTGGGCTTTTGTCCCCCCTTACTCCCTCCCGCTGGCTGAGAAGAGGACAAGATGGTAAAATGTGAGCAGCTACCTGGGGCAATCAGATGACACTCTAAAACACCAGGCAGGTAGAAGAAACCTGGGTCCTTGTGACTTTGAGGGGCAGACCCACCTACTGCCCCAGACTGCCCACGTTTGGATATTTACAAATTTAAGCCATTATTACTTTGGGTTTTCTGTCTTTCACAGCCCAGCCTAAATCGAATTCATACAACCTCTAAATAGTCCATTTTGTTAGGCCCCAGAGCAGGGCAGAGAGGCCGGGGCCCCTATGGGGGCATCTGTATTCTCAGGCCCCATTGTCCTTGGTAGCTCACAAACCTGGGCTGACATGTCGATCAGTCTTGAGAGGGACAATCTGCTACCTTCATCTGTCTTCAAGAAATCCAGCAAGCATCCTAAAAAAAGAGAAATTGCTAATGCAGTTCTGCAAATGACCCTACCCTGGTATGCCAGCCTCCCCCAGGTACGGGCTGCTCTCCACCAGGGGCCGGAAGTAGGTGGTGCTCTGTCAGATCTTTTGTCCACAAAGAAATTCACCCACAACATTAGAGTGCCTTCTGCTTTACGGAATTCCAACCTTGGTCCTCACAGCATCCCAGGAGACAGCTAATAGGCTTCCAGCTGCTCACAGAAAGTAAAGTCTCAGCCAAATTCAGTGTCATGTAGCCAGAGATCCAGGAGCAGAACCTGCTCCTCTGACTCTAAGTTTAGTGCTCATTCCTGGCATGACATTCTTGCCCCCTTTACCCTATGTTGGTAGAGATTCTGCCTCTGAGGAGCAAGAGTGCAAAGAAGCGCACAAATGGAAAGACCTGTCTCCTAGGGTTTGGCGCAGGGGACAAATGCAGCTCCTCTGTGGCATCTAAGAGCTGAGAGGGATGCCCTTCTGAGGTATAGCTGAGAAGTGCGCAGGGCAGTCATTGTGTTCCAGCTCAATATGGTGACGTTTAAGAAATTATATTATCATGGCACCTTTGGATCCTAAAGGAAGCAGTGTGTGGTCAGTGTCACAGAAGGGGTGAAAAGGAGGTCAAAGGCTGAGGCCTGACCCCAGGCCCACTGCTCAATGAAAGCTTGGCCGCACTGGACCTCAGAGGCCATCTCACCCAACCTCTTTTCATTGTGTTGTAAAATGTTCACATGGTTGTAAAAGGTCTCATGGCTGGTAAGTGGTAGAACTGGGAATAGAGCCATCTCTGGATGCCCAGCCTTCTGCTCTTTTGACTTTGCCTTGCTCTGTCCTCCCCAGTGGGTATCGAACAGCGCCAGGCACAGAAGACACACCAAAAATATTAGTTGAAGTGCTCCTGAACCAAGGACACAGCTCTGCAGAACAATTTACCCATCTTGTTTCTCGCCATCCTCCCCTCCCACCCCCATGCATGTGGAACACCCTAGATGCCCAGGACGTTGGCTAACTGATTCAGCCCATGGCTCAGCAGTCCCCTGCAGAAGTCCCCTAGCCAGGCAAACCCACGGAAGCAGATGGGCCTCCGCCTTCTCAGCTCCGTAAGCCTGGACCCTCACCCCGCCCATCCCCGCCTCTGTCTGAGGGACGCAGCCCCACGTGGGGCACCACCTCTGGCCATGTACTCGGTCACGATGTAGATGGGCTCCTTCGTGACTACGGCGTAGAGACGGACCAGCCTCTCATGCTGGAGAGTTTTCATCAGGTTAGCCTCGCCCAGGAAGGCCTCTGGGGACATGGTTCCCTCTTTCAAGGTCTTGATGGCCACCTTCGTGTTGTTTTTGTAATAACCTGACCCAAGAGAGGGAGTGAGGTGGGGGAAGAGAATGAAGAAGCCATTCAGAAGACCCAGAGGTTGTGGGAGGTGATCCTTTAACCAAAATCTATATGAGCTTCCAGGAGCCATCTACCTGTAGCATACACACTGAGCTGAACCTGCCCTCCACCCCCCAGGAAGTGGCCCTGGGCTGGAATGTACAGCTCCTGAGGATGCTGAATGTGCCAGCTTATCTTGCAGGATGCCAGCCTGTGTCAGTCCCCTTCAGGCAGTTGAAGAACAACGGTCTATTACCTTGTCTATAAAATGGGTATCGTAGCCCCTGTCCCTTCTCCCTCACAAGCCCAGATGGGGAAGCAGGACGCACTGTGCGAATCCTGAGCCTTCCGTGCTTCGGGACGCAGGGCAGGGAGAGAGGGGCTTCTGGCAGGCCACATACTCACCCATCCAGACTTCACCAAACTGCCCAGACCCGAGTTTCCTGACCAGCCTGAGAGACTGCCGGGGGATTTCCCATTCATCCTGGGCCCAGGGGTTCTGAGGAGCCAGGTTCACACAGGGTTGGGTCAGCCTCTGGCATAAACCATCCCCCTTCTCTGCAGTAAGGAAGCAGAGTTGGTCAGATTGGCATCTCTCCCTCGGGATTCACAGTTGTGTCCCCCCACCACCACCCCACATACACACTCTGCTCTTTGCAATTGTTTTGCATAAAGCAGGCATGCTATCATTGACCTGTTCTCTGTAAGACTGAAAATACTCGTTACTCTCCAAGTGGTTGCATGCTTAGCCAGGAGAGGGGATTAGGTACACAGACTTTGAATCACTATTATTAACTATTGTCAACTCCTTGGGTCCAGCCTTGGGATAATCTCCCCACTCCCCGCAAAGATAGCACTAATGAGTCACAAAATTTTGAGATCTTAGCAACAGAGAAATACAAGCACGTGCCCCCATTAGACACCCCTCTTCTTACTGGAATAGTACTGCACCAAATCCTGGAGAGCGGGGAAGGTGACCCGGGGGGAGATGTAATAGCCCCCTTCATCTAAGGAACGGATCTTATAGTGTTTGATCATCTCCCCCTGGGCGGTCACGTCCTTCACAGACAGGGAAAAGGCACCTGGAGGGTTAATAAAGACACATGCATGAGAGGTAAGGCATGTAGAGGGAAAATCAGGATTGGGGATTTGGGCTTCATTTCAATATCTTGGGGAAAAGTTCCCCAAATCCTCCTCTCTATTTGACCATGTCCATCCTAAGTTACCTTTTCCTTCATCTTAACCTTAGCCCTCTTGGAAGCCTTCCCTATCATCTCCATCTCACTGTTCTTGATGTTCCTCCCAGAATATTCCAGAAGTCAGCCAGAAAACCCCAGAACCCTGGAGCAGAAAGGTTGTTCTCTTAGAACCCTTCAGGGGCTTTTTGCCATGGAGAGACTAGGAAGTTGATTTATTGATTCATTTACTCTGGCTGAAAAGGCTGATTCTCCCACATGCAACAGCCAACCGCAAACTCAAGCACCCATGCCCAGGCAGGAGAGCATAATGAGCTATTTCTCAGGGGTTCTGTTCACACGCATTCCCATGTCTATGTGTTTTGTCATCTATGTTAATGTTTGCAGACAAAGGGTAGCAGATGCCAGGGGTTAAGAGCACGTTAAGGAGGCAAGAGTTTCCAGCTGAGAAATTTCTTCCCATAAACTTGAGGTCTGTCGAGCTCTCTGGGAACACTTCCTTATTTGGAAGCTGAGGAAGCTGAGGCCCAGAGGGGAATGTCTTTTCCCAGGTCATTCTGCTAGTCAAGCGGTTGGCTTGGGGTCTCCGGGGTCCTCTCTGAGGGCACGCCTACCGCGAGCAGTATCACCCTCCCCCACCAGGTGTCAGGCTCGGATGCTTCTTTTTTCCTGGGTGTGGATGCTTGATGTTCCGTGTTGCCGTTTGTCTTCAGGTATCCTTCCTCTCTTATCAGACTACCACTCTATCTCAAACCCGTTCTCCCCTCCCATCTCCCTGAGTCATTGCGCCGGTCTCATCACCTACTTGCAAAACGATGCCCAGAGGCGGTGCGCCCCGCCCCGGGCTCCTTGACGCGGCCACAGCCCACACCGTGGCCCACCCCTCCAAACCCCAGCCCCAGCCTCACGATGCAGACGGCCTCACCCACCGCGCCCCACGTAGGTACAACTATGGCCCAGTATCTAAGCAGCCTGAGAGTAGCTCTAGTGAGTTCATTCGTCCTCGCTCCACAGGAGTGAGGAAAAGAGTATTTCTCCCTATTTCCTTCTCTGCACCCCGCAGGCAGGGTCTCGCGATAAGCCAAGGAGCCAGACTCCGCTCTCCTCCACGCAGTGCCACTGCCCAAGCTGATGATTTTGAGCCCCTCACTTGCCCAGGGTCCTCCAAGGGCCTGTCCCTGATATCTTTTTACAATTTAGTATTCTTTTTAAAGGGGACCTTCATATCCTATCAGCTTCAGGTTCACAAAATCTGGACTGCCTGCCCTGCGTGCGGGCTGCGTCTGGGCTGTGCTGGACACTGGGGCTGGGCTCCCAGAGACTGAGATACCTTAACCCTGGAAGGATCATCTGCTTTTGGACTGGGAAACTAGTGAGCCCTCACATGGATATTAATAAACTGAAACTTGAGAGGCTAAGGGATGTCTGGAGGCCATATGAGATTAAAACTCACTCCCCCTGCGTCTGAGGGCAGCGTTCTCCCCTTGCCTTGCATCCACTGGCTGTGGCTTACAGATGCAGATAGAAGGGTCTTGTTTAGGAGTTCTGAGGAATATGTGTGCATGTGTGCATACGTGTGTGTGGGGGGGGGGGGGGGGGGGATGATGCTTGGACAGTCTTGTGGCCCCGGCTCCATCTGGCCAATGCTCAGCTTGGACTATCTTCCTAGGGTGAGCAATAACAGGAGGAGGTACTCCATCTTTAGAGAACCCTTTTCTCCTTCACACTGAGGTTGGGGGCCTCTATCCTTCCAGAGGGCACTTTAGCCATAAGCAATGATAAAAACCTCACTTCCAGGGTGAAACGACATGATGTCTGGGATTTACTTTAAAATAATAGGGTTAGATGGGGATGTACATGAAACAGGATTGGCCAAGTCGACCACTGTTGAAGCTGGGTGTTGGGTACAAGGGGTTCCATTATCCTAGTCTTTATGCCTCTGGATGTGTTTGAAATATTCCACAACAACAGCAAAACATTTATGTCATCTCCAGTGAGTCCCATATTGTTTCTTGGACATAGGGGCTCTGCCATTAAGAAGGAATAGTGGCAACATCCTATATGTATTATAAAACTGAATGTGTCCATTAGCACGTTTCAGGAAATTCTGCACAGAGCATCCCAACTTATCAATGCACCCCTCCACCTCCCCAAATGGCCCTGACACATCGAGGGGCCATGAGGCCGAGGGCTGACCCCTGAGCCTCATGATGTGTCATAAGCATGTCTCTTTGTCCAGCTGTTGCTGCTCTGGTGCTTCTACTCATTGCGGATCTCAAGCCGTGAATGAGGGACGAGCCCGGTGGGGTCCTCCCCCTAGGCCAACCTCTGTCCATTCTCACTGCCGCAATCACAGGGAACGAAACTCACAGTCCAGCCCCCCTCCTCCGCCAGATGTTGCTGTCATCACCTCCTCTCCAGTTAAAAAGTGGCTGTCATAGGTCCCTATGTGCAGCGCCCTGATAAACAAAAGGCTTTCTTTACACTCCTTGGGAAGTTCTTCTCCGTCACACCAGGTTAGGCCAGTGACATATTTTAGAGCTTGTGAAGCTATTCAGAGGCTCTTAGATGATTTGGGCTCTGATACTTGTTCACTGTTGGACTCACGTGAGTCACTTCCTCCCTCAGGGACCCGGTTTCCTCATCTTTCAAATGGGGATACTGGCCCAGTATCTCGAAAATGGAAGACTAGTGGCAAATGTGTTCCAGGAAGCCTATATTATAAGGTTCAGAGCAGCATGTTCATAATAGCCTCAACCTCATATCCTTCAACTGGAAACAGGCCCATGCCCCTCAACATTAGAATGGCTAAATAGCTTACGAAATATTCATACACCAGACTCTGCATAGCAATGAAAATGAACAGACTACTGTCATATTCAACAATATGAATGAATCTGTTATGGGCTGAATTGTGTCCCCCCAAATTCCTATTTTGAAATCCTAACCCCAGTATATAAGAGCGTGACTATATTTGGAAATATGGTCTTTAAAGAGGTGATTAAGTTAAAGTAAGGTCATTAGGATGGACCCTAATGCAATGTGACTAGTGTCTTTATAAGAAAAGGAGATTAGGACACAGACACACACACAGAGTGAAGGCCACGTGAAGACGCAGGGAGAAGACGGTCATCTGCAAGCCAAGGAGGGAGGCCTCGGAAGACGCCGCCTTGGCCGACACCTCGGTCTTGGACTTCCAGCCTCCAGAAATCAAGAAACACATTTCTGTTGTTTAATACCCCAGTCGCTCGTCCTTTATTGCAGCAGACCTAGCAAACTACTATAGAATCTCACAAGCGATATTGAATGAATGGAATAAGACACACGAAAATAAAAATAGTATGATACCATTTGTCTAAAGCTGAAACACAGATGAAACATAAAGAAAATCAAGGAAGGATTTCCCTAAAAGTCAGGATAGTGGTGACCTCTGGGGAGGTGGGGAGGTTGAATCAGAAAGGGGTACAAATAGGAGAGTGAGAGGGGCTTGAGATTTCTGGAATATTCTCTCTTGTGGTTGCAAGCTGTTTACTTACTATGATTCTGTAGTTCTAATTATATACTCATTTATAATTTATGTATTTTTATATGTGTTTTATATTTTATAACGAAAAGGCTTTAAGGAAAGAAGGAAAGAAAGAAAACAATGAAAGGGAAAGAGAAAACCCAGTGGCCTAAGGGTGAGGGCAGAAACGTTTTGCTTAGTGAATCCCAGGGTCCCGCCAGTTCTCCCCAATCACTGCCCCTTCTTTTATATCCAGCCACAGGCCATTCCTCGGACTCGTTACTTTCCGCACTCCTATAAGTGTCTGAGGTCACAGCCTCTGGCCGAGATTATCTCCTAAGATTCTTTCATCTCGCAAATCCTTTGATTCCAGAATGTGGCTCTGGGTTGGGCTCCCTCGCCTGACCCTGCCAGCCTCTGTGCTCTCGCTGGCCCGGAGTTGAGGCGAGCCAGCCTGACACGGGAGCAGCTCTCCAACTACCTGGCCTCCTGGAGCCTATGGCGTATTGCCAGCCTGGGTGATGGGAGAACTGTTAGTGGGTACAGCCTCAAGCTCAACTGCTGGGCACTAGCCGGGCTGCCCAGGCAGGGCCTGAATTGGGAGGGAGACCCAGGCTGGAAGTTGCCAGGTTCTGCGGGCTGGTATCTCCCCACTCCCACCCCACACCCACAGCAGCCAGGCCTGGGGGGTGGGGGGCTTCCTGGAGCTGCACAGGGAGGAGAGGGCAGCCGCCCACACCTACCTTTGTTAGTTTCGCTCTCTCTAATAAGAAAGGAGCCCGCCTTATTGATTGGAGCTAGAAGCTGCCTCTCGGCATCTTTCCGGCTAATTGATCTAAAGAACCACCTGGGAAAAAAACGAAGGCAGGCAAGTCTCAGAGAGCGGCCATGCTCCTCAGAACGTTCTTGTCCAAACCTCCCTCCTAAGCTATACCCTTCCCCCAGGAAATAAAATATGCGATCCCGTTCCCAAGTTCATCCTGAGCCAGCGCCCCTGGCATCTTGAAACATGAAACGCCCCTTGTCCCCATGCCCCACTTCCTTCCCTCTTCCCATCAGCAGATGGACTTACTGTTTTCCTGAAATGAATCAAGGACATTATTTGGGTGCCCTTTGTTAATTTTGCCCTGTGAAAAGGCACATGACCACCTGCCCTCAGAGCACAGCCACCCTGGGGCCAGGTCTCTGAATCAGACTCTCAGAGCACAATTCCTGCCATGTTCTCCCTGAGCATGGATTGGTCAGTGTGGACGTGTCCCATGGTCATGCATGCTTTTCCGGGGAAGAGCACAGGTCTTGGAGTGCCACACAGGGAACCTTCCCAAGGGCGACAATCACTGGATGAGGGACACCAGGTTAGGTCACTTTGCTCATGAGTTTGACAGACTCTGAGCTCTTGCAGGGGAAGAGCCGCGTCTTACTCATTTCACAGCTTCCCCAGCTCTTGGACAGAGCTGAGCTCAGGGTCCTGTCTGCTCAGTGCAGACTGCGTGAGAGAATTCACGGCTGAGGCCCCGACTGGACGAGGCGGACCTTTCGGTGCTGTGCAGAAACGGGTTATGAGGATGCTGAGGGTGCTGCTGCCCTGCCAGCCAATGCTGAACAAGGCTGCCATCCTGAGAGTCCCCTGACACCCAAGCCCCCGAGTCCTGTCCACTGGATACAGCTGATCACAGGCCTCGCTGCTAGCGTGCAAGGCCATGGGACTTTAGGGATGTTTCTATCCAGGCAAGCCAGGAAAGGGACGGTTCTTGTTTTACAGATAGGAAGAGAGAGGTGCTCATAGAGGGGCGACTCCCTCAGTACCTCACAGTAATTTAAATGTTGTCTGGGACGGTACACAAGCTTTTCCCAGCAGCTAAGTTCCCTGCCCCGTCCCTTCTCCCTCTGTGCTGGGTTCACATAGGCTCACTTCTTAGCCGCTGTCTGGCCCCACCCTGCACAGCAGCCCGCAGGGCAGAAGCAGTGAGCACACCTCTGCTTTGAGGGGCCTCTGTCTGTTCACTTACTTTTCCACTTCCAGCGTCTCTACTCGGGCCACAAAGTTGCTGGGCACGTAGCCTTCTCTTCCTGTGACGAGAGACTTGGCCAACCACCAGTCTCCAGCTCTAAGGGGAGAAGGGAAAACAGAAATGGCATAGTGGCTCATAAGAGCCTCTTTCTGGGGCAGCTCACAGCCCTCCACAATACGGTCTCATCCCCACGAGGCAGACGGTCTGGCGGATGAGAGGGAACTTGTATGAGTTGCTCAGAGACACAGGGTCTCTCTGGGTTATTTCTAACTCATCCAGCATCTGACAGACCCAAAGTGCTCCTGGTCCAGGGGAGAGAGGGGGACGGCACAGCCTCCCAGGGACAGAGTGTCTGAACAGCCTGGCCAAACCAATAGGCCAAGTTGTCTTATAGTGAGTAATGGACACCTTTAGAATGTAGCGAGTGAGTTGGGACTGGACGGAAAAACAAAAACAGGAGGAGGGCCGCTGGCAAAAGGAGCAACCAGGCAGCCCAGGGACGGTCAGAAGGTCAGGGTTTTTGTGCTTTTGACTCAAGGCCTTTGCAGAACTTCAAGAACAAAAGCAGCCCCTCCGGACTCTACAGGACCAGCCAGACGCTGGGGAGCAGATTCTGGAGGAGTTTCGGAGAAGAAACACTGGGGAAAAAACTACAGCTGATTTCACAAGTAGAATCCGATGTGAGATTTTGTCTGGCAAGGTAAACAAATACGGACGGAACTGACTCGACACAGAGCAGTGATGGAGCAGCTAGGCGGGTACAGCAGGGCTGCACGGAGGAGGTGAGATTAGACGTGGGCTTTGAAGGAAGAATAGGATTTTGACAGCAGAGCAGGAAACAATCTCACCAGGAAGTCTTTGGAAAGGCAGGTGGAAGGAAGATGGTTGAGTCAGTTTAAGAAAATGCTGGAAGCAGGGCTTGGAGGCAGGACAATGGAGAAGGTATTCTGGAGGCAGCCACGGAGGGCGTCGGGGTGGGGTGAGGGAGATGGCCCGGTGGGCTGGATCCTGCTGTGACAGGGAGCCGCAGACACCTCTGACCGTGGCATGGCATTCTGGAAACTCACTCTTTTAGGATCTGCAGCTTCTCCCCCTTCAGCATCTGCAGGTCACGGTCATTCACTGCCGAGTAGTCATATAGCGCCACCACGAAATGCTCCTCTAGAGGGAACAAGAAAAAAGAGGCCACCGCTCAGGCCCGCTGGACTAATGGTGGGGACAGGTAAGTCTGTGCCATGAGCCATCTTCTGATCACTAAGGGGGTCAGGAAGAGGCAGGGGCAGAGGGGAAGCCGCGGTGAACCTTTCACTCACTGATGCAGAAGAAACAAATTTTGTCTGGCAGACCGACCTCCTGACCTTGCTGCTGGGAACAAGGATGAGCTGCCCCTCGGAGTCCATCCCATCTTCATTTCTGGACCCCACGCAGAAAAGCCCTAGGGCCTGGACAGGGCTATTGTGTAAGGGAATCGATAGCCCGAAGGTCTAGGGAGATCAACTTCATGGTCACAGTGGCTGCAGACTCAAGTTTGGGAGCCAGAATTGCCTGAGCCCTTATCACCTTGGGGGCACTTAGGCTTCCTCTCTCTTCCCCTTCCCCACCTGTATCCTCCTGCTTCTACTCCAAAGGGAGCCATGGTCTGGGAACATGGCAACTGTAACCATGCCCAGGGCACCATCACGGTGCTTCTGGCTGGCAGTACCCCTGACTTGCTGGGGGTCCCTAGAACGGAGGTGGAGAGAGGAGTCTAGAGCTTGTCATGTCATCTTTCAAATGACCACTGCTAGTTATGAGAACTTTTCTACACAGCCAAGGCCCACCTGGAAAAGGTCACCTGGAGACCACCAAACTTCCCCAGGAGTAGATGGCTTATCTTTGTCACTACTGTGTGGCATGATCTTGGACTAGTCATATCCCTTTGTGGGAAGAGGAATTTGCAATAGATGATGGAGACCCCTCTGGTTCTGAGATTCAAGTTCTTGTGCCAAAGGCAGTTAGTTTGTTTCCATGCCCTGGGTTTCCTTCCTAAAGATGTGGGCCCCCACTCCCGCCCCCGCAGGAAGCGAAGGATGGCCTCCGTTGGTTGTTAATTGTGATCTACAGCAGGATAAGAGACACAGGTGAGGTCGCCAACCCAGTTCCAGCATTTGGCTCATGAGTTTGACAGACTCTGAGCTCTTGCAGGGGAGGAGCCATGTCTTACTTATTTTACAGCTTCCCAGGCCCTTGGACAAAGCTGGGCTCTGGGTCTCGTCTGCTCAGTGCAAACTGTGTAAATGAATTAATGACTATGTGGAAGTGAATTATGAGGATGCTGGGGGTGCTGCCCTCCTGCCAGCCAATTCTGAGGCCACCATCCTGTGAGCCCCTCCCAAGGTCCGAATCCTGACCCAGGAAGGCTGAGGTCATTCAGTATGTTCCCTCCACAGTACTGCCCACCAAAGTGGAAGTGGAGACCGGGGGTGAGGGAGGGTGGTGTGGGTGGTTAGAAGGCCAGCAGGGGACTTTTGAGAAGGGGCTGAGAAAGGAGGAAACAAGACGGTCGCCTGCACGGAACAGACCCAGGGCATAGAACAGACCCAGGGCTGGGAGGGAAGCCACAGAGGAGCCATGGACCCTCACCCTTTGAGATTGCAGTTAGATCTTTGAAAGCCCGCGTTTGATGATGCCGTTTGTATTTACTGTAACTCTTGTCTTTTTGTGCTCATTTATAGTTTATAAAGTCCTTTTAAGAAAAATCTCACCCAGACTCAGGCACACTAAAGGAACGGGTGCTTGGTTCCTAGAGAGGCCCCCAAGGGCAGGCGAAGCTGGGACGAAGCTGGGCCACATGCCTAGCTGCTCCTTGCTCAGCCTCCCCCCGACTTTCTTCTCTCTGGCCCTAGAGGGCCTGCGCCCCATCTTCTGCAGGAAGCTGCTTCCAACTGAGCCTCTGTTCTAACTGCACGAAACCAGGGCCTGGGGAGATGGCCTGTGGGCTCTCAGCTTCCAAAGCAGCCCCTTCTTACCTTGATCCGGGCATGTGTCGGGAGGTGCAGGAGCCAGGTGGTTAAACATGATCTGGAGCAGAAACACATGCGCTCTGTTAGTTCAACGCCCCACAGCCTGAGCAGGGCCTGGCGGGCGGTAGGCGAGACTGCTGTGAGTGTCAGCTGCATGGTCTGTGCGGAGCTGCTCTGTTGGCACAGAGGTCGCACAGGTAAATTCTATACCTGCTGCTGCAACTCCTCAGGTACCAGGGCCATCTCGCACAACCCCAAACCAACTGCCATCTTTGCCCTGACCATACAGACACACGGCTAGAGGAGGGGTGTGTGGGGATGCTCCAACTTTGTAAGAGGCGGCTGTGGAATGACTGTGGAAAGATCATCTGGGTTAAGATCCTGGCTCTGCCATTAAATGATGAAATTGCAAAAGGATATTCGTTCTCAAAGAAAACTGTTTCAACGGCATATTTACCCTAAAACTCAACAAACATATTCCTAGATATATGTCCTGCAGAGAAACTTTTTCGCATGTGTACCCGGAAACATGTACAAGACTGCTCCCAGCAGAAATAATAATAATTTTCAAATATAAAAATTGTTAAAGGATAGAAACCATTCTTATGACCAATGATCGAAGAATAGATAAATTGGGGCATAGCCACATGATGAAATCCTGCACCCTGCTAGTTAATGAACTATAGCTACATGCATCCACGTGGATGAAGCTTACCACACAGCGTAGATCTGAAATCAGAGTCTCGGAAGAATACATACTGTTGGAGTCAATTGATTTAAAGTTCATAACATGCGAAATTAAACTAAATAGTGTTTAGGAATATATGCATATGTGATAATACAAAAAAAGAAAAGCTAAGGAATGATAAACACACTTAGAATAGTGGGGCCTGGGCTGAGGGGGATGGACGAGGGGGACAGTAGGGAGCTTCAGTGGGGCGAGTCACTTTCTACCTCTGAAGATGGGAAGGGCTGCACTAGGTGTTCATTTTATTCTCCTTTCAACCTGACTTTGTGTTATAAATCACCTTTTTTCGCATTCTATGTTTATTAAACACAATTTTGAAGTAGCATTTTATAAAATGATATGTATAGTATGGTTCCATTGAAAATATAAACACATGATATAAATAACACAGAGAAAAAGGGTCTGGAGGCAGGAGCTCTGAAGCACTATCTCCAAGCGTCATTGGGTAGTGGGATAATAAGTATTTATAATTTTTTCCATGATTAATATGGATTAAGTGACTTTTTAAAAGTTAAAAACATTCCAGGCTCTACTACTTATTAGCATGTAACTTTGGGTAAATTATTCAACCTAAGTTCGAGTTGTCCTTTCTATTATCCAGTCACTGAACAAACGTTTCAATGTTACGTGCCAAGCCCTGCACTAAGTCGGGACACAGATAGATAAAATGCCTGGTTTATCTAAGAAATGGGAGTAGCAATCCTCACCCCCGTCGGGTCACAGTTGGAATAAAGTGTTGACCAGTTGGAAGTGCCTGTTGGGGTACAGAGAGCAGGAGAGGGCAATCCAGGTATGACTTCCAAATGCCCCAAACCAAAAGGGAGTAGGCAGAGGGCACATAAACAGTCATCTAAAACTGCATCTTTGGGAACTGCCAATGCTTTGTAAACAGACCAGGACTTTGAGACAGGCTCCATGAGCATTTGAAGGCCTGCTGGGGAGGTGAGTATAAGCACCCTCCAGGCTTAGGACACCTCATCCCGGGGAAGTAAGCACTTTGGAATGCTGGCACAATGCCAGGAAGGGGACAATGATCTCCAGGAGCTTCTGGATAGGGATGGGGGCAGCAGATTTGCTAAATGCCTAGACCCTTCCCCACCATGAACTTTTCTCAAATGACCTCTTTGATTTCACTTCCTCTTCAAGGTTGCCCTTGAACAATGAAAACCGGCCAAGAATTACTGGGGGCTAACCATGCCCAGTCCTGTGATAAAGGCAATACGTTATTGCACCGCAGACTTGTATTTACATGGCATATTGTTGCACTTTTAGCAAATCCATTTTGCAGATGCAGAAACTGAGGCATAGGGGAGTTAAGTAACCTGCTTTGAAGACACAGCTAATTGATTTAAACTCTTGCAGTCTGGCTGTTAAACATTCTACTATACTGCCACACGGACA
>NW_011888828.1:9468361-9473134 GCF_000151845.1 Pteropus vampyrus | reverse complement strand
GAGGGGGACAGTAGGGAGCTTCAGTGGGGCGAGTCACTTTCTACCTCTGAAGATGGGAAGGGCTGCACTAGGTGTTCATTTTATTCTCCTTTCAACCTGACTTTGTGTTATAAATCACCTTTTTTCGCATTCTATGTTTATTAAACACAATTTTGAAGTAGCATTTTATAAAATGATATGTATAGTATGGTTCCATTGAAAATATAAACACATGATATAAATAACACAGAGAAAAAGGGTCTGGAGGCAGGAGCTCTGAAGCACTATCTCCAAGCGTCATTGGGTAGTGGGATAATAAGTATTTATAATTTTTTCCATGATTAATACGGATTAAGTGACTTTTTAAAAGTTAAAAACATTCCAGGCTCTACTACTTATTAGCATGTAACTTTGGGTAAATTATTCAACCTAAGTTCGAGTTGTCCTTTCTATTATCCAGTCACTGAACAAACGTTTCAATGTTACGTGCCAAGCCCTGCACTAAGTCGGGACACAGATAGATAAAATGCCTGGTTTATCTAAGAAATGGGAGTAGCAATCCTCACCCCCGTCGGGTCACAGTTGGAATAAAGTGTTGACCAGTTGGAAGTGCCTGTTGGGGTACAGAGAGCAGGAGAGGGCAATCCAGGTATGACTTCCAAATGCCCCAAACCAAAAGGGAGTAGGCAGAGGGCACATAAACAGTCATCTAAAACTGCATCTTTGGGAACTGCCAATGCTTTGTAAACAGACCAGGACTTTGAGACAGGCTCCATGAGCATTTGAAGGCCTGCTGGGGAGGTGAGTATAAGCACCCTCCAGGCTTAGGACACCTCATCCCGGGGAAGTAAGCACTTTGGAATGCTGGCACAATGCCAGGAAGGGGACAATGATCTCCAGGAGCTTCTGGATAGGGATGGGGGCAGCAGATTTGCTAAATGCCTAGACCCTTCCCCACCATGAACTTTTCTCAAATGACCTCTTTGATTTCACTTCCTCTTCAAGGTTGCCCTTGAACAATGAAAACCGGCCAAGAATTACTGGGGGCTAACCATGCCCAGTCCTGTGATAAAGGCAATACGTTATTGCACCGCAGACTTGTATTTACATGGCATATTGTTGCACTTTTAGCAAATCCATTTTGCAGATGCAGAAACTGAGGCATAGGGGAGTTAAGTAACCTGCTTTGAAGACACAGCTAATTGATTTAAACTCTTGCAGTCTGGCTGTTAAACATTCTACTATACTGCCACACGGACAAGAACTGGGTGGGGACCTATTTGTCGGAACCCTGCTTTACCTAGAGATGGTGCTGGGGCTGGCTAGAGACAAGCAGCTGCCCCCACGGAGCTGCACATGTTCTGTGCTCCCGCTCCTGCCCCTCCCTCTCCAGCCGGGAAGAGCGGTCACTCACCAGGGGTGGCAGCGGTGGGGGCTCTCTGTTTGAGGTGCCGACCTTCACAGGGCTCCATCGGCCCTTACTCTTCTCCTTGACCTGCTTTTTGCTGCTCACCACTCCCATCCTGTCGGAGAACACAGAGCAGATTGGTGACGTGAGTAGGTCTTCAGCGCCTGGACGGAAGAGCTCCCCTAAACTCCTTCCAGGCCGCCAATTAGAAAGGTGGGTGGAAGTAGAGGGTAGTGAAGTTCAAAGTCAGAATATGGAATCAGAAGGGGGTTGGGTGGGCTAACTTGCACCCATCTTTTTTTTCCTAGCACAGGAAGAAGTGGCCCAGAGAGGAGAAATGACTGAATTTAGGCCACGGAGATCATTTAGCCTGAGGAAACCACCAGAAACTGCTGGGATGGATCCTAGCCCGCTGGGGACAGGAGCTTTAGCATCTAGAAAGAGTCTGACAAATATGACTAGTGGTCTGGGTTTTAGCTGTCATTTTGTCACTACCCGGGTCTAGCTCAGTTTTTCAGGTGAGATGTTATAAATTTAGGGCACGTAGATAGTATAGACATCTAAGGCTAATTGCAGCTTCTTCAGTAATATCAGGAAATCTTTAGAGGGGTGAGAAATATGGTGAAGATTTTTCTTGAGTAAAGAATCATAAAAGACCGTAGATTCTCAGCCCCCATCACCACCACCCTCATTCCAGGGGCTGCCATTGAGGGAGGGCTTACTCTTGACTGGGAAAGTCACAAACTTTATCTTGTATTATCCTTTCAACTCTAAAATAAGTGTGAGTAGTTATTATTATCGTCCCAAGACTGAGTTTGGAGGCGTTAAAGAGCCGGTTTGTGGCCCAACAACTACCCAGTGCAAATCCAACCCGAGTCCTGGCTGACGCCAGATGACCGCAACCCAGACCTCGCGCCCAGACCCTCCCCAAGACACCGACGTTTGTGGAAGGGGGGCCTTGTGTGCCTGCTCTTGTCGGATGAGCCGCGTGCTCCATGCTGGGTTCCTGACTGCCTTCGGATGTTTGCACCATATTTCACCAATTCTGAGATGCAATTTTTCACATTTCAATATCTCTGAAACCAGAACGTGTCTTACGTCTGATGATGGTTCATAGAGCAATTAGTAGCATTTTTTTTCTCTTTTAGTATACATAAAATAAATGCTAGCCTTCTACACAGTAATGTCTTAGATTCAGTAAAACATGGTAATACTTTTCTTCTAGAGAGTTGAAGGCACATGCCTCATATCATTTCTCAAACTCACCTTGATAAAAGAAAAAACTAATAATTTTTAATATAGGATAGAGAGCCATAGCAACAAATAACCTATACTTTTTTTAATATGCTTTCCATACAGAACATATAATCCTGTACATTTGGAAAGAATAACACTCTCTGTATTTAAATATCTTATGTCTGTTCAGGTCAGCTTTAACATAAGATGAAATACAGTGACAAAGTTTTAGTTCCAGTTTTCAGAGATTTCTGGGTATCAGAATTTCGGATAAGGAATTATGCATTTTTATTAGGAATAGCTACTGAATTTTATCAGGTGCCTATTTAGTCTCTATTCATATGATAGCTTTAATTTGTTGATTAATGAACTATGCTGATAATTTTTCTGGCATCAAGACATCCTTTCATTTTGTAATAAAAGCTATTTGATTATAGTGAGTTAGTCTTTTTGATGTGTGGATGGGTCCTATTAGCTAATATTTTATTTTGAATGAGAATCTGTATTCCCAAGTGGGATTTGTCTATGAGGCATTATCACACATATTGGGGAGCTCTCTTTCTTTTTGCCTATGGTCTCAAATAGTTTAATAATATTGTGACTATCTGTTCTTTAAAGGCTAGTTAGAACTCAGCTGGCAAATCATCTGTCCCTGGGGTTCTTTTAAATAGGTCTTTAAATATATTTTCAACTTCTACTGGAACTTGTTCAGACACATCCTGTTTTTGTCTGTTCCCATTTTTTTCTCTTTTTTACACCATGTTGATGATTTATATGATTTTATAGGAGATCTTTGATTTCTTCCACCTTTTCTAATTTTTTGACATTAAGTTCTATGTAGCATTCTTATAATTATTTTAATCTCTTCTATTTTTGATTATGTCTTTTTCTTTTTCTTAACATAAATTGAATGTACTTTCAATAATAATTACAATTTTTAATCAGATAAAATTATCTGAAGGTTCCTATGACTAAAGTTTTAACCTAATTTTTAAAATTAAGAAAAAGAAGACTAATAAAAAAAGCATGAAATTAAAAAAAAAAAAGCATGAAATTGGAATAACAATAGACCTATAGCCAATGGAGCAGAACAACAAGCATGCAAACAGATTTCAACACATGCGAGAACAGCATATATGTAAAAGGTGGCATTTTAATTCAGTAGAGAATTGAGGGTTTATTTTAATAAATGGTATTGGGAAAACAGCTATCTACCTAGAATAAAATACAATTGGCCCCATACCTTACACCATATTAAAAGATAAACTCCAGGTGTATTGAAGAAAAACATAAAAAATAAAAAATTAATTGAGAGAAAATTTAAGAGACAATACATATGGCCCAGAATTTGGAGATAAGAATTGACAAAGACTAGCCAGAAGCTAAGAGAGGACAAAAAGACACAATCAAACAAAAAGACAAATTCATAAATGTTAAAGATATCACATGGTAAAATAATCCGTCTTGAAGTCAGTAGATAAGCAATAGATTGAGGAAAAGATTTGCAAAGCATATGTCAGATAAATGTCTATTTATAATATACACAGAGCTCATGAACACTGACAATATGGGTCTAGCATACAATCCACTCAATAGAAAAATGCATGAAGATTATAAATAGGTTGTTTAGCCAATACAAATCCAAATAGCTAAATAAATGTGTAAAATGCGAAAACTACCAATCGGAAAATCCAAGTTAAGATAACAATAAAATATCGCATTATATCAATAAATTGGGGAAAAAAAAGAAAGAAAAGATAACAATAATTGTTGATAGTAAAGCAAGGAAAAACTATGTTTTCCTACAGTTTTGATAAAAAAGTACTTATTAAAGTTATTGTTATTTCATCTGTTCTTCCCTACTCCATTTCTAGGATGAAACCTCCATGATGTTTGAGATCTTTGTTTTATTCATTGTTGGATCTATATTGCTAAAACAGAGCTTAGCATGGTGTAAAAGCTGAATAAATAATTATTGAACAATAAAACATGAAATATTAATGACCTTTTAGAAAGCAATCTTTCAAGTTCTATTAAAATTAAAAAATATACATATCTCTTGATTAATAATCCCGCTTCTGAGAATCCACAGAGTAATAGACATCATTACATAAGAATATATGAGATACCAAAATGTTAATTACAACTAA
>NW_011888828.1:9448027-9467638 GCF_000151845.1 Pteropus vampyrus | reverse complement strand
GGGATGTGGTGGAGGCAGCAACTAAAAATAGAGAAACTAGGCATCCTTTACTTACAGTTGCCTAGCATTTCACAGGTCAAAAAGCATTTAACGGATATCATTTGATAGTCAAGATAGCATCAATAGGTTAATTATCCTCATTTTATAGCTGAAGATAGAATGGTGAGGTGGCTTGCTGAAGTCTCACTGAACGTGGCTGGAGGGTGCTCCCTGCCCTAATACTGCTCCGAGCTCGCTGTCCAAAGCAGGCGCATGAGTGGCCTTGCCTGGGCCTCCAACCCTCTTGCCCACAGTTCAGGTTCAGGTTCAGATACTCTATCCTCTCCTCTGTGGGGGCTGCTACTTCCTTCCTCCAAAGCCCTCTCTTACAGAGGAGAATCCTCTGGTGGAGCTGCTGGGGTGAGGAGATCTGGGGTGAGTGCCACCCTGGAATTTTGGGCAGAGACTCTGACAGCCTTCTGCTTCCTCCCTGGTCCAGCATGGGTGAGTGGGTGGTCCAAGGAACCTGTACTCAAAAGCAAGCTATGCATTGGCTGTGTGAAATTGGGCAAATCCCTGAATCTCTCTGAGTCTCAGTCTCCCTACCTATAGGATGGGGAGGCATACAACCAGTCCTAGTTTCATATATAAAGCCTTCCGGAAAAGCACTGTCAAAGGGGAATGCTGGGAACAGTCAAACAGTGGACTTTCCTGTTTTGGTAGGAGGGGATAGTTCTGTTTCTGCGGAGTTAAACCATGTTACAAAATTCTCAATTATATCTTCTCTATTTGGCAAATCTTCACAATCTATTTTCAGCCTTTCACAGATGTCTTTTAATTATGCACTTACCCATGATTATGGGCATAATCCCAGTGACAATCTGACTATTTGTGTAAAATTAGGAGAAAATGCACAGAAATATTAAAACAATTGTGCAAACACTATTACCCAGATGAAAATGGTTGTCCAGCCAAGACTGAGCTGTTGGCAGGCGAGTGGTTGATGGTTGGGAATGTTCCTTCACTGGCTGATATGCTCAAGTCCAAATTCAACATATGGAATATATCTCGGGATATTGCCACATAATGAGCAAATCTGTAGGTTTTATGGACCAATAGCCTATAAAACATAGCTCACGTGGTTGTCACACGAACCAAACAAGATGAGTATGAGAAAGAACAAGAACATAGAGAGCACTAAATAGACCCTACTAGAGGATGACCGGAGGGACTTGGGAGACAGACGCTTTCCTACTCTAGAGCTTCCCGATGCTCAAAGGTGGCCCTGGAATCCATGGGGATTTCCTACTTTTCCTTTTGGGGCCGAGGGCCTGGCTTTGAGAGCCAGGGTGTTTGGTGGTGGTGGCGGGTAGGAAACAAAGGCAAACATGATGGCAGGATGCTGGGTGGCCCAGAGAAGGGGGGATAGCTCTGAGTCCCTCCATCGGCGCTGGCTGCTCCAGAAGCCCGAGCATGTCATTCTAGAGGCAGGGAATGATTTGGTCAGAAAAAATCTCATGCATGAAGTCAGCCTTAAAATGCATATGGTTTCATGAGAGAAAAATCAGTTTGACTCTGGTTTACTTTTAAAAATAGCAGGTACTATCATGTGTTAGTGTTTCCTGTGTTCCAGACACTGAGCCAGACACCCTACATACACTGTCCTATTTGAGAGGGGCCACGCAACATGGTAGACAAGAATGCTGGGATCTGAATAATAGTGTCACTATTTTTTACCTGCATGTCCTTGGATAAGTTGCTTACCATTTCTGTCTCATAGCCTCAGGATAATAACAGTTTCTACCCCGAGCATGTTGTAAGAATTAAGTTAGTTCTTACATGCTATTAGCACATCTTAGAACGGGGCCTGGTCAATAGTAAGTGTTTGATAAATATTTTACTATTCTTCCACATATACAAATAGTCAATAATAATTCTTTTAGTAAGTGTGTGAAATAGGCTAGACTACCTTCTTTCTACAGATGAGACCAACTTGAAACATGAACTGACTCGCCAAATCAAGAAGCTGGTTAGCTGTGGAGCCATCCTTACACCCACTTCGGACCAGCTCCTAAGTCTGTGATCTGGACATCTTGCCAAATTAGTAGCTTTATCTTTCTTACTTGACTTGCCAGACAAGGGTGGGCAGCACCGAGGTGGAACAGGTGACCTATCTGCAAAGCCAGGGCTTATCCTGGGTGTTGGCTGCCACGATGAAATGGCAGTTTCCCATCAGTGTGCCCCTCTTCCCTCACAGAGCCTTTGCCAACACCCAGGCATTCCAAGTCCTCCCCCATAGGAGTCCACTAATAGTAGGC
The DNA here is from genome assembly GCF_000151845.1 of Pteropus vampyrus. Lineage (NCBI taxonomy): Eukaryota > Metazoa > Chordata > Mammalia > Chiroptera > Pteropodidae > Pteropus > Pteropus vampyrus. The sequence goes on along the minus strand of NW_011888828.1, from coordinate 9,465,341 downwards.
CCATTTCCTAGATGAGAAAAGCATAACAATAGGCCTCTGACTCACAATGAAAAAAAGAGGCCAAAGAACTTAAGCTGAAATCCATTTTTCCAGTCTCAACTTCAGGATAATTCAGCTTGAATAAAGCTACCTCACCCTTGGCCCCATTTGATCCCTCCATGTGTGAATATGAAACAGCTATAGTGTTGACTCTCAGAACTCCATATTCTCGTGTTCATTTAGTCACCGTCAATCATGTACTGTCAGGCATAGCAAAGACACAGAGATGAAACAAGGAAGGAGTCTGCCCCCATGGCAAGATAAAGCAGTGGGACATATTCCCAAGTCACAACAATTCAGCGTAGGCAGAATTATGTACAGAAAAGAGGTTTTCTGAGCTCAGCAAGAAGAAATAACTTCCACTGGGGAGAAAACACTAGCGAGACCATAAAGAATGGTTCAGATATAATTCTTTACATTAAAATTATTTTTAATGAAATATTTCAAAATATATAAAAAAAAAGAATATAACGAATACCTATCTACTCAACAGCCAAATTCAATAATTATCTTTAAAATTTGTCTTAATTTAAGTATTTTAAGACAAATCATTTCATAAATAAAAGCTCGAAAAGAAATGAAACAAATGGCTTGCAACATGCCAGGTCACGTCCACGTACTTTGCGTGTGTCCCTAAAACATGAAGACATTTTCTTACATAACCACAATGTCATTATCACACCTAACAAAACTAGCGATAATTCCCTGATATTATCTGACATCCAATCTGTAATAAAATTTCTCCAGTTGTCTCAAAAAATGGCTTATTGTCGTCGGTTTGTTTTAGGATTCAAACAAGCTTCATGTATGACATACGATTGCTATGTCTTTAAGTCATTTTTTTACCGGAGTTGCCTCCGTCCCCCAACTTTGGTTTGCTTCATGCCGTCAATGTGTAAAAATCAGGTTGGTTGTCCTACAGAATGTTTTGCATTCTGGCTATTGCTTCCTTTTGATGGCTCATAACTTGTTTCTCTATTTCCCTATTCCTTGACCATAGAGAGTTAACTCTACAGGCTCCATTAGATTCAGGTTTATCTTTTTCTGGTAGGGATGCCTTATGGGGGTGACATGTGCTCCACATCACATACAATCAGGCTGTGTCACATGCTATCAGACAGTAATCACACTGTCTGGTGGCACCACTTTAGTTTGCTAAAATAGATCTGGGCTCAGGGGATGCCAGTACGGTCCCACCATTGAAAAGATCAGCATTTCTACTAATGGTTCCGTTAGGGGTTACTAAATATTGTTGCTCTAATTCCATTATTCCTTCCACTTTTGTTGGTTGGAGTCGAGAGAGTGAAGGATGTAAAAGAGAAAATACCAGAAAAAAATACTGTGCGTAATTTCATCAGGATTGAGTAATATTTGAATACAGAGAAAGAACGGCTTTCCCAAAGACACAGAGACAGGAGCCTTGTTCAGAAAACGGAGTTTTTCCATTGGCTGGGTTGTAGAAAGTATAGAATTATTCAAGGAACCACAGTTAATGCCTGTGTGATGCTTTTAAATACCAGTAGAGTATTTGCCCAGTACTAGCATAGGACCTCATACAGAATTGTAACTCCTGCATGAGTATATAAAGGCCTCTGCCACGTGCAGCCCCCTGCCAAGGGACAAGCTAGCTGTGATGACCTGTGACTTGTGGATGCCCTTAGTCAAGGAGACTGCCAACTTAGGCATAGTGAGGAGGAGACACGCATGTGGCTATTTCAATTTTGTAAAGTGGAAATATTTCCGCAGTGGAAATTCACTCCCCACAACGGTAAAGTTGATAGAAAAGAATTTTTAGGTGGTAAAAAGTTTGAGGATGCCGCACGAAACTTCAGGAAGGAAGACAGCATTTTTGTGAATTTGTGTTAAGTAAAATACAGACACATGTTATTGAGTCACCTACATTTGATTCTGCTGACATCGAGAAACTTGAAATTGTTGAACTATTGTGCAGAAACATGGCACTGTGTTGATATTTAAATTCTTGTGATAATTACTAGCCTGTGAATAAAATTCCTTTATTTGGAGACGATGTATAAATAAATTTATATATATTTAAAAACCCTCACAGTGATAATTAAAACATACAGCTGATATGCCAAAACATAAATACAACTACTGTTGTATTTTACATTGGCGAGACTATGTACTTTGCAGTTTCTACTTCTCAATCTACTTTGCAGTTTCTAAATTTTTTCTTGCCTTGTTCTCATTTTAAAAAATTAAACAGAAAATTAAATTATGAGTTTACTACTTCCTAATGGACTCAGTTATGACTCCTTAGCACAATCATTCTCAAAGCTCAATTTACACACAGGTAGAGTTTGCAGATGCCTGAGGCCCAGCACCAGCACTTCTGATATATAGGTCCAGAACGGAGCTCCAGGATCTGCATATTTTACAAGTGTCCCCTATATACTGATGCTGGCAGGTTCACCAACCTTGCTTCACAGAGACCCTTCTTATTTGGCTGCTCTTCTGGAGTATAACTTGTAAAAAGGATTAAAAGACAGTTTTGCAGACTTTGGGTATTTCTTCACCTGAGTCCCTCATAAATAATGCTTGTAGTTTTCCGGCCAGTGATCGTCTTATCTTTAAATGAAATGAATTTTCTTCTGTCCTCCATGCATACATTTCTTACATATTAATGTATTTCTGCATAGTTTTGTTTTTTTTTTTTGATATGGGGAAAATAACAGCCCTTTCTATTATAGTAACGATAGCGTGTCTCTGATAGTTGCCAGCATCTTCTCACACAGTATCTCAAGAGCCTCCAAACAATCCCGTGAGCTACACAGAATCCTCATCCTCATCCTCAAACAGTTGATTGGAGACAGATGATGCAATGGAAGCAGAAAGCAGGAGTTTAAGTCATGTCTCTGACTCCAGAGTCTTGCTCTCTTCCACTGAAGCTCGCAGGTATCTCCCCAGATACACATCTATTCATGACTTGAATTTCTTTAAAAAGGCACTACCTATCCATCATTCAGTTATTTCGAGCCATCTCTCCAATGTTGACCAAATACAACCCAGAGAAGGAATCTGTAAACAGAAGGGAAGTACCTTTCTACCAGGTTACAGCGGGCAGGGGAACACTGGGACTGAAAAAGCTGGCTCTATTTTATTCTTTCATACATAAATTGGAAAAGATTAAAGACAGAAAAAGAAGAAAAAAAAAGTCTCAGGCCCCTGACATTTGGGGATTGATTATGATTATTGAGTGGATCTAGAGACATGATGTTCAGCTAGAGACACAGACATTTAAGATTAACTAATACAATTCTTTGTTGTCAGACTTGCATCTCACATGAGAATATGAATACTAGTGATGACTAGCACAGTGCCTCGTACTCCTTCCGACTCAAGGCTAGACACTATGCTATGTGCTTTACATATAGTATATCTAGCCCTGACAGCAGACATATTTTTCTCATTTTACAGATGAAGAAACCAAGCTTAGTAAGATTTAAGGACTTGCTCAAGACCATACAGTGAGTGAGTCACAGACTGATAACTTGAAAAACAATTCTATCTGACTCTGAAGTCTGGCTGATTCTACTCTGTTCCAACCTGTGAGAGGTAATGAGAATAAAATACTTGTGGTGACATTTGTGAAGAATGGGAAACTGACTTAAAAATTATGTATAAGTGATAAGTAAATAAAAATGGATTATGCTAGGATTTTAAAACAAAATAAGGATCTTGGAGATTTTCAATTAATTCATCGATTTATTATTGCCATTATAATTCTCATTCTGGACCAGTCTTATTATTTCAGGGCGGGCAGACTTGTCTGAGTGAGCCACCTTACTGAGTGGTGCTAAATAATAGATTAATTCTCACATTGACGAAGGGCTGTGGTGCTAAGCTTTAGGGTTCTATTTTCAGCCTTTCTTAGTCAATATTTTATCAGCAATTTCCATGCAGACATAAAAATCTTGCTCATTAGAATTGCAAAAGATATAAAATAAGAAGAAAAACTAATAGAGGCAGGACTTAAAAAAAAAAATCCTTCAGGAATGATTGCCTAAAACTAACAAGTCGAATTAAAAAGTAAGTATGCAATTTAGGTTCAAAAAATCAACCAGAGAGATGCCGTAGCAGAGAGGCCTGACCCAATAGTAGTGTATAAGGGTACAATGGGTGTGACAGAAAGAGCACTTCTTGCCTTTGAAAACTCACAGAAATGTGTTGAATCTTGACTTTGATGCTTAATAGCTATTCGACAAAAATAACGTGATATAGTCACTCCAAGCCTCTGTTTCCTTATCTGCATAATGAAAATAATATGCTTGCCTTGCATAATTATCATAAGGAGTAAAGATGGTGTATATAAGAGGCTGGCATATAATGAGTGCTTCATAAAAGTAGAAATTTTTGTCTGGGAAAAGACTTAGGTGTGCCAGTAGGTAATAAGTTCACAAATCTGTATACAACCACCATCGTAACCATCATGGACAATAATATTAACTAACATGATTATTGGTGCCAGGCACTACAATTAGCTTTATATACCTTGTCTCAGTTTTCAAGAAAGCCAATCTTGTTGTTTTCTTCCCTCCTTCTCATACCTTTAGAAGAACTCACATATCTTACACAAAATGCACAGTCTGTCCTTCCAGTCAAAGAATAGGCCTATGGGGAAATAGTTCTACACAAATGTACAAAAAAACCTCTGTCAACTATCAGTATAGAACAAAGTAATTCTTTATCTATAAATATAAGCAGCAGAAGAAAATGAATAATATCAAAGAGAGGTTCAAAATAAACAAATAGAATAATTCAAGAGGAAGCAGATATAGAATGTAGAAAATAACTTTTAAGAGAACCTCTAATTAGTATCCTCAGACAGATTCTGCAAGTTATTATATAAATTTAAAAAGGAATAAGTTGATGTGAAAAAAGAATAATCAGAAAAGAAGGAGTTCTTGCAAATTAAAAATGTGATTAAAAATAATAAGATGGATATGGCTGAAGTATACATTAATGATCTGGAATATGAAGTCAAGAAATATACTAGAAAATAGACTAAAAAGACTATAATATATAATATTAGACAGGCAGCGATGTCCAATCTCACCATTCCTATTCAATGTCATACCAGAAGTCTGAGCGAACACAATACGAAATGAAAATAAAAGGTATACAGATTGGGAAGGAAGAAATAAAACTTTTTTATTCAGAGACAATATGATTGTTTATGTAGAAAATCCCAGAGAATCAACGAATAAAACCTAATAAGTGATTATAGAAAAGTTGCAGAATACAAGGTTAATATACAAAAGTCAATTTCTTTCTTACATATCAGCAATAGACCTTTGGAATTTAAATTAAAAACACAATACCATTTACATTAGCACCAAACAAATAAAATACTAAAGCATAAATCTAACAAAATATGTGCAAGATACATATGAGGAAAACTACAAACTCTGATGAAAGAAATCAAAGAAGACCTAACTAAATAAACGAAGAGATAGTCTATGTATATGAATAGGGAGACTCAATATTGCTAAGATGTCAGTTCTACCTTACTTGATCTACAGATTTGATGTGATTCCAATAAAAATTCCAGCAAGTTATTTTGCGGATATCGAGAACTTGATTAAAAAGTTTGTTTAGAGAGGCGGAAGACACAGGATAGTCATCACTCAATTAAAGGAGAAGAGCAAAGTCAGAGAACTGACGCTATGCAACTTTCAGATTTACTGCAAAGCTAGAGTAATTAAGAAACTGTGGTACTGGCGGAAAAAATAGACAAAGATAAATGCAACAGAATAGAGAGCCCAGAAATAGACCCACACAGATATAGTCAAATGAATTTTGACAAAAGAGCAAAGGCAATTCAATGGAAAAAGGCTGGTCTCTTCAACAAATGGTGTTGGAACAACTGGACCACCATACACACACAAAAAAAATAATGATTTTATTTCCATCTTTAACACTAGTGGAAGAGTCCAAAACAGACTGATGTACATAGATATAGTTTAAATTTAACGACAACAAAATAAAAGGGGATTCTTTCATATCAACCTTTAGCTATTTTGCAGTTTCTGAATAAGTGGAACCTAAACACATTTTCCTCAGTTTGGCTTAGGATATAATAATACAACTTTTATAATCAAACATTTATGTTATCTTTAAGCATAAAATTTCAGAAATTTTGAAACTTCAAGTAGAAATTACAGTAAAGTTAATATAGGCACAGAACAGAATATAAATGTTAAAGGAATATAATATAATAAATGTATTATGTATAAAAATAATAGTAGAACAAAAAGTAGGACATGAAGTTGAAAGGAGTGTTCGTATGGTGGGGGGATTAATAGATACTGTCTCATGTTAATAAATCAAGATATAACTATATTATTTTAAATCAGAAAGTCAGTCACTAAAAGGATAAAAATAACTGATAAAAACAGGATAGAGAGGAGAGGGTACAGGTGAAGGGAAGAAAGTGTATTCTGCATCTTTCATAGTGGAAATCAATATAATTAGCCCAGAAATATATTTAAAATAAAAGTGTTAGTATTTTTTAAAGTCGTAAAGGTAACAAAAAAGGATATTTGAAAACAAAACCTGTGATCGTGGCTTATTTCTGGAGAAGGAAACTTTCAATTTTAAATTTCGACCCTTTGGGACTGTCCACATTTTAAGAAACAGTATTTATGGATAACTTATATAATAAAAAAAAAACTAACTCAGTAAATGAATGAGAGATAAATAAATTAGTAAAAGAATAACATAGATCTAACTGACAAAGAAAAATGTTCAGAATACATTACCGTTAAGTGAGAGAGTAAATTGCAGAATGCTTTGAATTATATGATTCTAGTTGTGTAAAAGGAAATAAAGGAAGTGTATAAACATTTGCAAATGAAAAGCAATGTCTGGAAGCCCTTGGTATAAATGAAACTGCTAACAAGGCCACTTCTAGAGAGTGAAGTTCACAAGCAAAGGAATGGAGGACTTTATATTTTTGCTTTACATGCCTCCGTGAGGTTTGGATTAAACACAAAGCATATGCTTAAATACATAATACTTTCAAATGCCATTTTAAAATATGAAGTTAAATAAAAGAAAATAGGCAATTCCTCTCCAAAATATGGGGATGCATGCCCCTGAACAACAGTGGAAAGGATGAACAGGTGACAGAACACTTCTTTATGTGTTCAGGCTACGCTTGGAAGGTCAGCCTCCTCTTATGAATCACATTAAATATACTTCCCTCTTTATGCATGTAATTTACTTTTGTTGCAGGAAATTCAGAAAGTAGAGAAGAAGACAAAAATTACCTACAACACCATCATCTAATGATAACCACTGTTAACATGCTATGTAATTTTCCATTGCCATTTTTTAAAAAAAACCAAAACTGGGATCATTATCTACATCCTGTTTTGTGACCTGTTTTTAGAAGAGTGTATCATGGCCAGCTCTGCCTGACACCTGTTTTTGCCTGTAGCATAGTATGCAAGGCTGCTGGGCATCTTATGGGAAGGTTGTATCAAACTTATTTCACCCATGCCTTTTGTTACACACGCAAGCTATTTCCATTTTTTTTTTCAGTATCAGACATAATGCTGCAAAGATGTCCTTTGCTCATTTACCTTAACCTTGTTCATGTTCCCCACTAATTTTTGTTGAGGTTAAAAATCCTAGAAGTGGAATTGCTAGGCCCAAGAGTATACCATGTTTAATCTTCTGAGACGTTTTATAAATTGTCCTTTAGGCATTTCGCTCAGCAGTATGTGAGTATGTATTTCCCTGCACTTTTTCTAATAACCATTATTATTCTTTTTATACCGATGTTAATTTATTTTTAAAGTTATCTTTTACTTTTTGACCTAATTTCTGTTAAGCAAGTAATACATGCATGTTGAAATTCAGATCGACACAAAGAAAAAAATAAAAATCACTCGAAATCCTACCACATGTGGAGATCCATTATAAACACTTTGGTGAAGAATTTTCAGAATTTTTATATATGCATATCCACTTTTAAAAAACGGGGTCAAGCTGTTTATACAATATTATAATGTGGTTATTTCAGTAAACAGTACAGTGTAAACTATATATCAGTAAATACAATTTTGCCACCATTATTATTGCATGCCATTTTACAGACTTAACATTAATTCATTTACCCATTATTGGTCAAATAAGTTATTTTCAACCTTTGACTATTATAAAGAAAATTGTAATAAACAATCTTATAAAATACATATTTAGTCATTGGTCCAATATTTTTAAAGCTGTATTTCTATAAGTGGCATGACTAAGTCAAAGACTCACATTTTTAAGTATCTTGATCTGTGATGCTAAATTGGTTTCTACACAGCTAATACTGATCTATATCTCACAGTGATGAAGAAAGCCTACGTCTCTGGTCCTTCATCTATGGCTTTTATCAAGTTAAAAAAAATCTTTATAAATCTGCTAAATGCAAAATGATAGACAACATAGTTTTAATTTCATTTGCTATTAATATTTATCATGTATTTATCAACCACTTGTGTTCTTCATGTGATAAAAAAAGTGATTCATGTCTTCTGCTCATTTTTACATTGTGGTGTTGATCATTTTTTTAATGATATATAAGACCTCCTTATATGATTAGTATATTTAATTTATACATTAATTGTTATATGTATTATAAATATTTTCCTTAATTTATCTTTAGCTTTTCAATTTTTTATGGTATTTATTATACACAAATGTTATCATCACTATCTGGTAAATTTATTAATCTTGCTTACCAATCTTTGCCTTTGATGTTCATACTTAGAAATTTCTTCCCCACCCCAAGATCATAGAAATATGCTAGTTAAATTTTTTTCACTCTTAATTATGAATATTTTATATGTATAAAAAGCACAGAAACTAATGTAACAGCACTAATACCGGATGTTAATATTTTGCCACATTTATTCAGTTCTCTTTTTCTTCCTCTCTCTCTTTCTATGTCACAGATATAACTAAAGCTTGATTATTATTTTCTCCTCACTTTGTTCCCCAAAGTAATTATTATGTTGAAGTTAGTGGGTATTACCAGCACGTATAATTTTGTATGTTTATAATGTATGTATAAACAGCCACAGTCAATATATACTTTCTTTTTTTTACCCCAACTTGTAATTTTGATATTTGCTCATTTTGCTTCATAGATCCCTAATTCTTCTATTTTTGTTTTATCCTATTCCATTAAGTGAATAAACTTCATTTTATTTATTCGTTTATTCATTTTTCTTTGACTATGGAGTAGTTAAGTTGTCTCCATTTTTTCATAATGACAAACTGCACTGAGGTGAGCACATGTCCCCTGTGTATGTATGCGAGAATGTCTCTGAACAACATAGCTTTAATTTACTTTGTGGACCTACAAACTCCTTCAGCTCTATGACAAATTCCCAAAATGGTTCAAAGTGCCAATTTATACTCTCACCAGCAGCACCTAAGAGTTCTCATTTTCCCCATATTCCTGTCAAACCTGATGATATCAGACATTACTTTTTACTAATTAAATAGGTGATAAATCTTTTGGTTTTAGTTTGTTTTTTCTTAATTACTCTCAAGATGCTTATTTATATAGAGTTTTCTCTCTGTGTATATCCTTTGATCATTTTAAAAAATACAGGGTTAAAAAAAGTCATTTCTAATATCAGCTAAAAATATAATTGCCTAGAAATATATTTAACGAAAACATGCAAACTTGTACGAAGATACAAACTGCTTTGAAAGACATTAAAGAAATACCTAAACAAAAGGGAAGATACACATTGTTCAGCGTTAGGAAGGCTCATATCTTAAAGAGGTACATTCTCCTCGAATCATTCAAGAATGGAATGTGTTTCAATCAATATTTCAACAGATGTTTTTGAAGAACTTTACAAGCTAGTTCTAATAGATTCTTTCCCATGTATTGCCAGCTCCTTCACCTTCTTCAGACCTCTGCTCAAATGTCACCTGATCTTTCAAAGTAGCACAAACCCATCCATCCGAAACAGTCTGATTTCTTTTATCCCATAGTTCCGATCCCCACCTGACGCTATAGATTTACTGATTTATTTGGTATCTGTCTTCCCCCACTGGAAGGTGAGCCCTTGAAAACAGGCCTTAATTTTGTCCGTGGATGTAACTCCAATGCCTCTAATAAAAGTACACAGATATTTTTGAATAAATGAATGGATGGCTCTTCTTCTAATATGGCATCCATCCTGAATCTACAGTGGTGACGAGTGTCATCAAATTTGTTCCTTGCAAAAGTGCTGTGAGGTTTTGGTGGGAGGGTGGGGGGTACTAAGAATTATTAAAGATGTGCCAGGATGAAACCCGCCCTCATTTTAGTCCACCGCCTTTTTCACTTCCTCTCCTGGCCCAGAACTATTGTCATCACTTTCCCCAGGATCACAGGCACAGCAGGAATTTAAATCACAATAAAAGCATTTAAGCAGCACTCAGCCTCTTAGCTGAGCTTCACTCTCCTTGTCTGGGAGCCGCTGTGAGGAACTCAGGCACCTTCTGCGACAGCACTACGTAAAAGTTACAAACCAGGTGCTGATGGTAGCTGCTTCATTAAGCACACGCCCCACACTTTCACTCTCTTTTTTAAAAATTTTATTGTATTAGTTTCAAGTATACAGTACGTTGGTTAGACATTTATATGGTTTATAAAACATCCCCCTAATTGTGCTCTCCTCTGGCTCTCCACCTGGCCATTACATCACTGCTGACTGCATTCCCTATGCCGGCTCCCCATCCCTGTGACCGTCTATCAACTACTAATTTGAACTTCTTTAACTCTTCACCCCTTTCTCCCAGCCCCTCAATTCCCCTCCCCTCTGGCTATCACCAGATTGCCCTGTATATTTGTGAGTCTGTTTTTGATTAGTTTGTTCTTTTTGTTCCTTAGATTCTGCATATAAGTGAAATCATATGGTATTTATCTTTCTCTGTCTGACTTATTTCACTCAGCATAATAACCTCTAGGTCCAACCATGTCATTGGAAATGGTAGGATTTCACTTTTTTTAATGGCTGAGTAATATTCCATTGTATATATGAACCATTACTTCTTTATCCAATCATCTGTTGATGGGCATTTAGGTTGCTTCCATATCTTGGCTATTGTAAATTGTGCTACCATAAACATAGGTTCCTCTCCACCATTGTCAGAGAGAAAGACTGTCTCCCTTTGGGCACTGCTGTAGGGCAGTCCCCAGCCGCTTTGCCCCAGGCGTGCACTCCTGAAGGCCCAGCAGAACGGAGCACTTTTCCCTGTCGCTTCTAGAGAACAGGCCTGAGATCCCTGTTCAAGCCCTGGGAAAGCTTCTGATGAGCCTTTAGCTTCCCGAGATCACGGAGGGTTCATATAAAGTCTGCAAGTTTGGGAAATATAGACCACATCCACCTTTATTCCCACCCGCTTGCTTCCTTCCTTTCTTCCTTCCTTCCTTCCTTCCTTCCTTCCTTCCTTCCTCCCTTCCTCTTCCCCTCCTCCTACCACCTTTAGAATGTAGTCCAGGCATCGCCAACTCTGTAGAGCCTTTCCCGGAACCCTGTACTCGCTAAGTCACCCACCCTTCTGGCCCATAGCACTTCTTATAGCACCAGTCGCAGTACATTGGGCCTTTTGTTCAATGCTGCCTTCTAAGTCAGACTCCTTGGGAGTGCCTCAGGGGAAGGGGCTATTTATTTTTCACCTTTGTATCTTTGGGGCCCATCTCAGTACTTGGAACATGTTACATAGGCAATAAATCTTTCTCTTCTTTTGAATGAATGAATGAATTAGTCAATCAATTAGAGAAAATTCAAACATAAGAAAATGCCTACTTATCTGCTTCCCCCCAATATCCCAGTACCGTAAAGAGTAAACAGTTTAATTTACCAGGCCAATGGTAGAAAGATATCATTTATACGAAAGCCAGTGTTATTCTATACCTTGATTATTGATCATTAGCCAATACTTTGGGACCGACAAGGCACACTGATCTAATATGTAATGTTGTATTATACCTAAGATGCCCAAGATGAAATTAGAATTTACTCTCTTTTATTGCATGTTTACTTCCTATATTTCAGAAAGTCTTTCCCTTTTAAAGGCTACTAATTTTAAATAATTACAGTGTATAATTTAACAGTGATTCCCAGAAAAGCAAGGAGACATGAAATTGAATTATGCCCCATCTTCTTTGCTTCTAGGTATGCACGCTTGAGTTTAAGGAGATTCAGGACAGGATTACTAAGAGAGAAAGGAAATCAAACACATTTAGGAAGCCAAAGTCACTTACTGGTGCCAAACAGTTTGTTGTTACTAAAAACATAGTTTTGAAAAGGCCCATTGGTATTTAGGGAATCATGGGCCGAAGTCTCCCACAATCGGGTTGAACTAAAGGGTTTGGTCTCGAAGTTCAAAGTTACTTTGGCTCCTTCGCCTTGAGTGATAACATTTCAGTTTGATAAACACAGCTCACCTCCTATGGTTAATGCTTGTAGCAGGAAAGAACAATTAACCAACCACAAATATTTCTGTCAGCCTGACTCCTTGGAGAGAACTGCAAGGCTTAAAAAAATGCCAAAACATTTCCTTTAGTTAAGAACTATGGATGGCCATAATCATAGCAGAATCTCTTTAAAACATTAGCAATTACCTTTGGTTAAAGAAGTAAAAATAGAAGCAACTCTATTAACCATAAGGCACTTTAGCATAACGGGTATGCATACAAGCGGTGAAAGGGACTTGGGTTCAAACCCAAGGCTCCCCACGTGCTAGCCATGTGCTAAGTTTCAGTTTCCTCATCGTTCAGTTGGGGATAATATGTTCTGTATCTCATGACTGGGGCTGGGGGCGGGGAGAAGCGAGAGAGACAGAGAGACAGAGAGAAAGAGAGAGAGAGAGAGAGAGAGAGAGAGAGAAAGATCAGTGTTTTTCAAAATCTTTCTGGGGCCACAGCCTCCTTTGAGAATCTGGTGAGACTACGGACACTCTCCCTAGAAAATACACTTATGCACATACACGTCAAATTTTGTGCCCAGTTTCAGGAACCCTCCCTGCCCACAACCCCACAATGATTCATGATCTATGATTAAAAACCTTGGTTGAGGCTATGGGATAAATGAGGCCAAAGCCTTGGGTTTTGTTTCCTTATAAGTCATTTTATTTCAGAGAGGAAAGTCTGTTTTCTGGCCAAAGAACACATCGGTAACCGCGGCCCGCAAATGTAGTTGCTGACAACAAGGGAACTAGATGAGAGAGGATGAAAAATTTAGGCCACTATCACCATGTAATTCACAGTCCACCCACTCCACCCCTGAGATGAATATTTTGACCCCCTATGTCATTGTCATTCCTTGAAGGGATTAAGAAAGAATAGTCTTCAACTGCGTGACTGACGTTGTTCAGAATGGCTTTGCAAGTTACGCGTTGTTTTTAATCTTAGTCCTCTCTAATGTCAAAAAAAGGAGGCAAACTAAATGTCTAGTTGAAAGGGTGAAATAGAGTTAACACAATGAAATGTTATGCCGTCTCGAAAATGATCGTTGTGAAGACACAGCCATGGGAAAGATGCTCAAATTGTGATAGAAATTAAAAAAAGGAAAAGAAGCAGAATCCAAAGTCATTAAGACTTTTACGATTCCAGCTATGAAAAACGGTATCATATGAACCAAAACAAGTAGTTTTGGGGTAAAAATGTGAGATTATTGATCGCTTATACCTATTTCCCAAAAAACATTTTTGGTATTATATAATTTTTACACTTTTAAAATAAGGAGATGAATGATAAAGCTGTACGGAATCAGCCTGCTCTTACAAATGGCTGTGGTCGCTCTCCAGCCTCTAAGCAGCCCAGGTCTTTGCTTCTGCCACGGCAGGCTGAGAAGGCTAACCCAGCTACACCGACCCTGTCAGCGCTCCCGAGACCCAGACAAGCACTAACCCCAAACCTTCAGTGAGCACGCATTCTTCATTCCCAGCATCCATCCTGAATCCTAGCAGACCCTGCACAGTTAGGTCTTCAGCATCTGAGTCTGGGCTGGTTCATGCAAACATCACAAGGATTTGCATGTCTAAATCTAGGTGAGTCTTTGATTTTTAGATTTATACCATCCACAAAGAGGCTGACTCACAGAGTCAGAAGTAAATAACTTGTCCAGGGCAACAAAACTGTTTCTGGTGGGACAGCATTAGAATCCCTCCCCTACCAAGCCCGGGGCCTTGCTGAGTGTCCTGCTCCCATCGGCTGATGCTAGAAACAGACACAGGGGCCCTACGGGGTCCCCATGGGTGCTGGGTGGTTAGCTACTCTCACAGCAGTCAACCAGAGAAAATTACTGAAAAGCTTCCTGCAGTGAAACCTGCAGGAGGGGCAGCAGATTCGTCCATCAGGAAGTCACTGACTTTCCGCAGGGTCACGGTCAGCACACTGGTCATTTGCACAGAGCTTTCTAAGTAAAAGTAGCGCATGCTGCAGTGTGGCTCTGACTTCAAGGCGTGGCTCACTCCCCTTGGGCCAAAGCCCTAACCGCCCCCCTCTCAGCTGGGCTCCAGCACCTGCAGCTGGGGGGACATGAACAGTAAGAGCAGCAATCAGCCCGCATCCTGCACACGTGGCATTTCCTTCCCAAAGCGCTCAGCGGACGGACGCAGGGCCGCCCTGCTTCCTGTGAAACCCTTCCTCCTGCAGCTCCTCCACCAGGCTCTTTTGGCCCCCAGATAAGTGAGTGGCTCCCTCATCTGATGACCCCAAAGCCCATGGCAAGACCTGGGTTGATAGCCCCATCACAGACCTTCTGGCATGGGAAGGATGGGTGTACATGTCTGACTTCAAAGCAACTCTCATTTCTGCCCCTTTGGGCGCCTAGCATGAGTCTGGCTGTCCACGTATCACAATACGTAATGATTGACAACTGATAGTTCCAGGGCCAGGAGACCATGAGCTGGGGAATTCTGGGAAAGGACTGACCCCAAAGAGTGGACAGATGTGGGAGCAAAGGAGAAATGAAAGGCGATGGCAAGGAGGTTTGATCCAGTGGGTAGATGAGAAGATGCCCACCAAGAAAGGGACAAGGAACTTGGCGTGTACTAACCCAGCCCAGGATGGGACACGCCTTCTCAGGAAGGTCGTTTCTTCAGGCAAGATTGTGCCAGACGCCTCCTTGGGCAGGGGTTTCCCAGATGCTGTGTGAACACCCCTTGAGCTCCTCAGTCCCTGGCTCTCATTTCCTTCCATGTCTGCAAGCTGGGGACATTTTCACAGCAGGCATGTAGCAGTCACCCCGACGTGGGCGGTAAGCTTCCTTTGCCTTTCCGTGATGCCCTAATCAGTGCTCTGCACACAGTGAGCAATGAATAGACCGATTTATGGAGTGTTAAGAGCACTGTTTTTGGAGCCACACAGAGCATCTAGGCTCTGGCCTTCTAGCCTGGGCCCCTTGGAGGGCTCCTGACAACATCGCAAGGCTGTTATGGGGATTATGTGCACTTATGTGCTCAAAGCACTTGGCACAATTCTTGGCACTCAACTACTGGCAGCTGTTCCGCATTTGACCAATATGTCAAATAGACCCATCAAAGCATTGACTAGAAGGGATGCTCAGAGGCCATTTAGTCTACCCCCTTGTTTGGCAGAATTGGAACCTGAAGCCCAGAGAGAGGGTCACCTGGCCGAGACGGCAAGGCCGGTGCCCAGTTGTAGAAATGTAGTCTCGGGGACAAAAGTAGCTTGGCACAGGCTGGCACTCTTGGACCCTCTTTCCCCAGCACTCCTGGTTTCTTCCTCCTACTGGCTCCAGGCTACGGCTCCAATCTTATTTTGAGGTCACCATTCTGCCTTGCTCATACCATCTGCTCCCCGACATCTGTTTGCTCTTTGGCACCCTCTCAACTTTATCTCCACATGGATCTTTGTATCCTCCCAAACCCTCAGGTCCACCCTCTGGAATTTTCTGATTAGCTACTCCTAAATTCTAAGCGCTTGCTGGCCTCTTGAACTGGACCTTTTATATCTACTGGAGTCACAAGGCTCCTGCCGCTTAAAAGTTCCTTTAGAGCGTTGACTTCCCGTCCTCTGACAGCTCCCAGCAGCTGGGATGTGAGTGGTGTCTTCACCTCCAATCAGGACAGCTAGACTTGCCCTCCTCAGGTGCAGTGAGACATTCCTTTCCCTCACAAGATCCATTGGCACCTACTGGCATTTTGACATTCTCCTGGTTGTCCAGATCAGACCCACCAGATCCAGGATCGTTCCCCGGGACAGGGTCTGCCACAGGTAGGAAGGGAGAACAGTCTGCTTGAATGGTGTCCAAATCGAACTAGTTGGCAAGCCTTCCTTCCTCCCTAATTCTGCTCAGCTCCCTTCCCCCTCACGCCTCCCAGTCCATGGGTACTCACACGGCAACCTAACTTTGTCAACATGGTTTGTAAACAAAGTTCCTATTTGTACTTGATGATGGAAAAAATATCAAAGCGATAAGCCCAGTGGTGCTCATCACTGCTTTTGTCATCAAGTAGAGATAACACATGTTTTTTAAAAATATTAATGGATGTGTTTTTTCTTCTATTAATTTGTTATTTTGTTCCTGACCCACTTTCAAGCCATTGCTGCAGGGAAGTAGAAAGTAGGCAGAGAACTTTCTTGGCTTAGATCAGATGACGTGGACCAATTGACAGTAATGCTGTGAGTCAGTCTGGGCAGATGGGCTCGAGGGTCTCACTGAGAGTCCATGACCCAGAGTGACATGGGAATGGCATGATGATTCCTGCATTCGTGATGTGGCTCAGGAATAGAATTTCACATTGACCCAGGAGCATGTGGGACAGCCTCCTCCTCCCCTCAGGAGTTAACCAGAAGCCAATCTTTTGTGTGCCAGCGGCCTCAAACCTTCCTTTGATGAAGTAGGATGAGAGCCATGAACATTCTTTTTCAGAAGGATTGCTCATGTCCTCAAAAGCTTGGTTCCAAAAATGCAGGTTCAGGGAGCTCACGGACTCCATGAAACTCATCAGGGGTCAATAATCACCAGCTGCAGCAACTGGTGCAGGGGCATGATGGCTGTGGAGAGGGTCTTCAACCAGGGCTGAGTACCCCTTAACCCTCTTTTCTTTTCACCAAGCACACAGTAGGACCACCGGCATACCTGGGCCAACTCTGCCAGGCCAAGAACTCAGTAAAACTTGGGCAACAGATTATTCACCACATGCCCTTGCTCAGCAAAGCCAGGGGCAGACAGGATGCTGAGCTGCAGTTCGGCCCTGAGGGATTCTGCCTGTCAGTCAGGGG
>NW_011888828.1:9436290-9446977 GCF_000151845.1 Pteropus vampyrus | reverse complement strand
TTTAACATGAAATAATTATATACAATCTTTGTAATAGTACGAGATGACCTATCTGTAAAAATAGACAGTTGAAACTGAGGCTATTTGTATAACTATAATAGACTCACAGCTGACTATGCCACTAAAGGTTAGCCCTGTTGATAAAATTAAAAACCAAGGAATTGTTTTATGTTTTGCACTTGGAAAGGGAACTAATTCTTATTAAGCACTCACACCATGCATCAAGCTCTTTCAAAAATGATGTCCTGGTTTTGTTTACTTATTCATTTTCTGATATTTCCAAAAAGATGTGAGCCCACTTATAAAAATAAATATGAAGCAATAGGAGAGAAAAATAGATGAAGAAATCCAACCAAAGGGTAATTTAAGACAGAAAAGCAAATTTTCTGGCAGTAAAACTGGTAACAGAAACACAGACCATGAGATGGGGCTACTCAACTGCTAATGGTTAGATGCAAATTGGGCTCGAGGTGACCTGGAGAGACGTGTCCCAACAGAGAGTGGGAAATTTTTGGTTTGAAGAGCCAGTGTCTGTAAGACATCCATTGTTTCAGAGAACGTGGATTTCCCGGGTCTGGAGTCTGAGATCCTCTCAGGGTAGTCCTGAGTGGCATGGTGTACAGCGGTCTCAGTGGCATGATAGCAATGATACTACAGTGAGTGTCCACCTTGTCTCTTCCAGCAGCCTTCAGCATGAGCCGAGGACGGCCCACCCTCGCCCTCGCCCGATTCTGGAATGCGGTCCCTGAATACCTCAAGCTCTGAGATCCAGACACACTGCTCTCAGGCTGATCAGCTCCCTACAGGCGGAATACTCAACATAGCTAGATTTAGGTTTCTCAACCTTATTAAACTCATTTCCTCTTTTGAGAAATATTAACTCACACTCTCCCTTTTCGAGATTTCAAAATAAATATGCATAAAAATAAGCCACAGAAATTACAATGTGCCTTTTCGAACTACAAGGACTCCTCTGGTGATTCTTACATGGAGAATTGAATAGAATCTAGATAGAAATATTGTGGACTCTTCGATTTCAATTCACCTGAGAATGAGGGCTTTGAGGGTTAATTCTTATAACCCTGGAATGTGCTGTTATCAGCAAGTAGAGAAATAAAACTAGAGGGTATAAGAAACCTACCTGAGCTAGGTAAGGCTGCCAGTACAGAGAGAGGTCAAACTATTGTTAGCTCATGAAAGCATTTGGTAACTTGCCAAAGGTCACACAACCAGGAAGTGGCAAGATTGGACTTTGAACACAAGCCCTCTGGTCACAAGGCCAGGCGTCCAACCTCTACGCTACAGGACCTCTCAGCTCTGTCTTACTCCTGTGCCCAAGTTCTTTCCACTTCCTTGTATCCACAACACACTGAGAGATCAAATTAAATTTATCCCCACTAAATATTAGACTCGGTGATTCCAAATATTTAGGGGTTGGCAGCTTCCTTGGGGAATCTGATGAAAACCATAAACGCTCTTTGCAAACAGGTGTGTATGTCCACAGAAGCTTGCCTACAAGTTCAAGGAGCTTGTATGTCTCATTAAACTCATCAGCGGCCCATGGTCTCAGAGGTCAGAACTCTTGGCTTAATACATTAAGTGCAGATCATCTCACACCCTTGTAGACTCTCCGTGAACATACACGAACCTTCCCTGCATTTGAGTGACACTGTGAATCAGGCTCTTTTTCAATTTTGCGCCTCTGGTGCCTCACTTGCCCACCACGTGCCAGATGCTGTTCTGGGTGCCGGGACCCAGAAGGGAGCAGAAGAAGGCCTGGTCCCTATCCTGGAGGAGCTCAGGTACAGAGGGACAGCAGATATAAAAACAAATAGCCCTCAGCATGTGCTGGAGGCTCTTGGGGACACAGGGATGGATTTGGGTGCTGGCGACAGAAGAGAAGACATTGACGCTGGTTCTGAGAATTAGAACGAATGGGACTTGGCCTAGATGGGAAAGTGGGAGCGGACCCCAGGCAGAAGGGCCAGCAGGAGCACCGCTGGTGCATTCCAGGAGCAGCGCACGCTGGTGTAGTCAAAGGGGACGGGGAGGCAGTGTGGGGAGCAATAGATGTGACAGGAAAGGTAGTTTAGGCTCAGTGGTAATCCCAACTCTTTACTTTTAATCTTCATCTAAGTGTTGTGATTTTCATCTAAGTGCTGTCTTCCTGTGGCTTCATCACTCTTTCTTCTTTCTCACCTGCTTCTGAAGCATTTCTGTAATCTGGCTAAGACATCGCCTTTGAACGAGGGTGCACCTGCTCTGCCAGGCCCATAGGGTGTGTGGGGGGGAGGGTGGAAAGGGTGAAGGGGCTGTCAGGCCTCTCTGTCTCCCCATCACCTCCCCACACACCTGAATCTCATAAGCAAGAATGCTGGCCTCTGGTGGCCTCATCTGGCTGCTGCAGATTCTAAGGCAGCAGAGTAGGCTCCCAACACCAGGTTGTCACTCAAGTAGGAGCTGGCCCTTGGATTCCCACTTTGGGTCCCTAAGGTCACGGCTTTGCTGGGAGGGAAGTGATTTTTCTAGCACAACTCACAGCTGCCTGGCTGGCCACAGATTCCATGAGGATGGTTGAGCCTAGAGGATGGCAGATTCCATCCGGGTATTCTACGCACGGTCTGGGACCCCACTTGCCTCCATTCTTGGCCTTCTGCTTCCTAACCCAGGAGGGGTCAGATATGGGTAGCTGGTTAACACCTGGAGGCCCGAGAGCTTGATCCAGCCCAGTGACCTCTGCTGGACTCATAGAGGGTGGGGTACTTGGCCTTAAACCCCCTGATACAGAGTGAGGGCTCAAAAAATGCATACTGAATGAAAAATAAATAAATAAATGAATGATGAGAAATACCATGAAGAGAGGGAAATACAGAGCTTTCCAGGAATAAAGTGGGGGTTGGGAGAAAGAATGTTAAAAAATGCAAAAGGCCTGCTGTGTTCCAGAATGTTCGAAGAGAGGGTAGGGACCATTACCAGTCTTCCCAAGCATGTTCAGATTTTGACAACTTCGGCTCTAAGACAGGATGAGTATAAATTATTTTTTGGCTTTTTAATTTGGAATGATTTGGGATTTCCAAAATAATTACAAAGATAGTATAAAGACTTATCATATACCCTTCACTCGGCTTTCCCTAATGTCAGCATCCTACCCCACCAGGTACATTTGCCAGAATAAAGCAATTCGTACTGGTAAAGTGACACTAATTAAACTTCAGATTTTATTTAGAGTTCACCTATTTTTTCACTAATGACTTTTTTGTTGTTGTTCCAGGATCCAATCAATCCAAGATGTGAATTCTGAATTTAGTTATATTTCCTTACTCTCCTTGACGTGTGACAAGTTTCCCCACCGTTTCTCGGGTTTCATGACCTTGACAACTTTGAAGGTCAAATATTCTGTAGGTTGTCCCTCAGTTTGGATTTGTCTGTTGTTTTTCTTGTGATTAGACTGGGGTTATGGGTTTGGGGGAAGAATACCACAAAAGTGAAGAACTATTCTTGCACTGTAGCCAGAGTTCCACAATACATGACTTAAGGTCATAAGACATTAACCTTAATCACCTGCCTAACGTGCTGTCTGCCAGGATTCTCCACTATAGAGTTCCTGTTTTTCCCTTTCCGTACTCAGGTTCAGCCCTCACTCGGGTGAGGGGACTCCAGCTCCTATCCAGGAAGAAGGGTATCTACATACATATTATGCAGAATTTTTCTCTATGACTATGGAAGCACGATGATAACAATTCTATAGTTTCTTGGTAATGGGGATAGTTGAGGGTGAAAGCAGTGGCCAATTAGAAAATGACTGAAAAAGTTGTCAACTGTTCTTTCCTTTTTGCAGTTGGCCCAAATAGATCTTTTAGCCAATAAAGGTCATCATTAAGACTATTCCATCACCCCACACTGAATGCCTGAAAAATGGGAAACCTTATTCAAAAACAAGTAAAACAAAACGAAAGCAACGACCAATATTTACCTTGAGCCAGACGCTCCCCCATCACTGCTCACCTCTATCAGCTCTGCCCCGTAGATGTCATTATCCTGTCACAGAGAGGCTGGATAACTTGCTTGGCACCCCCACAACTGGCATATGTGTGCCCACCCATGTCTCCAGCCCATAGCCTTCTCTACCTTCTCTCTGTGGCACAACATTGCCTTTTCCAGTTTAAAAAGCCCAAGAAGGAGAATCTACCCTGGACAGATGGACTTTTATAAATCAGAAAAACTCTCTAAAATAGAAACAAACCAAGGATGGGACAAGCTATTCATAGCTGTGGTTCAGATCACATAAATGTCTTCTCTCTCTATCTATAACATCCATAGCGATATTCCTGCCAGCTCCCCCAACTACGGGCCTCAGAGCACTGTTGTCAAAGTTTAAGGAAATAAGATGATCATGAAAACGGAAGTTGCAGTCTTACCTTGGTAATGCTCAGTGGCCTTTCACCATAGCTTTTCCAATCCCAGCGCCCTTGTGGTGCAGCAACCTTTTAGCTGTAACCAGCAACTCCTGATGAAATTCTAAAGGAAAAGTCCATCCCAGTCATCTCAATCAGTTCTCATAGTTCATGGCTTCCTGCCCTCAGCAAGTACCAGGCAGAGGTGACAGGCTCCCCGGTCTGTGATCAGAGCTGCACCATCTGCCCCCAAGGAGCCCCGCCCCTCCCGAGCATTTTGAAAGCTTCCACAGGCTTATTGGGCCCAGAGGATGCCACTGCCCCAGAACAGCCAGTGAGGAAGGACCACGAGTGGCTGGTCTTTCTCTGGCCCTGGGCCACATTGGTCACAGTGCCCCTGTACTACTTGAAAGTTTTTTCGCGGGGTTTGAGTTTACCAACACGGGGGCGGGGGGGTGTTTTTCCTACACAAACGTAGCAGAGTTAGTAAACTTTCAGGCTAACTCTATCAGGGACTTCGCTCTGCCTCGCAGCGTTTGTCTGCAAGACAAGAAAATGCTGGGGCTCTGCTGCCTGGTGCCATCTGCATGACCAGGGCCACCATTCTCTCAGCCTGGCCCATGAGATGCTATGAGCACAAATGATAGAATGAGCATGAGAGATGGGCACAAAATTGGCTCTTAATGCACGTCACTTCCCCATTTTTTGTTTGTTTGTTATAGCACTCTAGCTGATTTCACTCTCAGAGCCTCTTCAATGTGCTACTTCACCTGGCACTGCATCTCAGAGGAGCAGAGAGTAATGGAGGCAATGGGGAATGGACACTGACCTCTAGAGTGGTGAGGTGCTGTCCTGGACTCCACCAGCCAAGGGACCAACAGGACCAAGAAGATTGCTGAGATGACCTCAGGGGGCTTGCTGGCCCAACCAGACAGGTGAGCCACTGGTCACACACTTTCTGATCCGTGCACCAAAGGGAGCCACTGGGTGGGCTCCTCTCCTGCCTTTATGTCTGGGAACCTCGTGGGGGACAGAATTCGGACAGATCTGCTTCTCCCCCTGGCCTAGAACTACAGTCCACAATCTCAGGTTCCTCATGGAGTTTCTTTCTTTGGATTTTAGGACTAAGACAATGCTTTGCTGTGAGTGCCTGGTAGGAAAGAGCTTTTTGACAGATGTTCATAGCAACATAGAGTTCTTGGGTCCTAAGTCTCCTTGGAAACATTCTGCTTCATTTCCTCCAAAAGGTTTTTGTAAAAATAAATGGATTAATGTACAAAAAGTATCTACTATACTATCTAGAATTTAGTAAACTCCAAATAATTGGTAGCTGATGTAAATATGCCTAGTCTAAGTCTCAAATCTGATCTGTAAAACTGCTTTGTCTTTTACTATCCTTGGTAACAAAGGGCCCAGAACAGTGTCCAGAATCAGTTGTACTCGTTGAATTGTAGCTATTATTAATTTATTGTTATATCGCCGGACACCCAAGAGTTGGACCTACATGTTAAACACAAGTTGAAAGAATCCTGAACTCCTTAAACTTATAATTTAATGAGTTACTAATTTGAGATGAGATTGTTTAGTCTTATTATTTCAATTTAATCAATACAACAAACTTTTGTGAATGTCTGCTCTGTGGTAAGCGCACATTAGTACATTAGATCTGGAGGTAGAGATATAAACAGGCATGACCTTCTACCAAGGGACACAGCCTAAGGAGCCTGGAAAGGGGTCCAGTAGACAATTATAATGGGGTATGATAAATACCATTCCCCATTATATGGAAGACTCCGCAAAGCAAAGTATTAGAACAGAGGTGGGGGCAATAACTCCATCAGAGATTACTGGGGAAAGTCACCAAAGAGATGGCTTTGAATATGATTTGTGACTAAGTATCTTGCAAACTCTTAGAGGCAGGTACCTGAGTCAAACCTTTTACTGAACGAGGATCAGTAATGCTGTCTAATTATGTCTAATGTTTTCATCAGTGGAAACTAAATAAGTGATCTTTGGACAACTTTTACATACTTGGACCTGAGAATACAGAGAATATAGTGTGGAGAGGGGAGGGGGCAGGAAATCTACCTTCTGAAGGAGAAAATCTATTTCCCTCAGACTGGCTCATTGCTTTAAGGTTGTAATGAGCTGGGTTGTGACAGTTTGTAGGGAGGAAAAGTTCAGGGCAAACTGGCCTTTGTGTGGTCTGGAAAAAAAAAAAAAACTTCATCTTTTTGTCCACCTCCAACAGACAGGGGTCGGAAAAAACACAAAACAAAAACGGATTCCAGCAGCTACTCAGAAAAGAACAAGGAAATGACCTTGCTTTTAGGTTTCAGATGTCTGAGCAGAAGTGAAAGTTAATTTCAGCCATGTTCACCCTCACAGAGTCGTAGAATCCATGAAAAAGGCAGAGGGGAGGTGGGGGAAAGACCCAGGGGCGACGCTGGGAAGTACTGAGGCGGGTCAGGTGAGGGTAGGGGTGTCTTTTTTAGACATGTTGTTAGAGAACCTCGGAGAAAATGCTCAGTGCTGCATGAGTCTAGAACCCGGCTCCGAAACCCCCCAGTTCAGTGTTCAGCCTCACTGGCTCCCTCATTTATTTTTGCACATTTGGAGTGACTTATGCAAAATTTGGAGCTCTCCTGTCATGCGTCTTCACAAGTCTCTTGACACCAGTACATTTCTGATCTAAATCGAAAGCTGTGGGCAATAGAATATTCGAGTGGAAGAAACATTAAAATAACCCAGGCCAAGATTCACTTCAGGAATGGTGATATGAGAAGTTGGGCCATTTCTCTCTGAAGAAAGCAAGTGTAAAACTAGACAAAGTTGTCAAAACCAATCATTTTAGGGCCCCAGAAAATGACCAAAGGCAGACAACGAATTGAGAAGTGCTTTATCTTGAAAAACTGCTATTGCATATAAAAGACCATGAATCCGTGGTCTTCTTGCTTAGGGGTTCTACCCTCCCCCATGCCTTAGCTTGGGTGCCGAGGACCACAGCTTTACCAGTGGGAATGGTGAGCTTGTTTCGAGGGTTGTTAGAAAAAGTCAGCAACGTTATCAAGTGACAGATTTGGTCTGAGATGGAAAGATGAAAAACTGCAGGTTTATGAGTTAGAGGTCATGTAATTCGTTCTAGACAAGAAGTGAAATGCTGCAGCTTTGCCAGCTTAGCCTCGTAATGGTTATAACCTCTTTTCAGAGTGAGTAGATGATCACCCAGAAATGTAAAGGGGGGAAATCCTGGAAGTTAGAGAACCGTGAAAGGGCCCCTCAGGCTTCTAAAATATGCATGAGTCAGGGAGACCTGAGAATGCAGTGAAAAGTGGGAGCCAAGGGAAACCTAAGGACTTACTGTAGATTTAAATTTATTTCTCCAACCACACACAGCTTGGGCAGCAGCAGGTGCGAGGTTTATATATTCAAGGTGTCTGAGCATAATCTCTGTCCAAATAATAGCCTGACCATTAAATACTTCAGAAACAGAAATTTTCTGTTAGAAAACCAGACTAAAATAACAATAATAATAAATAAAATACTAAAAATAAAAACCTCACAGTGATATCAGTGGCTACACACCATCGAGGAGACCAACTCGGACATTAAAGTGCAGGTAAGTTAGTAAAACACCCAACAGCTTTTCGGAAAATGAAACAGAATTCAGAATTACTGCAATGTCCAATTTTCAACTAGAAATTACTAGACATGCAAAGAAACAGGAAACTGTGGCCAGAAAAAGTCAATACTGACTCTAAGCTATTATGGTTATTTTCAAGGGATTAAAGGAAAATGTGCTCAAAGAATTAAAAGAATTTATGTTAACAATGAGTCAACAGAAAGGGAATCTCAACTGAGAAATGGAAATTATTTTTTAAAGAGTCAAATGAAATTTCTAGAGCTAAAAACTAAAAAATCTAACATTAAAAATTCACTAAATAGTGTTCAACAGCAGATCTGAGATGCAGAAGAAAAAATTTGAAGGTACAGCAATAAAAGTTATCCAATCTAAAGAATGAGAACAAAAAGAGTTAAGAAAAATGAACAGAGCCTTAGAGACCTGCCAGACAATGGAAAGTGTTCATATAAATGTAATAGGAGTCCCAAGGGATAAAAAAGAGAAAAAGGCACAGAAAAATTATTTGAAGAAAGAAGCAGTTGAGAAAAGTCAGTGTTAGTGAGTAACATTGACTTAAAGAGTCAGTGCGATGGTCTGAATGTTTGTGTCCTCCTCAGATTCACATGTTGAAGCTTGATGCCTAATGTGACAGTGTCAGAGGGTGGAGCCTTTGGCAGGTGAGTAGGTCATGAGAGTGGAGCCTTATAGAAATAAAATCTCTCAGTTTTATTTATCTGGAAAAGAATTAGAATTAGTATCCTTATAAAACAGGCCCAAGAGAACTCTTCCTCCCTTACACCATGTGAAGTTATAGGAAAAAGTTAGCCATCTATGAAGCAGATTCTAACCAGACACCAAATCTGCTGGTTCCTCGATCTTGGACTTCCCAGTCTCCATAACAGTGGGAAATAAATTTCTGTTGTTTATAAGCCAGCCAGTTTATGTTATTTTGTTTTAACAGCCCAAACAGACTAGGACAGTTAAGAAACTAAATGAACCCAACATAACATAAGCGCAAAGAGAACTGCGCCTCGACATCATGCTCTAAATACTGAAAATCAAAGAAAAGAAGTAATCTTGCAAGCAGCAAGAGAAAAAATGATGCATCATATTTATGGCAACAATACAATTAATGGCTGATGTCTCATAGGAAACAATGGTGGCTGGAAGGCAGTGGAATGATATATTTAAAGTGCAAAATGAAATAAAAAACTATCACCTAAAGAATTCACTATTCAATAAAACTATCCTTCAGAAATGGAGTTAATATAAATATTTTCCCAAACAAACAAAACTAAATAGAATTTGTTTCTATGTGACTTACACTACAGGAAAAACTATAAAGTCCTTCTGGCTGGAAGAAAATACCAGATGGTAACCAGTTCACGGAAAGGAATGAAAGCACTGGAAGGGGCAAGCATGTAGGTAAATAAAACTATATTTAACAATATAAATATATATTTTCTTCTCTTAACCTTTTAAAAACGCATATGAGTGCTCAAAGCAGAAATTCTAACATCGTACTGTGGGATTATTACACATATCAATACATTTGACAATAGTAGCACAGAGGAGGCGGCATGAGAAATAGAGCAATACTAGTTTCTTTTTTTTCACCAAAAAGTCATTATTAATTTAAAGTAGATTGGGATAAATTGGAGATGCATATTATAATCCCTAGAGGAGCCACTAAGGAAAAAAAATTTCAAAGACACATAGCTAAGATGTAAAGAGGAGGAGTGGTCTCAGCAAGTTAGCACAGTAGAAGGTCCCAATGCTTGTTCCTCCCCCGCCACACACACACACACACACACACACACACACACACACACACACACACACGGTAACAAATAAAGAACTACAGATAAAAACAGCGCTGGGAGAGCTCTGGAATGCAATGAAGAACTTACAGCAGAAACCAAGGATGGCTGCAGAGAAGACAGCATAGGAACTATCTTACCTGGATCGCCCCATCCCCTAGTCCTGCACAGCTTTGTGCCAAGAGGGATCCCTCAGCATGACCCTCCCATGGGGAAAAGGAGATGGGGAGGACCCCAGCAGCCCTCCCCTCTGCTGTAGACACACTGAAGACTCTCACGGTGTTTGCTGATGCTGACCCCAGCTGACAGAGCTGCCTCTCCCCAGGACTCCCCGTGGGTCCCTCTATTTGATTTTCTCTCTGTTACTTATCAGTAGCTACAGTCACCTTGTCCGTTAGTTTATTTGATTGTTAGTGCCTGTCTTTGCTCACTAGAATGCAGGCAGGTCCCACAAAACTTGGCCGTGTAGTTTTTGTTAGTCACTCCATCCCCCACCTCTTGAACAGTTCTTAGCACATCCAAGGTACTTGGTCATCATTACTGAGTGATTGGGGAAAGTTTCTTCTGGGTGATGTCATCCCCATTTTATAGGGTTAGGAGAAAGAAGCAAAGAGATCTGCTCAAGGCTACAAGCTGGTGAGCAACACCATCAGGACTGGATGCCAAGTCTCCTGACCCACAGTCCAGTCCTCTTTGCTCTCCAACACTCGGCCTCTTAGAAAACTCGTCCCTTACTTCCATTCCACAATCCCACTAATGATTGGGTTGAGTTGAGAGCAGATGTTCTGGGAGCTTCAAACCCGGAAGGTCGAGCTGCCACAAATCAAACTTTCTCAGTCATTTAAAGCGAC